>NC_090725.1:131287151-131569651 GCF_036898095.1 Palaemon carinicauda | reverse complement strand
TTTGGCCATGTAGAGAGAATGGAAAATGGTCGTCTGTTGAAGAATGTGATGAATGTAAAAGTTGATGGGAGAAGTATAAGAGGAAGGCCAAGGTTTACTGAAAGAGAATTTTAATTCAAATTTATTTATTTTAAGCATTGTTTATAGAATATGGCATGATCATAGTTTTCCAAGTGTTTGGGAACTAGCCATTATTTTAGCCTTTTTGAAACCCGGTAAAGACAAGGTTTTAGCAGAAAATTATAGGCCAATTGCATTGACATACTGTGTGCAAAATCATGGAGAAGATGGTCAATGTAAGACTGATGTGGTACCTTGAAAAGAAGGGTATTTTATCACCCATTCAATGTGGATTCAAAAAAATGTACTCGACGATTGATGTGCTGATACGACTTGAGTCCTCCATTTGTAAAGCCTTTGCTTCCAAACAGCACCATGTAACAGTCTTTTTATTATCTTGAAAAGGCATATGATACCACATGGAGATATGGTATACTTAAAAGAATCCATGAGTTTGGATTGAGAGGAGAGCTACCACTATTTATTCAGTCATTTATTTCACATAGAGTTTTCCAAGTGAGAGTTGGGGAAGCTCTATCAGAGAGTAAATGCCAGAAAGAAGGAGTTCCTCAGGGTAATGTGCCGAGTGTAACCCTTTTTGCCCTAGCAATTAATGGGATATCCTCAGTCATAACCCTGGGATGTTCCCCCAACATTATTTGTGGATGATCTCTCCATATCATTTGCTGGAGCTAGAATGGCAATGGTTGAGAGAAAAATATAACTCTCTATTGATAAAATTATCCAGTGGGCCGATATGAATGGATTTAAGTTCTCGACAAATAAAAGTACAATTGTCGATTTCTGTTGTATCCGGGGAGTACATCCAGACCCGGATATATACATCAAAGGTCAACGGATCCCATGTGCAAGTGAAGCTAAGTTTTTAGGGTTGATATTTGATTGTAGGCTTACATGGGTTTCTCACTGAAAAGCATTAAAAGCTAAATGTCTTGAGGCTTTGAATCTTTTAAAAGTATTGTCCCATACATCATGGTGGGCAGACCGCAATACTATTTTAAAATTATACAAGGCCTTGATTTTTTCCAAAATTAGTTATGGATGCGAAATATACTCCTCAGCCACCCCAAGACGGTTAAAAATATTAGATTCTATACATCATGCTGGTATTAGATTGTCCACAGGAGCGTTTAGAACCTCGCCTATCACAAGTCTCCTTGTTGATGCTGGGGAGTTGCCTCTAGACCTTTGCCGAATGTCTTTTATTATTCGGCATTGGTTTAGATTGCAAAGACTCCCTAATACTTTAGCCTTTTAGACTGCAAGCCTTGTAAGGCACTCAACATACTTTGAGTTGCACCCAAAATCTCCTCAACCTTTTGGGTTTTGGGTGAAACAATTATTAAACATTCTGGATATAATTAGAATTAAGGTGCTTCCATTCAAGGTATCATCAACGCCTCCATGGAAATTACCTGACATATCTTTTTGTAAATACTTCATTGGAGTTAAGAAGAATATGACTGACCTTGAATCCAGGTCTCTTTTTATGGAACATGTTGCAGAACATAGGGGATCGACTTTTATATATACTGATGGCTCCAAATCTGATGCTGGCGTTGGATTTGGAGTACATAGTAATGATTTTAATTGTAGAGGTGTACTTCCTCTAACAGCTTCCATTTACTGCTGAACTGTATGGCATACTAACCGCTATTGAGAAAATAGCTTTGGAAAAGGAGGGTAATTTTACAATTTTTAGTGATGCAAGGAGTATTCTTCAAGCTTTAGAAGTTTTTAATCCTAGTAACCCTCTAGTTTTAAAGATTTTAGAATGGCTTTTTATTATTGGACGGAGAGGTATAATAGTTCGATTTTGTTGGGTTCCAGCACATGTAGGTGTGTCTGGGAATGAGAAGGCAGATTTACTGGCGAAGAATGCGGCATCCAAGTTGCTACCAAGGAGGAATCCCATTCCCTGTAATGATTTCCTACCTTACATCAAGAAATTGGTTGGTAATAAATGGCAACAGCACTGGGATAGTCTAGATGGCAATAAAACGAGGGAAGTAACAAATATCATATCACCTTGGAAGTATAACATGATACCCCGAAAATGGGAGACAACTCTTTGTCGTCTCCGTATTGGTCACACACGGTTGACACACGAGTTTCTGCTGAAGGGCCAACACCAACCGTATTGCGAGGACTGTTTAGTACCTTTAACAGTGAGGCATTTGTTGACCGAATGCCCTAATTATAATAACTCAAGAAATAGATATCTGTTTGAGGCTCGAGGTGAGGATGGCAGGTTCATCCTTGCCAAGATTCTTGGACATGATGGGTCCTACTATGCGAGCGGCATTTTTAGATATATTTCAGAAGCAGGTCTTCTGAAAACTATTTAACTATTATAATGACTTCTTAACTTTTATGGTTTTAATTTAATTCTCTTTTATTTTTCATATATAACAAATGCTATCGGCATCAATGACCTTAGATGTCAGGATGCCAGAAAACTTTCAATCAATCAATCAATCTAGATGATAGGAGGATATATGTGAGAGAGGTAAAAGAGCATGCTAGAAATAGGAATGAATGGCGAGCGATTGTGACACAGTTCCAATGGGCCCTGCTGCTTCCTCCGGTTGCCTCGTTGACCACTGTGGTAGTGGTAGTAGGGGATTCAGCTTATGAAGCTTCATTTGTGGTGGATAACAAGGGAGATTGGGGTGTGGCACCTTAGCAATACCAACCAGACCTGGCTCGTCAGGCTAGGATGAGTGAAGAAAAGACTAGCATGCAATGTGCTGAAAGCAGTCACTTGGTGCCCATTTACCATCCTCATAGTGTTAGCAGGATTTTTACGCCATTTCGTTTTGCCTTAGCTCTGATCCCCTCCTCGCTCAGACCTTAACTCTCACTTTCTTAGCAGCACTCGTACCAGCATCAATTTAGTAATCATATGAGTGTCTTTGAAAGTGGTTTTTGTGACCACATGCTCTTTATTGAATTGTGATCACTGTTGTTTGTTGTCAAGTTAATAGTAACATCAATGTACAGCATTTAGGCAATGGCTCCCGAGAGGATTAAGAAAGATGGTAAGGATGAGATAATTACTGTAGAGGTATAAAAATAACTTATGGAAAAGCTTGGACAAGGTACACTTGTAGCAGACCTGGCAAACATGTACAATCTTGTAACATCCACAATTTTTATAATTATCAAAAAAGAAAAAAAAAGAAAATTGGTTGATGTGAAAGGGGTGCTGACGTTGAAGAAACAATGACCACGTGTTCTCAATAACGAAGAAAAGTTGCTTTTCATCTGGATAAATAAGAAACAGTTAGCAAGAGATACGTTTACTGAGAACATAATTAGTGGAAAAGCGAAGATATTGTATGCTAATCTTGTTAAAAATGAGCCAAGTACATCAGCAGATGAAGAAATAGAAACATTCAAGGCAATCTGTAGCTAGTTTGAAAATTTAAAAAGAAGAACTGGCATCCATAGTGTTATGCGTCTTGTTGAGGCTACTAGCTCTGATGTCAAGGCAGCAGAGGCATTCGCTTTAGAATTTTTAAAACTTGTGGATTCTGAGTCTCATAAGCCAGATGAAGTGTTCAACTATGCTGAGATTGGTCTGTTCTTGAAGATGCGTAGGACCTTCATTACAGCAGAAGAAAAGGTAATTCCCAGTCATAAGACCATGAAAGACTGTCTAACCCTTGTTGTTCTCAGCTAATGCCAAGCAGGAAATCCACAAGCCTTTAAAAAGTACATGGTGCAGAAGAAGCAATTGAATGTTACATAGAGGTCAAACGTCCAGGCTTGGGTCACTCAAATTTTGCTTGTGAAATGGGTCAATGAGGCTTTTTGTCCTGAAATAAAAAAGTACATCATGGAAAAGAATATCCAACTTCAAGCCTTGTTGCTTATGGATAATGCTCCAGCCTATACTCCAGTCATTGAAGATGAGCTAATGAAGGAGTTTAAATTGATCAGAATAAAATTCTTGTCACCCAATGCCACTCCACTACTCCAACTCATAGATCATCGGGTGATGTTCAACTTCAAAAAACTTTACAGTATCGAAAAGTAAGGTTCATGTGATACTTTAAGGTCACCAAAGGGACTGATCTCCTTCTCCGAAAGTTTTGGGAAGAACATCTCCAATCATCAACAGCCTCAAAATTATTCATAATGCCTGGGAAGGGGTCGCCAACAGAACCATCAATTCTGCCTATTAGAAAATGACCTGAATGCTGATTTTTTTGAAAACTCTCCCCAACTACTCCCATATAAAAATGAGCAAAGAGGACGCCTAAAGGGGACCTCATAGCGACGCCATATTTCTGAATATATATATGGCCCTTATGTGTAGTAAAAGGGGCTTTCTTTGTGCATATTTCTAATAATGCATGTTCATGCAGTTTAGTATCCAATTGCCGGTGTAGGAGGGATCTCCTAAAAGCACTGGTCCTCGGGTCATCACGTGCTGAGGGGCCGTGCAGTCTAAAATTTGTATATTTCGGGAGTAGACCCTCTTTTAAGCAGGTTTTATTGAAAGTGATTGCTGCTTCAGTGGCGTTAATTTTGTAATTAACTTTTTCTATTGTTCCTATTATCCTTTTCTCTTCATTGCTACAATCCGTCAGTAACTGGGAAAGGGACATACTATCATTAGGAAGGTGATGAAAACCATATCATTCACAATTCATCTTTGATATATCACAACACACTAAAAGTACAGATAATACGTACAAAGTATGAAACACTATCACAATGTTAGTGTGCACAAAGTAATGGTCACTTATGTACATAAAATTATAAATTACGTGGAGTTAAGTATAATACGTACTTCAACTCAACCGGTTTCGAGCAGTGAGAAGGATTTCTGCTCATTATCAAGAGTGAACTGTGACGCAGGTGTTGTTGTGAGACCTTATATACGGAGTCCTGCTTCAACATTCTATCCTTATTGGTAAAGGACTGCTCGAGAGCAGAGACAATTAATCCTGGGAGGTAGTGGCCTCTGGCTAGCCGGTGTGTTTGGTGGGATTAATGGCTCTGGTTCTGTCTGGAGATAATCCATGTTTTGCCCTGGAGGTAAACTTAAAATCCCAGAAAAGAGGCAAGAATACGTAAATCTCACAAATTACGTTCCTACGCCTGCTCAAGAAGAAATACTATGCTTGGGCCCTAATTGCCACTACATGGCCAAACCAAGACCGACTGACAAAAGAATGGAAATCGAGCTCCTCCTTGACACCATCCAAGAAAATGAACATAGGGGTGCCCTACAACCCCTACTCTTGCCAGAAGCCCTCACTGACCATGGCCAACACCGTAGCGGGATCGTCACGAAGGAGATGAGAGATGCTGCCAAGGCTCTTAAAATGCAAGAAGGCATCACTGTACGCCATGCAGATATAACTGCCGCCTTTGTTCTCATAAATACAGAGGAGTACCATGAAAAAGTAGATCGGATTTTGCCTGACCTCAAAATTTGAACGCTTGTCCCGAAACCCCACAGAGGATATAGAGGAAAGCAAACCGGATTATACAAAACATCAATGCTGCCACCAACGCCGTCCATATGCCACCTATTTCAGGTGATTTTGGGCTGGGCTACTTTGGAAATGTAAAAACACACAAGCAAGTGAACCCTCACCGGTCTATTATCACCCAATATCCTGCCCTTACATACCAGCTTGCAAAGAGACTGAACAACTTGCTTACACCCTCTATTCCTAATAAATATTGTGTGACTTCAGCAGAATTCCTGTAAAAACTGAAAAATTCCAAAAGTGACAGAGTTATTGCCTCCATGGATGTCGAGTCCCTATTTACGAACGTTCCCGTGAGTGAAACAATAGACTTCATAATGGACCGAGTTTATAGGGATACAACTACACCCATTCTCAATGTCCCTGAGGCCTCTCTCCGTGCATTATTAGAAAAATGCACAAAGAAAGCCACTTTTATTACACAAGGGCCATATATATATTCAGAAAGATGCCGTCGCTATGGGGTCCCCTTTAGGCGTCCTCTTTGCTAATTTTTATATGGGAGTAGTTGAGGAGAGAATTTTCCAAAAAATCAGCAAACCAGACCTCTATGTGCGCTACATTGACGATACTTTCATAAAAACGGCCAATGTGGAGTACATAGAAGAATGGCAACGCATTTTCGAGGACTGCAGCTCGCTCAGGTTCACCCTAAAGCACAGCCTCCAAGGACGTCTCCCCTTCCTTGATGTCCTTGTAGAGACAAACAATAATAGCTTTAATACCTCGGTGTACGTGAAACCAACAAATCTTGGCCTATGTCTGAATGGTGACAGCGAGTGCCCTAGTCGGTACAAAACTGCCACCATTAAGGCTTTTGTTCGGAGAGCCATTTCTCACTGTTCTTCGTGGAGAGGCACCCACGAGGAACTCGACAGAATTACTAAAAATTCTGGTGAATAATGGCTTCCCGAATAAGGACAGTAATCGGCAGATCAAGAAAGAAATACAAAAATGGTACCAGAATAAAGGCCCTGATAATACCAACACGCCAGCCAAAATAAATCTATACTATAAAGGCCTTATGAGCTCAAACTACAAAGAAGAAGAAAAGACTATGAAAAATATAATAAAAAATGTTTTTGCCACGGCAGAGGATACCGAAATCAACCTCATAATTTATTATCAATCGGCAAAAACACAAACAACCCTGCCCCTGCCATGCAAGATGACTTGAAGACCAAAGTAGTGTACCGATATAAATGCCCTGTCCAGGAATGTCCTGGCACCTACATCGTGATGACAACGATGCGTCTATCTAAGAGATTATCTTGCCACGTGCAACAGGGTGCAATAAAAATGCATTGCCTCCAAAAATATAATCTCAAGATAACAAGGGAGCATATAGTGAAAAATGTAACCATCATCGGCCTTGCCCCTGACAGCAGACACCTCAGGATAATGGAAGTTCTTTTCATTCAACAAGAAAGACCTGACCTCAACACCATGCAAGAAGGGACCTTATTGTCGTGTATAAGGTCCACCACCAACAATAGTCCAGGCAATAACAACAATAACAGGGCTGATATAGCCGAAGGTCAAAACATGGATTATCTCCAGACATAACCAGAGCCATTAATCCCACCAAACATGCCGGCTAGGCAGAGGCCACTACCTCGCAGGATTAATGGTCTCCGCTCTTGGGCGGTCCTTGACCAATAAGGATGGAATGACGAAGCTGGACTCCGTATATTAGCTCTCACAACAACACCTGCGTCACAGTTCACTCTTGATAATGAGCAGAAAACCTTCTCACTGCTCGAAACCGGTTGGATGTGTTATATTTAACTCCACGTAATTTATAATTTTTTTGTACATAAGTGACCATTACTTTGTGCACACTTAACGTTGTGTAGTGTTTCATACTTTGTACGTATTATCTGTACTTTTTTAGTGTTGTGATATATTAAAGATGAATTGTGAATGATATGGTTTTCATCACCTTCCTAATGATAGTATGTCCCTTTCCCAGTTACTGACGGATTGTAGCAATGAAGAGAAAAAGATATTAAGAACAATAGAAAAAGTTAATTACAAAATTAACGCCACTGAAGCAGCAATCGCTTTCAATAAAACCTGCTTAAAAGAGGGTCTACTCCTGAAAAATAATAATAATAATAGTTGTCCAGTATTTTGGAATTTCTGAAGCTTTTGCAATTGATGAATGTCTGAGGAGCAGGAAGGACAGAGTGACTAACCTCTCACTTCAAGTGAAATTAGGAAGATGTCAAGAATGTTGGAAACCCTGGAAAATGTAGAAACACATCACCAAGTCAATTCTTTGGTAGTACAAGCAGCAAATCTATTAACCAGCAATGCAGTGTTGCATTGCCATACAATTTTAAAGAAAAGACAAAAACAGTTGTCTCTAGAAAAGTTTCTCATATTAGGGTCATAATTTTTCACTAAAATCCATTACAAATTCTATGAATATAAGTACCGGTATATATGTGTACTTATGGACATGTGGAATGTATAGAGTGTATTTCTACTTCCTTTATTTCTTACGGGAAAATGGTTTTAGGTTATAAGCATCTTGGTTTGCAAGTTTACTCTAGAATAAATTAAACTCATCCACGGAAATACCACTATACTGAAGGGCATTGCATTCTTGTAATTCTAATACCATAAAGCAAATTGGGCACATAACTTTTAATGCACTTAGACTCATCCATAAAGTATTGATTGGCACCTACTGGCCAAGGAAATTTAAGACACTTTCTTTTATAAAAAGGGAATATGAAAAAATTGTGGTAAACCTTTATTGTTAAATTAATTTCCAGCTCTAAAATCAAGTAAAAAAAAAAGATAAACCATCTTATACCCATCAAAGCCTACTTTTAAATATATTGCTTTTAGTTCATTAATTTGTTATCTGATGTCAAAGTCCACATAAATTCAAATTTTCTCTTGATATCGTAAGTAAACCGTATTTAAAAGGCTCAAAACAGGAACTATTTAAATACTGTAACACTGTGTGGAGGTCTTTCAATATTAAAATACCTCAAAACAGCTGCTTCAATACCAAAGGAAAAATCTGACTCTGTATGCTAAAGGACAAATATCAGCATCAATACAAAGTTTCTTACTATAGAGAAGGAAATGTAATGATTTAAAAATATTAATACAGAAAGTCCTTGACTGACGGCAATTCACCCTTACAAATGGGCTCCCATGAGGTACTTAAAAAATCTGAGTGACTAAGTTTTGAGTAAGGATATTTGGTTCATTTATACAACGAACGACTTGCAGATGTTAAAAGCAGCTAACACTGTCGCCTGGCCATGTAGTAGTTCGTTACAAATCACTTTAGTGTCACTTCACCATTTTAGCTTACGATACGCATTCAGGATTTCAGAGTTGCTCATTTTTTTTTGTGGATATTTTTGTGCCTTCTTTTTTTTTACATCATGTCTGGAAAGCATAAAGGAGACTTCTGACGGCAGTGCGTTCAAGAAGAGGAAAGTCACTATGATGGAAATCAAAGTGAACAAAGTGAAGCGAAATAAAAAGGGGAGACCTGTACTAACACAAGTTATGTATTAGGCCTTAGTCATTCTATGGTTTTGACTACAGTATTATCAAGGATAAACATCACATATTTTACCATGTGAAAGGATCTCCCCCCGATGAAGTCGACCTTTATTACAAAATAAGGCAGTGGTCTCATGATTAAAATGAAGAGGCTGTCAGTGCTTTGGTTAGATGACCAGGATCATCAGCGTATCCCAGTGAGCCCTATGGTGATTCAGGAGAAGACCAAGCATTTGTTTGAGACCTTAATATTTTGAAAGGTAAAGGGAGTGAAATAGAGGAGTTATGTGGCCAGTAAGGGGTGGTTTACAAGATTTAAGGCTCTTGCCAATTTGAATAACCTTAAGGTGCAAGGTGAAGCTGCTAGTGCTGACAATGAAGCTGTAGGGAAATTACTTGATGCATTGGCTGAAATCATTAGGGAAGGTGGATTTTGTGCTAAACAAATTTTGTTTCAATGAGGATGAGATGCTTATTCTGGAAGCATATGCTGAACCAGACCTACATTGCTAAGGAGGAGAAGACAATGTTATGGTTAGCAGGCTGCAGCAGTGTATAGCACACAGACTTATTATTGGGTTAACGACCCTGATCCCATCTAACTAAGTAAATGACCCAGGGAGCACTATGATAAATGGGCACCACCCCTTGTTTTGGTTCTGAGAAAAGGGACCCAACAAGCAACATATAGTGTTAAGGGAGTTTTTTTAATTTTCAGTTCACTGCATTGAGTGAAAAATGAGGAATCTAGTAACATTATAGAAGGAAAAATAAAATCAATAAAATAGATTGTTACTTTGTAAAGTAAATAATGAAAGCCTAATATCCCTCTAATCATCAGTGGATCATTGACAAAAAATAAAGAATATCAAGCTTTAAAATAACATAAGAATACGCATCTACAAATACAATGACAAATGGGAATTGTGAACAAAATGGAGCAATATCAAGGTTGTTGAAATACAGCTGGATTGGATACTCAAGATTTAAGTACACAAGTATGATTAAAAGAACACCTGCTGTAATGTATACCCTTGTCATAGATGGCATTTGCATGTACCCTTGTACAAATATCAAGTGTGCTATTTCGTTGTCACTCAGTAACTGGTCAAGCTCCCTATACCTGAGATAATGCTTCTTAAAGCAAATAGACACTACACTGTTATAAAGCTAGTGTTGTGGTTGAGTTCTATAGTACAAATACACACAAGACTAAACATCGGCTAACTGTTCTTTGACTCATGCCACACAAGTAACAACACACTTCCTAACTTTATCAACAATTTAACTAAATTTTGTTGGATTAGAATGCACTCTTAAGACACGAGAGACGGTGGGAATTGTTTTAGATTCAAATGCAGGTCATTTAGAAACATTTAGACAGAAGTATATAACACAAATAAATCAACACTGGTAAACTAGCACTATTATTTTCACTAAATACTAACTTCATATGGCAACCATTGAGTCATCTTTAAGGCGATCTAATCTCCAATGTTGATAGAAGGTGGCTCACTTTCATTTTTGTATTAGATTAACAAGGCTGTACCATCCACTGCAGCCTAACTTCAAGGGCAGTAAACTGTTAAGAGGCAGAGATGACTTCAGGTCATTGATATGGTGAGAGGCAGTAACCTGAGAATTGTGTATCAAAGAGGTCCCTTTACGAGGAATGCCTTTTATCTGCCATTTGAATTATCAGTCCAGGTCATTAAATCGTACTGGATGTAGGGCGTTGAACAACAAAAATATTAGACAATTAAATGGCTGATGAGTGTAAGCATTTACAATCAGTACATTAATTTTTACACTAAATAAATAATTAGATAAATAAAAATAATTATTTCAATACAACACCTATGAACATTACAATGGCACCAGGACAATTTTGGCGGGGGGAGACTGACTTTTCTTCTTGGGGGTTATGCCTCTAGCCACTACAAGCTGAAGCTTATGCTGGTATATCAGGCTGAGAATTCCAGGGCACTAAAGGGGGTTTGGAAGAGTCAGGGACCCGTCATCTAGAAGTCTAATATGAAGGAATGGGTGATTATCTTAATTGAAAACCACTTGTTGCCTTAGGCTGAGCAGCATTGTGACAAGAAGGGCCTAGGGCCTATCCTTTAAGGTGTTGCTATTTCTGGTTAATGCTCTTGGTCACCTTGCCAACCTAGCTGACTTCCATCCTAATATCAAGGTGGTTTACTTGCCGCCAAACACTACTTCCATTTTACAGCACATGGACCAAGGTGTAATTGCTTCTTGCAAGGCGTACTACAACAGTAGGACAATTGCTGTGGCTTTGGAGGCAACAGAGAATAAGGAGGACATGACCCTCAACATGTTCTGTAAGTCCTACAGTATCCAAGATGCCATCAAGAACATTGCTGAAGCATGGGATGAAGCAAAGCAAACTAACATGAATGATGCCTGGAAGAAGCGTTGCCCCAGTTTCTCAATGATTTCTTTGGCTTTGAGGAGACAGTTGAGACTTACCCAGAAGGTTGTTGACCTTGGTAAGCAGCTGGATCTTGAGGTGGATGTTGTTGATGTCACCAAGCTTGCGGCATCTCATGGAGAGATGTCTGCTGAGGACCTCATTGAGCTGGAGAGCTAGATGATTGCAGAGCCCAAGAAATTTACAGAAAAGGCCTTTGCAGAAAGTTTTGCCCTGGTAGACAGAGCAATTGGAAAGTTTGAGGAACAGGATCCCAGCATGGAAAGGTTTGAAGGGGTCCAGTGGGGTCATGGATGCTGTGAGGTATTACAAGATTTTGATGAAAAGAGGGTACAACCCCGGTAGACAAACCTGTGTATATAGTTTAATAATATAGAAAGGCTTGTACCTGAACCAGGACCCTCTACCTTTGCAGTTTCTCCAACACCACCTTTAGATTTTCCAGCATTTCATCTTGATTTTTTAGCATTTCATCCTGACTCTCCAGCTCCTCTTCTAGCTTCTCCAGTAGCTTCCACTTCCTCCCCCCTATAAGCCTCTCTCTCCACCACTTGCAACACCCCTTCTACTGTGGAGGTCAACCACAAGAATACAGGCAAGGAATTTTTACAAGTATTACTTATTGTTTACTATAATACATTCCAGCTAGTTTCAGCCAGTTTCTAGCAAATATCTTTCCAACCAAACAATTAATGGGTTTGGTACTTTGAAACAAAGTTTCTCACACCCTGCTATATTTTTTCTTTATAAAAACTTACATGTAGAAATTTTTTTTAAAGGCACTTTACTCTTGAATTTTAGGACATAGCCAAGTGTAGCTAGTCAAGATTTACGAATTCATTCGGATAAGCACTCTTGGGGTATTCATACCTCCTACCACACACCCACCTTTCCTCATTCATCCTATCCATTAAACTTCACTTCCTGGCTCTCTTTGCATTCATTTAACTCACTCTCTCTCTCTTACTGTGGAAAACCACCGTAAGTAATATGTTTTTGTATATATATATATATATATATATATATATATATATATATATATATATGTATATATATATTATATTATAATGTTTTTGTATATATATATATATATATATATATATATATATATATATATATATATATATATATAATATTATATTATATATATTTGTTTAGTGATGTGGAACTACCCGGCCACCCCTCTCACACACACTTGTGTATTCTTATCACTTTTTTCTTTCTCCCAACTGTTTTACTGGGTTTTGGTTTTCTTTTAATTGTGTTTCTAAATATATTTTATTATTATTATAGTGTATATATATATATATGTATATGTATATATATATATATATATTTTTTTCTTTTAATTAGAGAGTAATGTGGCTGTTTTAAATCGTTAGCATGTATGGTGCTCGAGGGCGGAGGAACCTTCTCTCGTTCTCCTCCCCCTTTAACGTCAGACAACCGTAGGCTGTTTACCTTCCCCTCTCTGAGCACATTGGCCCATCCTCTTTTCTCCTCTGTTCAAATGTTGACGTCGCTTGCTCCCGCAGGTTAATTGGAAGGAAGACATCTTCGTTGACAGCGCCTCTCAGAGGTAACATCTCCTGTCTGTGGGTTGCGTTTTATTTTCCCCACAGAGGGGAAGAATTTTTTATTCTGTTTGTTTCTTCTTCAGCACTTACAGCTGACTTTGGAATGCGAAATCAGTTGCTGCTGCTGTGGCTGACGCCTTAGCTGTCTGCGAGGGTTGCCTCTGGCCTCATCTTGCCCATTTGACAGCCTCTTACTGCCAACCTCGTTGTCACCCAACGATCCGCAATCTCTCTCTCTCTCTCTCCCTCCCCACAAGCAACACTCTAGCCTGCATGTATAACGTTTGCCTGCTGTGGATCACGAAACTACGAACGATCGTTGACCCATGGCCAGCTCTCCATCTACTCGACGATCAAATGATCGCCACAGAGATGGAAGGTTACTTACGATCTCGATGCTCTTCAAGAAGGTTTTCAGAATCACGATATCGAAGGTTATCACGATCTCAACGCTCTTCTTCTAGAAGACGATCACAGTTATGAGCTAAATGCTCACAATAACGAGATATTACGAGGTAGATGATCAAGATCACGAACTGAACGATCACGATCATTAGCTAGACACTCATGAACATAAACAAGACGTCCGTCTTTATGAGGCAGATGTCTTACAGATGTTGCTTGCCTCCCGTCAGCGGGAGGCTCTTATTTCACTTGTTCGATCTCTCCTTCGAGGAATTCCTTTGGCAGGAATTGGATTCATTCATTCCCATCCTTTTTTTGGGTAATCCCTTTGGGGAGAACCCAGAAACAAGCCCCTGCATATTTTCTCAACAAACGCCATATGTCAACCTTCAATTTGAGGTAGAGCTCATTGAAGGGAGGCAGAGAGTGCTCCCTGGAGGTTTGCCTCCAGGCGTGGAAACTTCCCCTTCCAAGGCAGTCTCTACACAATTGCTGTTTGGCAATCTTCCTGCTTGTGAGAATGGCCTACGGGGCAGATAATGTTGGTTACTCTATTTAGATCTACCCTTTGGGTGATTCCTTCGACAGGAATTGGATTCGTCTTTTTTCCCACTCTTTGGAGCAAACCACAAGCTTGACACTCATTTTCACAAGCAAATCGTTCACATTCACAAGGCCCACGCTCACGATCACATGTGAGACACTCACAATCAGCAGCGAGACACAAACAATCACGAGCTAGACACTCATGATCACGAACTAAACACTCACGATCACGAATGAGACGTTTACGATCACGAGAGAGATGCTCACGATCACGAGCAAGACGCTCACGATCACGAGCGAGCCTCACGACCGTGAGCAAGACCCTCACTATCACGAAAGAGACGATGACGATCCAGAGCGAGACGATCACGATCGCGAGGCAGAGGCTCTCTCTTACGAGGACGTTGATCCACCAGTTTGTTGAGCGCCAGCTGATCGTCAATAGTTAAATCGCTGATCACTAACTCGTCTGTCGGTGATCACCAAATCGCCGATCGTTAGATCTCTGATCACCAGCTCGCCAATCTCCAATCCCCAGCTCTCCAAGTGCCGATTGTCACTTTGCTGATCGCCAACTCTAATCACCAATCATCAATCGTCACCTCACTGATTGCGGATCGTCGATTTACCGACCGTCACCTTCCTGCAGCTTGTTGGTAGTCGATCGCTGATTCTAGTTCAGCGATCATCAGATCACTGGTCACCATATTGATGATCGTTCAAAACCTATTCACTGATCGCTAGCTCGTCAGTTGCCGATTTTCAACTCAATGATCGCCTGTCGTCAACTCGGCGATCGCCTATCGTCAACTCGCCAATCAACGATCATCAACTGCCAATCCCAGATCACTGATCCCTGATCTCCGATCCCCAATCACTGATCTTGTATCTCCGAGCACCTACCTACAGCTCCGATTGCCAGCTCGCCAATGCCCGATCGCTAGTTCGCTGATCTCCGATCTTCAGCTCGAAGCTCGCCGATCGCCAATCCCCTGCTTTCGGGTCGCCAGTGCTCCGATTCAGCAGATCTCTGATTCACCAGGTCTCCAATTTGTCAGCTCGCCAATCACCATTTTCAACGACTAGACGATCTTTGGCTTCTTATCAATAGCGCTGTTCGCTAGTTGACGTTTGACTAGTTGTTCGTTGTCTCATGTGACAGTAGCTCACTGTTTGCTGCTTGCCATTTGTTTGCTTGACGTTCGCTGTTCGGGTCGTGATCACCTCTAAGCCTGCTCTCCTCTAGGCTGCTGCTAAAATCAGCAATCACTTTCAGCATCTATGTTTTAGCCCTGGATACTTTGCCCTCCAAGGTAAAGCTCTGGAACAATCCGTTCTGCCGGAGGCTCTTTTTGGATCATGGGCTTTCCGTGAGAGAGCTCCTTTTGAGAGCCTCTCTTCGGAGCGTTCTCTAACCTCGACGACATAGATTGTCTCCTCTCCTCTCTCTTTGGCTTACACTACTTCAGTAACCCTCTCCATGTAGAGCGGAAGGAGTTTAACAGAGTTTTCCTTCTGGGAACCTAACCCTGCATCCTCCATCGACGACTGGGAAAATACATAGTGTACAAACCTCAATGCCCCTCACCCTTTGGGTACTTTTTTGTTTCTCACAAACGGGGTTTCTTTGGTTCCAGAAGTTTTTCATCTCCTTGATATTCGAAGAACCCGCATTCAAGTAGCCAGGTTTCGGCATCAAATCCGGCACATTTGCGGATGTTCATTCCTCATAAACATACGTGCTTCACCTACACTTCATTCCTACTACAGAAGGGCTTATGGGCCAGGTGCCTCAAAAACCATGATGCTGCTACCTCCTCCCTTGTCCCGTATAGCATAGGACTACCTCGGGAGCCTACTTTGCTTGGATAGGAACTGCACTAGTTAGACAGTCTCCTGCTGAAAATCGGATCTTGGACGTGATGGGGGAGGCAGATCCCTTGAATCTATCCCTCCCCCTGCATCGGGAGGCACAACCCCATGGGGATACTGCCCCACCCCCACTCTCTCAGAGAATTGAATTCATTGGTGTCTAACGCGACAGTGGCAGCAACTTAATTGCTATAATTTGAGTCACCCCAGGGATGGGTGACTGACGAGAACAATAAATGTTGTTGGCATCTTGTGTACTCCCAGTCTCCGTCGGCCTTTACGCCCTCGGAGCATCGTGTGAATACATTAAACCTCCATCTGCAAAATTCTTTCCCAGGGAAACGTATTTGCCCAACTTTTCTCTAGGCTTAATCTTGTTCGTGAACTGAGACAATGATTCTTCCGTAACTGGAATGCTCCCTTTGGCCGCAGTTGTTCGAAAGGAATAGTTTCCTTTCTCATCCTAGAGTGAGGTTTATCTAACAATGAAAAAACCCTTCCCACGAGCTCGAAATCCTTGGCTCATGTTTTTTGTCAGGGACAAAGAGTCCACATCCAAGCTACAATAGATACTCTCCTATCTTCCTTTAGGATATGGGAAGCGGTCTCTCTTTTTTCTCGTGATTAGAACATCTGTTGTCGTGGGAAGATGCGATTCGCCAAGATACCAGTGAGCTTCGTCAGTCAGAAGTCTCCAGTTTTAGTCTCTCCTCGTGAAACAAATTTAACCTTCAAACCCTGTCATGCGAAGAAAAGGTCTTGCAAGCAAACAGCCCATGGCTTCTTGTACAGGGTCGACCCTGTCTCCGAAGACTTCTGACTTCTGACTGATCCTAACAGTCTCAAGCTCCTCCAAGACATCTAAAGTTTACCACGATCTGAGGATTTGAGTAATCCAAGGAAAGACCCGACTGTCATAACCAATACGGGTATCTATAGACATGGTCATCATCCTGCAGAAACTTCCGCAAGTTCAACAAGACCGCATCAGTCCCCATTGAATTCAACCTCTTCAGGTCTAGCTAGGTCCCTGGTCCTTTGGCACCAGGAATCGTCTTTCCCTGTGGTTCTCTACGCGATCAGAAAAAGAGACTGTTCTCTACGAGATCCGAGCAAGAGACTGTCCTGATGACAGTGATTCTTCTGTTTTCCCATTCGCGGGAAACACTTTCTGCACCTACGTGGTCTCCCCTTCAGGGTATCCTGTCTACGGGACTGTATTTTATCCAATCCGCCCCTTCTGCGGGAGACTTCCTCTAACAGCCTTTGTTTAGAGGCCCTCCTTTTAGTAGCAGAGTGGATATCAATGATAGGCATTGACCTCCTTCTTCCGGTGGAAGAACAACTGCTTTCACTCGTTGAGTTCCCTCCGAGCAATTCCGACGAAAAAATAAAGGCTTCTCCCCGCCACCGAGCAGGTCTCGTCGGCAGTCTAGCCCATCGAACTCGCCTCGCCGGGAAGATTTATCTTGCCCAATAGACAAGTCACATCCAGTGACACGTCCACATCAGAGAACCCATTAAGGACGTCCTTTACGACTAGATGCTCCGTGGTGAGGATTGGGTAGAGTTTGTCTATTTTCAAGGGTGCAATTCCAGTAATAGACCCTCAAAATTGCCATCCTCCCTCGTCTCCAATTATTGTTCTTCATAGAGTTTGAGCCTGTTTACACATAGTCGGGTAATAAAGCCCCTCTACGGGACACAGGTTGCTTCCTTTGGTCCTGGGTTCCCTCCCTCGAAGACCTAGGACACCTAGAAAGCAGGTCTTCTCCAGATCCCAAGGACAGATCTCTCCCGGTGTTGCCCTCTACCTAGAGAATAGGCTCACCCTATGGGTCGGCCCCAATGTCTCTCATTAACTGCGAGAAACTAAGTAACATCCTACTTTTTTCCAGAAAGCTTGAACCTCAGGTTCAACCCTTCCAGACTGGTAACCCTCCACATCGTGATCAATGATTCTTACACCATTGATTAACTAGAGACCCTACCTCAAGGAAGATGCATTAGCTCGCCCCAAGGGTACAGCAAGTTTCGCCAAAGGATCTCATTAGTGACTAGGACCCACTGGGTCATATACTGTACCAGTCATGGTGTCCTTCGTCTCACACCAGTAGTTAAATTGAGGCCATATCTCGAGGAAAATACAATAGCTCGCTCCAAAGGTTCAGCACGCTTTGCTAACCTTAGGAGGGACAAAAAAGGCTCATAAGTATCTCGATCAATACTGGGACATGCATGGTCAATTTAGGGCAGAATCAGCCCCTAACGTTTAGAAGCAACTACTTTGTGACACAGGCAATGCCAGTGATAGGGTGAAAGTGTTTCTGGCCTTCACCTCGCCCTTCCTGCAAGACGTGACCCACAGGAGCATGCAGACGTGCTCCCTTACCCCAGTGATGTCTACACAATAAATGGTTTATAATGTCTCGAGCTCCTTGACGGAGAAGTAACAGATGGTGAGGGCAGAGTTGCCCAAGGATAAGCCTGGGATGATTGGCAAAGAATTACTGGCTCTTTCTTTCCCTCTTTAGGGTACTTTGCAAAGCTGACCTCGACTGTCTGCAGGTATAACCACTTTCCTTGTGTAACTTAGTAGGGATTTATATGCCTGTCGCATTTTTTGTAATGTAAAATATACTCTAGAATGAACAGAGTTTGTGTGGGGTGTTGTTGTCAGTTAAGAGACATTTTTTTGGATGGGCTTGAGGGGTTGGGGGGGGGGGAATACAATGAATTGTGGTTTGTGTTACAAAAAAATATATGTCACTTTATGAACCGTCATATAAATTCATAAATTGTAATTTTTTTTGGTTAACCCTCAAGTGCCCTCCCCCCCAAAAAAAATGATCTAATCTGTTATTATTTCTTTTAACGAGTAATGACAGCAATACCCTACACCCAGTAGGAAGACAAGTAGAAGTATTGGAATAGGAGTAACATTTCATTTAAGCCTGCACCTGCTTACGTCGCTGGTCACCCTGATGAAAACTGTCAAAGGCAGGTTTGCCTGGGTAAAATGTCTGACTTGATGAAGTGTGGAGAACTTGATAAGGATGGGAGGCAAGAGTGAATTGGACTACCTTCTGCTTTTGAAGATGATGTAGACTTGTCAAGCTGGTGTTTGGATATTTTCCAGTTTTCTAACGTGAGGAATTCTTAGAATATTAGTGCAGTGGACACTTTAGTGAAAGAAATACCCTACGATTGAATAGATATTCATAGATTTTTTACCAGACTCTGTTCACTCACTGTGGGGATCTTGAACTGCAATGTAGTGGGGTTCTCCATTAAGCTTGATGATTTCTTGTGCTGCCAGCTGGTAACTTTGATAATGATTGTAGCTGGCGGGGTTGGCTGCTGAAAACATTTTGTGTTTGGATGTTCATTGTAGTGGTAGTGTTGCTTGGTGAAATAGTTAGACCACCCAGGCAACAGCAACGTACACACTGTAGCATTCATTAATGTACTAAAATATGGAGATGTATGTAGCATGACTTTAGGAAGTTACTATACTGTATTTGATGGGCTATTACAAATTTTTTGTCTTTCTGATGTACAACTGAGATTGGAGAGATGGGTCAGATGTGTAACCTTGTCTTATAATCCTTTTGATCGTAATGGAAGTAATCATTCAAATTACATTTTAATTTAGCCAAGTTATGTATACTATTTATACTTGTATATGTAGATTAAATATTTTCTAGATTTAATCTTATGAGGTTCTGCCTGGATATGTTTGTCTCTCCTTCTGGTTTTGTAGGATCACCCTGGTATTTATTTATTTCCTCTAAAATGTTCAAGTATTTGTATTTCGTTTTTATTACCAGCGGTTTTTTATTTTTTTTCCAACACAATTGTCCCCTTCTCTGTCACTAATTTAGTTTTTTCCCTTTGTATTATTTTTTTCTTTTCCATTTATATTATTGTATTCTCTTTTCCCTTTGTATTGTTTTTTTCTTTTTCCTTTTTTCCTCTCCTAATGTTTAGAGAGCTTAACTAATCTAAAGAATAGCTTCCGCTATTTAAATTGGATTCCATGCATGCCAGTAACAAGTAAAACGGCTTACCTCTGAATAATATTATGCAACTATAGGTCTAGCTAGGTTCCCTTGCCCAGTATAAAATCAAAGGGGGGTGCCCAGTGCCCAGTTCTTTTGACAGTTACCTAGATTTTTGGGTATCCCACTGTTTTACCTTTTTGTGTAGAGAACGTTGGAGTGTGGGGCATTCGGAAGCGATGCAGTCTGCAAACCCCTACAGCGTCCCCATACAGGCTAGGTAGGATTGGGTAACGTCTTTGGTTACTTCTTAGATGCCTATATTTCTGAGAATATGTTTCATAGACTAGTCACACCGCTAGAATCACGCATTCACCAGAATTGCTAAGGCCGCTAACCGTGCTTTGCACTCCTAGTTTTGCGAAGTGTCAGGGTTTCTCTCTGTTACACACTGAACACTTACGGGAAAACCCGGGGTCAAAGACCAACCAGTTGGTCAGGACTTCCTCCCTTCTAAGTGACTCATCCATATAAATAACAAGGTTTTAGTAAAAGAACAAATGACCAATTTGGAAACAGTTTGTATTTTTTCTAATACACACCTGTAATTATTGATACAAATTGTCCTGCCAACACCTGTACCCCGATAAGTCCTGATTGCAATAAAAAAGTGATCAAAAGATACAAGTGAGTGTGACCTGGTACCCCAGCTCCCCCTCCTACCCCTACCGCTAACTAGCAGTAGGGTAGTTCGACGTCGCTAAAAAGTCTTATGGCTAGTTTCAGTTTCACAAAAAGAAATCCCTTTAGATAACTACAGGTTTGTATTAGTTAGAAAAATTACAAATTATTTCTAAATTTGTCATATATATATATATATATATATATATATATATATATATATATATATATATACATGTGTGTGTGTGTGTGTATGAATGTACAGTAGAACCTCTACATACGATTGCCTTTACATACGATTCTTCCAACATCCAAAGTAAAATTTGATCAAATTTTCTTCTCGACACCTGAAGTCATGCTCCAACATCCGACGTAGATGTTGTTTACGCCAGTAGATGGCAGCACGTCGGAGGGACGCCATTGAGCGTCGACTGTGGTTGTCCTCTATTTACAGTGCCTTTTATCTTCCTTTTCTCACGTTTCATTTTTTATTTTACGTATAATCATGGGTCCTGAGAAACTTAGTTTTGGTACAGGTATTAGTAGTGGTGAGAAAAGGAAGAAGGCAATGCTTTCATTAGAAGTGAAGCAGGAAATTATAGAAAAACACGAGCGTGGTGTGAGTGATCTGGCTAAACAATATGGCCGGAATATGTCTAATGATCTCGACGATCATCAAGCAGAAGGAAGCCATTAAAGCAGTCAAACCATCGAAGGGGATCAAAGTGAAGCAAAGAAAACTAATATTGAATTGAGTGAAAGTGATGAAAATTAAAAATCCAAAAGGAATAAAAATGTAAAAAAAAAATATAAAATATAAAAATAAAAAAAAAATATATATACAAGCTAAGTCAGGTTGAAGCTCACGTAATGTAAGTTAGAGTAAGTTACGGTACGTTATCGCAGTCACCATCTCTAGCTTCTTGCAGACTGTCCGTCTCCTTCTGTATGAAAATTGTGTGATTGGTTTTAGAAGTTGCAATGATACCAAATGTGAGAGTACAGGTGCGGTTGATTAATTTGCATTACACAGCGTTGAATGACCTTTGATGCCCCAGTGCTTCGCTTAAGGCCTAAATCTTATATGCAATACACTTCAACAATTTAAAATAAAGACTTGTCAATATCTGTAATGGGATACGTTTTCATATCACCAATGCAACTAAAAAACTGAATAACATAGAACCGTTGTTGTAACATGCCGGTATCCGCTAGATTGTTTCATTACTCACTAGGGACATTTATCTTATGATAGGAAGGAAAATGGAAACATTTTTAATAAATATACGGAGCAAATGTCGATAATTTGAGCTTTTAGAGAAGAAGCAATATAATCATTATGGGAGGTTCTTAAAAAAAGCCAGATTAATTTATTTAAAGCTGTTCCTGATAGGACAGCAAATATACATATTCATAGTGATCTAAGATCATTTGAGTGATATTGTACTATATTTGAATATATTCTATACTTGTATTAGAATTGATTATGTACTCCACAACTCTGGGAATGAAATCAATGTTAATATCATGCAAAAAGTGAGTATCACCAAGATTAGTCAACTCTGTGTTGATAATTATGTGGATGATTATATCATTCCCTTTTAAGAGCTAGCCAATCACAAACATCTGTAAGGGGCAATTCGCATCAAGGTTTGATGCCAATGCTGCAAAATAAGTTAACTTTGAGGATAATGATAATAGAAAAGATGATAATGGTAAAATAGAAACGTCACCTATTTAATTATCCGAGTGTTGCATTGCTCATTTCAGTAGCTGTTCATTGTTGTTTCGTTCTTTATTCATGTTTTGAGGCATAAAAGGCTAAGTGTTTTCATTTAAATTAATGCTCTAGTTGCATCAATGTAGTATTCTCATTTGATGATTTAGTATTTATGGTTATTAAATTCTACCCATTATATTTCAGAAATCTCCAGCTAAATGGAAATCCATTCCGTGTTCCTAGAAGGGCAATTTTGGATAAAGGAACTAGGGAAATCCTAGACTACTTGAGATCTCGAATTACTAATGAGTGAAAATTTGTAATAATTGTTTGAATTTCATTCATTACAATTACTTGTACTTAATAAGGAAGGTAGAGTTGTAGTTTTAAAATATACTGTAATTATTATCAAATTTAGATGTGCCGTTTATATGTCATGAAAACAATTTCTAGAAATGGACTTTTCTTAGTTATTAACACTGTGTAAGTAATCCAATACTGTAATGTACGTTAGTTTTAAGTTCTCTCATTCTCATTAAGGGTTGCAGGTTTATATATTAATGTAGCATAGCCTAAATAAACAATACTACTCACTAAACATTTAATAGAATAAGTAAAAGAATATATACTGTGATATTGTTCTATGAAGAGATCTTACTTAGCCCAGTCACTAAGCATTCCTTGACAAAATAAATATCAGTTTTTTTTTAAATATAAGTGTTTTATGAAGTAAGTTATAAGTGCTAAGAGAAATTCAGTAAATGTATTCCAGAATTCATATGAAGAATAAATCAAATTTATTCCAATAATCCTAAGAAGAATTCAATAAATATATTCCAGTATCTCTAAGAAGAACTCAGTAAATGTATTCCAGTATTCATTTGACAAATAAAGTTAATTTATTCCAATAAACCTAAGAAGAATTCAGTACATATATTTCAGTATTCATCAGAAGAATTCATTAGATGTATGCCAATAACCATCAGAATAATTCAGTACATTTATTTTAGTAGGCAGTATAGATAAGGAGACAGTCTGCTGTATTAGGGAGAGATATTTCAAAGCAGTGAATTAGTAAAAGTGAGCAAAATTTTCAAGATATATGTGGTATATTTGACAGTCCTATATTTTGTATTCGTGTCGGAATAATATAGTAACATATTTGATTTTTGTGCTGAATTATCATGGGTTTGCCATTGTTTTTTTATATGTTATTTAGAGCAGTAAAATAAGTGTTAGCTGGACTAATTTGAAATATCTTCCTATGAAATTTAGTCTCTGATAAAAGAAAGTCCAAGGAGATTCTGTTCTGGGTTCAGCAAAATTTATTTTTTCATATACTTGCGTGCTGTTGTAGAACTGGGATAGTACAGTGTTCTGTCATTAATAATTCTCATATTTTTTGTACTGTAGGTGATGATAGTCTATGATGCATATAAAATTGGCTGTGTCACATGTAGGAAAAAAACTTGGAAGCTCTCAGGAATTTTGCTAAGTGAATTTGAATCTGTTACTTGTTAGACGTTTCTTATAGTTTAATTTAGGCTTAGGTTCAGAGTAACTTTTTAAATTTGAGGAATTATTAGCATTTCATTAAACATGCACCTGTCACATTACTTTTGTATTAGGTTCCTCAAAATAGAACCAAAATTTATTAATCATAAAATATATCAGTACAGCAATTTGCATATATTCTAAGCTGTTCATAAAAACAAAAGAATTAATCATGAAAGAGCACATCTATTACACATACTTTGCTTATTTGTAATAGATACACACATACAGTCAACCTTAACATTCACGCAGAGTTAGGTAACGCACACACCAGCAGATGTTGAAAGTCTACGAGTAATTGCTGCATCTCTTAAAGACACACTTATGCCCCCAATTTTCTTATATAAAAAGAGAGAAAAATGTTGTCTTAGCCATTAAAGAAAAGAATGAAAAGTAATAGTATTCATAGTTTTGTAGCGCTAGATTTAGGAAAGCAGCCACTGTTATATAACACCAAATACAGAACAGCACCTTTATAGGAAAAACAAAAAGTCATTATTATACACATGCTTGAAACTTGATTTGTATAACAGTATCAGTCTCTGCAAACTCTTCTTCTATGTTATGTAACTGAGTATGCTGTGCTGTATTTGATCATTTATAACTTAATGCTTTAATGTCGTTTTTACTTTAGGTACATTCACAATTATGTAGAGAGTGAAGGCACCTTGGCTGAAATGGATTGAGTTTTGTAAGATCAAATACAGCACAGCAGACTCGGTTATATAACAGGGGAGAGTAAGTTGAGACTGATCCTGTTATATTGTATAAGTGAAGTTTCAAACCAGTGTGTAACAATGACTTTTTGTTTTTCCAATGGGCACTGTTTGGTATCTTTAGTATTGTTTAATTATGAGTGTTTCTATTGCAATTGATATTAAGTGATTTTATTTTATTGTGAATCTTGTAAATACTCAAGAATATTACTTTATGGAATTATGAGGCCTCCCTGCGAATAATCAAATTCCTGAGTACGTAACCCACGAATAAGGGCTGATTGCTACATTTAAACTTAAAACAGATTTATTCGAGTAAAAACAAAGATTCATTTTAAAATTAATAAAATAATGAAGAAAAACCGAAAAAAATTTATTTAGCAATCAACAAGACCAAATTAACTCTGGAACACTTTAGAAACATTGGCAATAAGTAATCCTACTGAATATTTGATGCACATGTAATTAAACGAAGAGAAATAATTTGAATGAACGGAAATGACATGAAGAACAATAAATTGAAATATAGTTAAAATATTGCAATGTAATTCAGCATGTACATATAACACTTGGAAACAAAACAAAATTACTTCATTATATAAGACTAGATGTTATGAAATAGGAAGGACAGAAAAATCGGGAATATCAGTAGAAATGATTGAACTGACTTACTGAGACTGCCAACCAATGTTATAGCACTCATCACTTGCAATAAATACTGTACAATTTCTATACCCTTTAAACTACCATATATGTGTCCAATTATTACAGTCATGCTAATTTTTAAGTAATTCCCTTAACGTTCTATTAACTTTTTGAGAATGCCTGATCTTTAACAGCATTAATTTTGTTTGTCTCAAGGAAATGTTTCCTTGTTATTAAATGAACAAGTGATTATGAAGCAAAGGAAAAACACATTGACAATAAATAGGTGTACTTTTCCTATGCGTACACATGCTGTAATTAAATAAACACAGAATTTTATAACTAAGAGTTATTGTTTTTATACTTATCTGTTGTTCATAATGCTACTCTTTGGAAGTCTGGTTTTCTATCGTTTACCCAAAAGCTAGAAATTTCCCATTTTCTTTCCTTTTAATAGGCATCTATTATACAGTAATAGCGACAAAATCTTGCAGTTAATGGCAATAACCTTGGCTTGGGTATGCATTAGCTCCTTTGATTTGTCAGTCTCTTAAGTCAAAATTAAATTCTATCCTCTCGATAAAATTAGAAAGTGGGGAGGATGGGCTATTTATTTGAACATCAGGTCATTACGGAAATAATAGATTTTATTACTGAAATAATGTTCATACATATGAAACTCCCCTGGTGTCCATAATGGTGATCCCTATGCTTTGGTGGAGGTAGGTCAGTGAAGGAGAGAGACAGGAAGGGTAAAACCCTTTTTTGGGCTCAAGCCATGGCGTCCTGATGGAAGGTTCCTTTTTGGTAGCTTCCTTGGGTAAATAACTACTAAGATATTCCCAGAGAATTTAACCACAGGTTATCACAGAATTCTAACTTCTGGAGCGAGTATCCTAAAGGTTTCCCTTTTAAGACATCGTATATCAACAGGGGACGCATGTATTAACGCGCCACATAGCTATCTACACCCCGAACAGAGTTAATGCTTCGGTGTGTAAGGGCTGAGAATAGCTGGGAGCCGTTCCATAGCTAATCTCATTCGTGGCTACTTCTGGTACTCGAGACGTAAACAAACGGGCGCCATTGCTTAAATGACGTCACGACCGTCTTCATCCTTTGTTCAGTAGCTTGCCCTACTTAGACGGATTTTCCCTGTGCCTTACTTATCGCTTTACATCTACGTTATGTCGCTACCTTCAGCCTCGCCTTCTTCTGGAAAGTTGAGTACAAGGTTCCAGTATTGTTTAGTTAAGCTCTGACCGTAAAGTAAATATTACTTTCCGAGATAATTGTTGTTTTGTGGCAGAGCTGTGCCTCTACCGGACCCGCCATTTTATGGCGTCGTTGTTGTTATGCATGCCTTATTTAGTTAGCCACAACAACGCTTCCGGCCTTATTTACTAATCGATAACATTAGTTTATTTAGTCTTCATAGCTAGGAACTTTTATATCGTGTTTCGACGCTTTTTATCGGTCATCGATTGACCTCATACCAGTCGGCTTCTATAGCCCCCAGGCCAGAGCGCCTATATATAAGTGTTCATGCATGATTTTATTAGTGATCCTAGGCTAAGTTATGAAGATAGTGGCATTATTTTACAATACTTTCGACTGTGATGCAAGTGTTTTTTTCGCCTTCAGGGACCATATAGGGGATAGGTTAGTTAGTGTCCCTTCCTAACCTAACCTACTTGTAGGACCCCTATATGCTTCCTTCATCCCCTGCCTTGGCATTCCCTCTGTTTAGCCTTGATTCCCTTACTAAGTAAAGGGATCAAGTGCCTAACGGAGTATTTATCGCCTCTCAGTCCTCCCTAAGGGAATGACCCCCCCTTAGGGTTGCGTCCGAGAGTGAGGAACGGCTAGCCCTTCCTCTATGGCTAGGACTAGTCTATGACTGTCTTGCTATAGCGATATGTCTTCTATCTTTCCTAGTTCAGGGCTCTTAGCCCTGCTCTAGGTTAGGTTTTGGAAAGGTTATTCTGTCCCCTGCTGAAACTGTACCCATGCACCGTTTCAGCTAGGCTGCCTTATCTTAGGTTAGGGAGTGTCCTCCCTTTCCCTAGTGGCCGCTCTGGTACAGAACCCCTTCCATGGAAGACTCTTCTCTTCTCCCCTCCCCACCTATCTCTTGTATAGCCTAACCTACACTTAGGTTAGTCTATACCCATCTGTCCCCTGTCCTACAACTCCTCCTTAGGGTGGAGAGATAGGGCTACCTTGAGCTTCTATGTGCAGTCCGCTCTGGTACATATACCCTTCATAGTGTCCTATGGGGTTAGCCACTGGATGTGTTCTGTATGTAGAGGTCTCCCCCTCTTTGGGTGTCCCCTAGCCCTCCCTTGGGCTACCCTAGCTCCCGGTCCTCTGAGATCCCTGCTTCTGGGGGATAGAGCCAGCCTCTATCATGGGTACACCCTCTCAGGGGGGGATGTCTGGGAGTCCATGACTGGACTTCTTACATCCCTCCCCCTGTCTCTCTCACTATCCGGGTGCCGGTCCCTTGCCGCCTCCACTGTCGGCGATACCCGCCTCCTACCTTGGTGACTCTCCCCTTACCCTCATGCCGCCAGCCCCCCGCGTGCCGGGGGACTGCCGACCGCCGCCGGCTTCCTGCCGATGGCTCTCCTCCTTCCTACTAGCTTCGCCGTCCGCCTGCCGGTCGGCCACCGGAGTGCCGGCATCCATTGCCGGCAACCTGGTTCCGCTATAACCATCCTTGTCCCAGTCACCAATCCGGCATCCTCCGACTGCCGGAGCCGCCGCCCCTCTGCCGGCGGCCGCCACCCTGGTATTTCTCTTGACTTATATATGGTCTGTTCTAATGCCAGAAACTCTGCTGGAGCGGCCTCCGGCGTGCCGGAGGTCTGCCGGAACCCCCCGGAGGCGTCAAGACTACTTGCACCCCCTTCTTCTAGCTATCATATGAATACTGATAGCCCTACACTGCAAACAGATGGCCTGTTTACGCTATTGGATCAGTGCCTTGGTACTGTTCTATTAGTAATCATGCTGTCTCTTTGCATTCTTCAAAATTCCAGCATGCTGCGTGTATCTTAGCGCGGCTGGTTGCTGGAAGGAGTTACCCTAAGGGACCTGTTAGCCCCCTAATTTGGGACTGAGTAGCCTCGGTCCCAAACTTATCCTTGGCATTTTTCCATGGAATTCCATTGCCCTATGGACTTCTAGGAAATACTATCCTGTGCCTTCGGCCATCTCGGATTATCCAAGGATAAAGCTTGCGGTAGCCAGCCGGGCGGGATGCATGGAGTATGTTTTCTTTACTACTTCAATCTCTATGCATCACACCCTTCATTAAGTTAAAATTATTGATTAATATTAACTTAGATTAAGAGCCATTCTTATGACTCCCCCCATACTCATTTTCTCTTTCTTCCACAGGAGGAGCAGATGAAGTGTGACTTCGACTTCTGCGCTGTGAAACGCCCGCACTTCTACGGGCATACGGCTTGCAGGACTCACGCCCCTTGTGCTAACAAGAAAGGGGATTTGAAATTCTGGGACCCGCTGAACTGTACGGTCTGCCAGACTCACATAGCTGATGGCTTCCATAACTCTCCCTCAGCGGAGATCAGGGACATTGCTCGAGAGAAGCTACGCAAATGGGTGCGTGGCTTCCAGAAGAATGCCACCGGACCGTACCTGGCCACTGAAGAATTGAGGTCACTTCTGTTCCCAAAGGCCTCCCCTGATTCTGTGGTGCCCAAGGATTTGATCCCCATTGTCCAAATTACGGTGGAACCTGATGTAGTCATGGCCCAGTCCATGCACGATTGCCGCCTAGATTCCGATGATGACAAACACATGTCGGATGTCTCGGAGGGTACGGAGAAGACCCTCATGGCTCAAGGAGCTGAAGATGACGAAGACCAGGTGGAATACGCCGAGTCGGAGCAAGAGGTCGCTCCTCCTTCCATCTCCGCCCCTACTCCTACACCGACGGAAGTGTCTATCCCGTCTACCTCCACGACCCCGGAACCCTCATCTTCCACTCAGGAAATGATCCGATTGATTAGAGCCGTCATGGACGACAGGTTAAAGGAGAATCAGGAGTTCATCAGGTCCATGATGGGAGCCAAAGAACCGAAGAAGATCTCGGTTAAGGATCTCCCCGCTTGGTCACATGCCAACCCATGGAGGTATGCTGAGCATATGGTTATCGCGACCGGCAGGATCTTCGTCAGCGACAAGATCGGCACGGTCCCCCTGGAAGACGTGGAGTTCTTCCCAAACTTCGAGGCCTACCCGGACTGTTACGTCCGACTTCGCTCCGAACCTGCCTCTAAAGAAGAGACCGAACCGAAAGAAGAGATAGTGTTCGATCTCGCGAAGGCCCAGGCTATGCTAGCCAACACGTTCAAGAGTAGGGGTTTTACCTGCTCTAAGCTTCCGGCCCTGAGCAAGAAGCACCCTACCTACGTCGCACCTGAAAATGCGGTACTTCCATTCATGGAAAAGGCCTTCGCTGCGTGCCTTAAAGCTGTGGAGGAAGGGAAAGCCTGCCCTGCACTGGAGGAGTGCAGACCCTTCTCCATAGTTACTCCCCCTGACGCTCGACACTGGAAGGACATCCAGCATACTTTCGTCGTGGGAAAGCTAGATCCTGACGTCGCCGGACGTCAGTTTAATGAAGACCTCCCGAAACCTAACGATCACCTCCTTCGTCGGGAACAAGATACGAAGGAGAGGCTCGCAGCATCTATGTCCCACCAGGTCCAACTTGACATTATGGCCTGTGACACCAGAGTACCAGACCACTACATGGTACTTGCCAAATCCCACATGGCAACCCTGGTGAAGGACATGTTCCACTTCATGAAGGCTCGGAGAGCCTGTCGTGAATTCGTGTTCGCAGGTGCCACTGTGAAACACGAACCCCGGAGCCTGATTTCCTCCAACATCTGGGGCAAACACCTCTTTCCTTCTGACCTTGTGAAGGAGATCACCGACAAAGCCGCCACGGAGAATAGGAACCTTCTCCACAAGTGGGGCATGTCAAAGAAGAGGAAACCCTCTCAGGACGACGGACCTCAACCTAAGAGGAAATCTTCGAAACAGAAACCCCAGCAACGTCAACCAAGACGTCAGTTTCCGGGACCCGCTACCTCCCAAGTGGCAGCTCAGCCACAACAGACCTTTCAACTGGTCACCCAACCGGTGTTGTCACAGTCACCGGTCTTCACCCCTGCGTTCGAGCAACAGACGACTACCTTTCGTCCCAAAGGTAGAGGCTCAAACAGAGGTGCAGGCAGAGACGCGTCTCGCCGTCCCTCCAGAGGCAGAGGAGGAAAGGGAGCTAGCGGCCGAGGCAGCAAGCCCTCGGGACACCAGAAGCAATGAAGTGCTTCCGGTGGGAGGAAGACTCCGCCAATTCCAGGATCGTTGGACCTTCGATCCCTGGGCACACAGCATCGTCAAGAAGGGTCTAGGCTGGAGTTGGACTCCACCACCCCCAACATTCCAGCAGTTCTTCCAACAATCAACCCCCCTTCTGGAAGAATATGTCCTAGATCTCTTGAACAAGAAGGTGATAAGGAAGGTAAAGTCCACCAGGTTCCAAGGAAGACTGTTTTGTGTCCCCAAGAAAGACTCCGACAAACTCAGAGTCATTCTGGACTTATCCCCCCTCAACAAGTTCATAGCGAACGACAAGTTCAAGATGCTGACTCTTCAACAAATAAGGACCCTTCTGCCTCGAGGTTCCTACACGGTCTCCATAGACCTGGCGGATGCCTACTGGCACGTTCCAATGAACCATCACGCTTCCTCCTACCTAGGATTTCGACTCCAAAGGAAAAGCTACGCCTTCAGGGCCATGCCCTTCGGCCTCAATGTGGCCCCTCGGATCTTCACAAAGCTGGCGGACGCCATAGTACAACAGCTCCGCCTCCGAAACGTCCAGGTGATGGCCTACCTCGACGACTGGCTAGTTTGGGCTCCATCGCCCGAGGATTGTGTAAAATCCTGCAACAAAGTCACCCAGTACCTAGAACACCTGGGATTCAAGATAAACGAGAAGAAATCTCGCCTCTCTCCAGCTCAGAAGTTCCAGTGGTTAGGAATCCAATGGAACCTTCAGTCACACCGCCTTTCCATCCCCCAGAAGAAAAGGAAGGAAATAGCAGGGTCTGTCAAGCGACTACTAAAATCCAAACGGATTTCAAGACGCCAGCAGGAACAAGTTCTAGGCTCTCTACAGTTCGCCTCCGTAACAAACCCAGTGCTTCGTGCACAGCTAAAGGATGCCGCGGGAGTCTGGAGACGTTCTGCATCCATCGCTCGAAGAGACCTCAAGAGACGGCTCCCAAACAGACTTCGACTTCTCCTCAAGCCGTGGTCGGAAGCAAAGGCCCTGAAAAGGTCCATTCCTCTTCAACACCCACCTCCATCACTCAACATCCACACGGACGCTTCGCTGGAGGGTTGGGGAGGTCACTCCCACCAAAAACAGGCTCAAGGCACCTGGTCTCCCCTGTTCAAGACGTTCCACATCAACATCTTGGAGGCCATGGCGGTCCTTCTAACTCTGAAGAAACTATCCCCGCCTCCCTCGATCCACATTTGTCTAACCCTAGACAACTCGGTGGTAGTTCGATGTCTCAATCGCCAAGGCTCAAGATCGCCCCAGATAAATCAGGTGCTTCTCCCAATCTTCCGTCTGGCAGAGAAGAAGAAGTGGCACCTGTCTGCAGTTCACCTACAAGGATTCCGCAACGTGACAGCGGATGCTCTATCTCGAACAAACCCGATAGAGTCGGAATGGTCTCTAGACGCAAGATCATTCTCCTTCATCTCTCACCAAGTCCCAGAACTTCAGATAGATCTCTTCGCAACGAGCGACAACAATCAACTTCCTCGGTATGTGGCCCCCTATGAGGACCCCAAGGCAGAAGCAGTGGATGCCATGTCACTGGACTGGAACAGATGGTCCAAGATCTACCTGTTCCCTCCCACCAACCTTCTGCTGAAAGTCCTCTCCAAACTGAGAACCTTCAAAGGGACAGCGGCCCTAGTGGCTCCCAAGTGGCCCCGGAGCAACTGGTACCCCCTGGTCCTGGAGCTGCAGCCCAAGCTGATCCCTCTCCCGGGCCCAGTTCTCTCCCAACAAGTACAGAAGTCGACTGTCTTCGCTTCATCATCGAAAATCAAGGACCTTCATCTCATGATTTTCTCTCCCTAGCCGCAAAGAAGAGGTTTGGGATCTCGAAGAAAAATCTAGACTTCCTAGAGGAATACAAGACCGAATCCACAAGACGGCAATACGAATCATCCTGGAGAAAATGGGTCTCTTTCGTCAAGACAAAAAATCCTAAAGAAATCACAATTGATTTCTGCATGTCCTTCTTCATTCACCTTCATGGACAAGGATTAGCAGCCAATACGATTTCAACCTGCAAATCGGCCTTGACCAGACCAATTCTGTATGCCTTCCAAATTGATCTGTCCAGCGACATCTTCAATAAACTACCGAAAGCATGTGCTCGTCTACGCCCAGCACCCCCACCGAAACCGATCTCCTGGTCATTAGACAAGGTGCTCCATTTCGCCTCCAACTTGGATAATGATTCATGCCCTCTCAAGGATCTGACTCAGAAAGTTATATTTCTCTTTGCTCTTGCTTCGGGAGCCCGAGTCAGCGAAATAGTGGCATTATCAAGAGAAGAGGGTCACATCCTGTTTACTGATACAGGAGACATTACCCTCTCCTCTGATCCGACGTTTCTCGCCAAAAATGAATTACCCACCAAAAGATGGGGCCCCTGGAGAATATGCCCCCTGAAGGAAGATGTCTCTCTATGCCCAGTAGAGAGCCTCAAGGTCTATCTTCGCAGAACTTCGAACTTTGGTGGAGGCCAACTCTTCAAAGGAGAAACATCGGGCAGCGACCTGTCACTGAAACAATTAAGAGCGAAAATCGCCTACTTCATTCGCAGAGCGGATCCTGACAGTACACCCGCCGGTCATGATCCTAGGAAAGTTGCATCATCTCTGAATTTCTTTCAGAGTATGGACTTCGAAAGCCTTAAAAGCTTCACAGGCTGGAAGTCCTCGCGCGTTTTCTTTAAACATTATGCGAAACAAGTGCACGAAGTCAAACATTTTGTGGTAGCCGCAGGTAGTGTTATGAAACCTGCACCTAACTCTGCATAGAACAGTGAGTTACTTGGGACTCTAACTCTTCGGGTGCCTATGTTGACCCTCGAGCGATACAGTGATGTCGAAAACACTTAGTGCTTTTATAACTGTTCTTATCCCAGGTGAAATGTCATAGTTGTCACACAAGTGCCGCATGCCCTGAACATGATGTGTTTTAATCAAAGACTAACGTTCCTCGAGAACGAGTGCCTACTAATAAATTTGAAATTCCTTTTCAGATTCAAGAGCAAGTCTTTATTACTATGTACATTATAATTACTGTAAATGAACTTTACTTATTGCTGCAATTCATTTAATTTCTGCATTTTGTGAAATAAAATTTCTATTTTATTACCTGTGCGTCTCAATCAGCTCCTACTTACTATGAAATACATGCCTGTCATAGTTTTATTATCCCCTTTTCCTTATGGTTCATGGAGAAATTAAGATACTAACTCTTAATTTATATTCACTCTGATTATGTAATGTTCCAATACGAATACTTACTCTTCATACCCTGGAGATGGAACTAACCTTTCTCAGCACACAGTGTCCAACCACCACTGGTCTGCTTTTCAGAATGTTCCTATACGAATGCCAAACATTCAGCTTCGTCTCCAAGTTCTTCAAGTTCTTCTATCAGGGTGAATAGCCCTTCAATACCACTTTGACGTCGGCATGGGCCGTGGGAACTTCACTGCCAAGGGGGGCAGGAAGATTCTTCCCTACGGTTCTTTACTAAGATTACTATGCTATTTTGTCAATGCCCTTGGCACTTACTAATAGGGGAAAAATCTACCACGATACATTGATTCTCTGGTATGCTTCCATCAGGACGCCATGGCTTGAGCCCAAAAAAGGGATTTTGACGAAGGAAAAATCTATTTCTGGGCGAGAGACCTGTGCCGCCCAGTGAAATACTCCTAGAGCACTATTTCTAAGGAATATAACTGCTATATATTACCAGAGAAAAAAAGCATAGGAATGCCAGGTTGAACCCAGCTCGCTCACCTATATAAGGTGTCGGTATAAAATACTGGGGCGTGATAATTCACAACCAGAGGTCTCGCACTATTTAGATATCTCCTCTTCAAAATCCCCGCCACAGCGAGGTGCCGTTCAACACTACTACCACTAACCCAACCCACGCCAGTGACGTCACTCCTCATAGCACCCAAGGTTTGGGGCCCATGTTGGGAGGGAAGTCAAGGGAGGGTTCACTGGGCGGCACAGGTCTCTCGCCCAGAAATAGATTTTTCCTTCGTCAAAATCCCTTTTCTGGGCTCCGACCTGTGCCGCGCAGTGAAATAGTACCAGAGAAATGGTCCCAAATCTTGGAACAATACCTGAGGAAGTAAAATAAAATCCAAAATAATAGGTAAGAGGATAGCAAGACATAGTTGATTAAGGTTCACTATGTTCAGGAGGAATCACATTCCCTGCTGCCACTGTAGCAAATATAAGGCTTCCAGAGGTTTTAAGCAGTGGCGTTTAAATACTGTTGGAGACTTCCGGCCTGTATATTTAGTAAGTCCAGTGAAGTTCATAGTAATTAACTGAGGTAGCTACAGCTCATATATCATGGACGTGAGGGAGTGATGTGGGAATGATTCTAGGTAGCCCGTTAATGAAATGCAGAATCTTCTGTCTGAGTCCTTTCAGGATGATGGTTCTTCACCTTCTCTAATGGGTAAGGACCCCGAGGACTGAACGGAAGATATGTTTAAGTAGGCTTCCAGAGTGTTTACTGGACATAAAGATGGGTCCTGCGGAAGTGGGACAATCTTCCATTGGAACCGTCTGTCCTGGGGGTCCTCATTTTCGCTAAAAATCTTTTGTCAGGGGAAAGGAGTACTTCCCCTGACGAGAGAAATTCAATATGACCTGGATCTCTAGACAAGGCTGAAAGTTCTGATATTCTGGCGCCAGAAGTCAGGTTCATTAAGAACAAGGATTTCCTAACCAATGGAATATAATGGCAAGTCTCGTTAAGAGTGTCTGAAGCCAACTTAAGTACGTCATTCAGAAACCAGGAAACTGAGCTAGGGTGAGTTGATGGTTTCAATCTGGCGCAGGTTCTCGGGATGGATGAGAAGTATGAATCTGTAAGGGCAATATTAAAGCCAATTGTAAAACCTTCATGGCTGACTTAATTTGTGGTAATAGTACAAGTCGCTAAGTCTGATTCAAATAAAATTCTGAAGAAGGTTACTGTCAGATTCATAGTCATTGACTCAACCTTTGAGTCCCTTAAAAACTGGCAAGTTTCATAACAGCCGAATCATACTGTCGAAGGGTGGATCCCCTCTTATCTGATTCTAAAAATAACGTATTTGAGGATCAATATCTGCACCTCTTGAGCTGCAAATTTCATAAAGTCCAGAAAGGTAGGGCATTCTGAATTTGAGGAAGCTAACACACAGCGAGTTGTACTGCTTGTGTTAGTATTGGATTGGGGATCTGTCGAGGTGGAGACCCAGTTCCACCAGAAGGGGAAACCCGTTGTGCTTGGGCCAGATGGGGACTACTAGAGCAACTTGGCCTTTGAAAGTCCTGAGCTTGTCTAACACTTTCATCGACAGATTTATTGGTGGGAATAGGTAAATTCTCTCCCAAGTGTTCCAGACTAATGATAGTGCGTCTGTGGCGTAAGCCCGAGGATCCGGGCTGGGAGCTACGTAGCACTCTAGTTGTAGTTGGACTTTGTTGCAAACAGATCTATCTGGAGATCCGGAACCTGAGAAAGAATCCAACTGAAGGACATTGGGTCTAGTGACCACTCCGACTCCAGCGGAGTTGTCCTCGAAAGTGCGTCCGCCACTATCTATCTAGAAGAAACCTGATAAGTTAGTTTTTGGCAGGAGCCGGTTGCTTAAGGTCAAAAATACCGCCATGGCCTCTAAAACATTGATATGAAGTTGGCGGAATATTGTCGACCATAGTCCCAGGACTTTCGTGTACTGAGAGTATCCCCCCCCCCCCCCCCCCCCCCCCGCCTGTTAGGGAGGCGTCTGTGTAAATGACGAGCTTGGGGGTGGATATTGTAAGGAAACGGATTTGCCAGATTTTGACCTTTGTCCATGGTTGAAGTCTTTTCTTCAGAATTGGTTGGAGTCGAGCCCTTTGTCTCGATATTACTCGTTTTCCTGGAGCACCATACTCGGCTTATATCTTTCAGTCTGGCCTTCAGTAGTATATCTGTTACTGAGGCAAACTGGAGGGCACCCAGGATTCTCTCTTGATTTCTTCTGGAAGACAATTTGTCTTTGAAAAAACGAATTGTGTTTTGCTATATCGTTCCTCTTGGCTGTTGGGAGACAGAGTGTGGGAGCATAGAACCCATTGAATCCTAACCATTGAAACTTGTCCTCGGGACCAAACGAGATTTCTCGAAGTTGATTTGGAACCAAAACTGTTGTAAGAGATTATCACTCTGTAGTTGCTGTGAGGCAGTTTGCCTAGTTGAAGCCTAGAAACGGACGAAAATGCCTTGCTTTCGGAACATGATAGCAAACGTCTGCAAGATCCATAGGGGAGGTGACGGCCCCACAGAGAAGCAAGGTCCGCACCTGAGAGATGGTCAGCATGTGAAACTTGTCGCATTAAATGTAAGTATTCAGAAGCGACAGGTCTAGGATTACTCTTCGCTATTCTGAGTCTTTCTTTGGCCTGCTGAACAAGTGATCCTGAAATTACAAACGATTTACTTTCTTTATTGCTTCCTTTGCAATAAATCGTTTTCATATAAGACTAGCTCTTCCGTTGGATGTTGATGAAAACTGGTTGGTGGAGGGGGCCATTCTATCCAACTCCACCCCAGACCTTTGGAAATTATACTGAAAGCCCAAATGTTGAACGTTCAACGGTTCCGGAAGATGTAAAGTCCTACCCCTACCTGAGAACTCCCAATGATTTGCTGCGGATTTACCTCCTCGGCCTCGAGAGTAGCTGTTGCGAAAAGTTCCACTCGAGCTAGCGCCTCTGGGGCGCTGGTAACCCTGGAAAGCACCCTGAGTTTCAAAGGTGGGCCTAAGGGCTGGGGAAGTAGCATAGGAGGTAGTTGCTACTTGGGACTGAGGAACCAGCACGTATTGCTGTTGGGGTTGACCCTTCGAAGTGAAAGGTTGACTCCCTTGTGCCACCGGGATGGTTTGAACCACCTGTTGGGACTGCCGGTTTGGAAGGAATGGAAAGATCTCAGACTCTTTCTACCTCGAGATTGGTTGCTGGCCGGTTCGAACTTGTGCTTGGGGACTAAGCCCATCGAACCTTGAGGCTCTGATTGACCCTAGCAGCTCCAGACTGGGGCTTTAATGAGCTTGTTAGGCTCATGTCTGATAGTGGCCTCAGACAAGACATGCCTACAGCAACGACGTCTGGCCGCAAAGAAGTCGTAGGAATCAGACAGTAAGGTTTGAAGTAATGACTTCGTCAAGACCTTAAAAGGTGGTTCTTCTTCATACATTAAAGAGGTCTTTTCTGCCATTGTAGCCGAGTTGATAGGTCTACTCAGGCGCATACAGGCTTCGAGCTCGAGGCATATCAGAGATTCCGGAAGCCTGGGTAGCCACTCACTGAACTGAATGGGAGCACAGTCAGCGCTTAATTTACCCGATGTGAAGGTCGCCGGGGCGTTAGTCCAGCAATCGTGATCCCCCAGGGACAGGAGGGAGGTCGGATGCGTTTCCTTCAGCTGCGGTAACGGCTTGTCCACGTTTATTGCCTGCTGAGCAAGGTCCGATATCTTAGTGACACACGGAGTAGGGGTTTACTCCTCCACTAGAAACATCGTGTACGGGCTCTTGTGAGGTGTTAACGTAGTGTTAACACACTCCCACTCGTTTAAGGGCCGGACCCAGGTGGACTGAGCCTGCCCCTTTGGGTACATTTTGGTTTCTTTGGGGACCTTGTCAAACCTTACGAGTGTCTCCTCGGTAAGGCATGCGAAACCAGAGAGAGGGAACTGTAGACCCGGCGGGTAGAATTCAAAATCTTCTACAGTCCGGGTGCCAAACCCTTCGATGTTTAACATACCATCTTTGAAGGGAGAGCGCAAGGCCCCCTTCCACGGATTGCTTTCGACGAATTCCGGGAGCTTAGAGGCATCCGGGATGATATATTGTGCTGTTGAGGTAGCCCATAACAAATGAGACCCTGTATGAGGCTATCTGGTTTAGCACTCTCTCTTCCCCCTAATGGGCAATAATTCCATTCAATTGTCAAGTTCACAGAGGCACCAGGAATCTTCCATCCTATAATTCGTGGTGACTCGGTATGTGACACGAGGTTTGAGCCAGTGAGCTACAGAGGTCCGTAAATTATATATATATGTATATATATGGATAAATATCAGCACAACATCGTGTTCAAATAGAAATAAATTTCTACCTCATCCCTGGGATCGGTCGCTGGCCTCTTCTAATGAAAGGTCAGGTTGAAACTAACCATGCCACGAGAGGCCATGCATCAATCTTGAAAGGGCTGCCGGATCGAAGGGAGCCTCCGGGGTCGTAGGTTTCAGGCCGGGCTTCGCTCTCGACCCAAGAGAAGTCTTAACTGGTTTGGTGATTTGGAAGACCTGTGAGTCTTTGGTAGGGCTGGCAGGTAGCTTTAACTTTAGGGACAACGGGACGTGACCCGACATCAGCCACGTGCTTCCTTGAAAACCCTAAAAGGAAGAGACACAGGGTCTCTTTGCCCTGACACTCCAGGCAACCCGCCAACCCAGATCTAAAGAGTCGCCAAGGTAGAAGAGACTGCGAGCTCCGAAAGAGGGTATATCGTTACTAATGAACAAGGTAACTCCGTTGGGAATGTAAAATAAATAGATCGGGAATAAATGTTTAAATCGATCAATCACAAAGGAAATAAAATGAAAATCCCAAAATAATATATCCGAAGTTATAATTATAGATAGTAACGACAGGGGCACCTACAGTGTCCCATAGTAGGGTAGTAACCCAAAAAGATCCGGGTGTTCCGAATTCTTAAAATAGACCGGTATGAAACCGGGACAAAAGGCTATGAACAAAATTTCGGACCGGTATAATAACCGGGGAGAAAACTTTCATAAATTAACTGACATTGTCAAAATAATTCCATAAAAGGTGAAGATTATCAATGAAATAATATTGTCATAGCGCGAAATATACTATCCCGTCGGTACTGGGGAAGTATAGACTAACATAAAGATACATAAGTATCCCATAGCAGGTCAGTAACCTAAAGAGATCCGGATGCTCCGAATTCTTGAATTAGACCAATATGAAATCGGGACAAAAGACTATGAACAAAATTCAGATCGGTACAGTAACCGGGGAAAAACTTATCATAAATTAACTGACTTTGTTAAAACAATTCCATAATAAGTTAAGGTTATCAATGAAAAAATATTGTCATAGCGAGAAATATACTATCCCGTTGCTACTTGGGAAGTATAGAATAAAATAAAGATACGTGAGTGTCCCATAATAGGTTAGTAACCTAAAAGGATCCGGGTGTTCCGGGTTCTTAAAGTAGACCGATATGAAACCGGGACAAAAGGCTATGAACAACTCTAGGACCGGTTTAGTAACCGGGGAAAAACTTATAAATAAACTGACATTGTTAAAACAATCCCGTAATAAGTTAAGGTTATCAATGAAATAATATTGTCATAGCTTGAAATACACTATCCCGTCGCTACTTGGGAAGTATAGAATAAAATACAGATACGTGAGTATCCCATAATAGGTTAATAACCTAAAAAGATCCGGGTGTTCCGGATTCTTAAAATAGACCGATATGAAATCGGGACAAAAGGCTATGAACAAAATTTCGAACCGGTAGATTTTGAGCGAAGCGAAAAATCTATTTTTGGGTGAGATAGCCATGGCGTCCTGATGGACCCTCCCTGCTACTTCGTCCAGTTTTTAGGTCCCACCCTGCTTTGCTGTATCATGGTGATAGGCAAGCAACTGGCTTCAGGATGAAGACGGTCGTGACGTCATTTAAGCAATGGCGCCCGTTTGTTTACGTCTCGAGTACCAGAAGTAGCCACGAATGAGATTAGCTATGGAACGGCTCCCAGCTATTCTCAGCCCTTACACACCGAAGCATTAACTCTGTTCGGGGTGTAGATAGCTATGTGGCGCGTTAATACATGCGTCCCCTGTTGATATACGATGTCTTAAAAGGGAAACCTTTAGGATACTCGCTCCAGAAGTTAGAATTCTGTGATAACCTGTGGTTAAATTCTCTGGGAATATCTTAGTAGTTATTTACCCAAGGAAGCTACCAAAAAGGAACCTTCCATCAGGACGCCATGGCTATCTCACCCAAAAATAGATTTTTCGCTTCGCTCAAAATCCGTTAACTAATCCTCTCTAGCACCTGAGACTCCTCTTGGCCTAGTACAAGGGTAACCAATTGCCACAATATAAGGTGTGTTATAATTTGATTTTCAAGATTGTGTTTTCAAATACAACCCCACTATGAAAATATACACCAAGGAATAATCACAATATAAGGTGTTATAATTTGATCTTCAAGATTGTGTTCTCAAATACAACCCCACTATAAAACTATACACTAAGGAATGACCCAACACCGTGCATTTTCAAACGAAAAGCTAATACATTAACTTTATTAAACTTATACAAAAGAAAATTCTCATTCAAACTTCATTCCTTGCAGCTACTACAGAACCTAAAGCCCAGCAATCTTGATTAGAAAGCCAAAGTTTTCTTTTGTAATGCTTAGTGAAAACCAGCTTAATATGCCATTCAGCTGCAGATAGGACTCTTTCCAAATATAAATTCCTACATAAATTAAAAAATATATATGCACTGCTAATATAATAAACCTTGACCTTTAGTTGTTTAATCTGACTTGAATCCAATTTTCTGTTAGTTTCACTGACCAAAATTTTAACAAGGAATGTCATACCGTAGCGTTTTTGGAAAAAGGATAATTTGACATCCTAACCCAACAAAACAAAATGTGAACTTTCCTCATAAAATGTTTACTATTGTTCAAATAAAACTTAACAGCTCACACAGTGCAAAGAAATCTATCTATTGTCTGACTTATCACCAACTTGTGTTTCTAAAGAGGAATATGAAAAACAATTAAGTCAACCCTATGTCTTGAAATCCATATTAGTTTGGAATGTTGGTACAAAGACAAAGAATAATATTTTCTCCAAAACCTACATATTAAAGTGCTTGAAGTTCACTAATGCATTTATTTGAGACACTAATATTAACAGAAGAAGAATCTTAACTGTAAGATCTTTAACCCTGGAACGGTACGGTGGGTCGTCCGCGACCCCGAGCGTCAAAAAAAAAGGTTTTTCTCACGTGACTCACCCCCGTGACTGAATTTGTGGGTGATCGACCTGTAGTAGGTGTCTCGCCTACACGCTCTAGTAGTGTCCAGATGTGCATTGCTGTAGCTGTACTCCTTCCCCGATTTCTGAGACGCGTCGGGGTCGAGCGCGACAGAGTTTACCCTTCTAAGGTAATTTGCATAATTATCAAAGTTATTACGTATTATGAAATTGTCGTAGAATGGTGCAACTTGTATAGGTTATCAGTTGTGGAAAGTCTTGGTGGATTGTTTGGCTACCATGTGCATGATTTTTTTTTTAGTTAAAATGTCGTTCATCACCACGAGGACCATTTTACCGCGAGTGCCCCTTTTTCATTTTTTTGCCAAGTCATTTTTCCGTAAGATATTGCCAAATAGTGTCGTAAAACTTTTGCTTTTTTAGTGTTGGAAAGTGTGTCTAGATGATCTGGCTACCCATGCGTGACTTTGTTTTTGTCAGATACGACGTAGTTATTGGTATATGGGGTATTTAACTGCGGTTGCCAATCTCTGTTTTTTTTTTCAATATTTGTAAAAATTTACTACGTAGTAAGGAATTGCCGTATATTATTGATTTTTTTTTCATGTTTATGTGTTAGAAAGTGTGCCTTGATGGTTGGGCTAACACGTGCATTTCTTTTTTTTTATCTGAGATGCCGTATATTAGAATGTTGGCCATTTTTCCGCGAGTGCCCCTTTTTATTTGTTTTGCATTTTTTTGCTTAGTCATGTTACCGTAAGGAATTGGCAAGTAGTGTCGCAAAACTTATATTTTTATAGTGTTGGAAAGTGTTTCTAGATGATCTGGCTACCCATGCCTATCTTTTTTTTAGCCAGATATAGCGTATATATAGGTATGTGTTCGATTTTCCTGTGATTGCCATTTTTTCGTTTTTTCCCATTTCTTTCAAAATTACTACGTACTAAGGAACTATCACAGAGTAATGATTCATTTATATGTTTATTTGTCGGAAAATGTGCCTTGATGGTTTGCCTAGCACGTGGCTGAAATTTTTTTTTTCTGAAATGCCGTATATTAGAATGGCCATTTTTCCACGAGTGCCCCTTTTTATTTGTTTTGCATTATTTTGCTTAGTCATGTTACTGTAAGGAATTGGCAAGTAGTGTCGCAAAACTTATAATTTTATAGTGTTGGAAAGTGTTTCTAGATGATCTGGCTACCCATGCCTATCTTTTTTCTTTAGCCAGATATGGCGTATATATAGGTATGTGTTCGATTTTCCTGTGATTGCCATTTTTTCGTTTTTTCCCATTTCTTTCAAAATTACTACGTACTAAGGAACTATCACAGAGTAATGATTCATTTAGATGTTTATTTGTCGGAAAATGTGCCTTGATGGTTTGCCTAGCACGTGGCTGAATTTTTTTTTTCTGAAATGCCGTATATTAGAATGTTAGCCATTTTTCCGCGAGTGCCCCTTTTTATTTGTTTTGCATTTTTTTGCTTAGTCATGTTACCGTAAGGAATTGGCAAGTAGTGTCGCAAAACTTATATTTTTATAGTGTTGGAAAGTGTTTCTAGATGATCTGGCTACCCATGCCTATCTTTTTTTTAGCCAGATATGGCGTATATATAGGTATGTGTTCGATTTTCCGGTGATTGCCATTTTTTCGTTTTTTCCCATTTCTTTCAAAATTACTACGTACTAAGGAACTATCACAGAGTAATGATTCATTTAGATGTTTATTTATCGAAAAATGTGCCTTGATGGTTTGCCTAGTACGTGGCTGAAATTTTTTTTTCTGAAATGCCGTATATTAGAATGTTAGCCATTTTTCCGCGAGTGCCCCTTTTTATTTGTTTTGCATTTTTTTGCTTAGTCATGTTACCGTAAGGAATTGGCAAGTAGTGTCGCAAAACTTGTATTTTTATAGTGTTGGAAAGTGTTTCTAGATGATCTGGCTACCCATGCCTATCTTTATTTTTAGCCAGATATGGCGTATATATAGGTATTTGTTCGATTTTCCTGCGATTGCCACTTTTTCGTTTTTTCCCATTTCTTTCAAAATTACTACGTACTAAGGAACTATCACAGAGTAATGATTCATCTAGATGTTTATTTGTCGGAAAATTTTGTTTACTTCTTTTTTGATTGAATATCATCAAATTTTTTTAGCTAAAATATTATATTGTTTTACATTTTTTTTTTCGATTTTATTTCCCTTCAAAATAATTTTTTTGGGTCAGAATTTTAATTTTATAGTCGTAAAATAATCGACAATTATCCAGCAACCCACCATACAATTTTTATGCATATCCAAGAATAATTAGATTAGTAAATAACACCTTGAAATTGACATACCCTTCCTACATTTCAAGTGGCAGATTAGGGAGTCTGAGTCAGTGTGGTTGGCGGCCATTTTGTGGACATATCCGAAGTGTAAGTTGCCCTATCTATATATATTCTTGTTCCCTATAGAATTTGTGATATTTTGGTATATTTTTACCTGCATAAATATCATATATATTAAATATATGTATTTTTTTACGAAATTTCTAAGTACTCAAAAAATTACCTTTAGATATGGCCCCTGATATAAATGTAATTTACAAAATAATGAAGATTTTTTTACATATTTCTATTTTAGGATAACATATGTTTATTCCCTTAAAAAATTAGCCACTTCCTATTTCATTTGGGTACCCAAAAAATTCATGAAATTTGGACAAATTTTTTTGGCCAAAAAAAGTTACCCTTTTTTTCTCATTTCAGATCTTCACCTCCATGGGTCTGACTTCATCCAAAATACATCAAGATGTGTCCTAAACATTCAAGAATCAATTCCTAAAAGGATTTGTGTATATATGTATAAACTTTTTTTTTATGAATTTTTATGTAAAGTCTTTTTTTTCTACTTAATTTTTTAAAATATTTATAATAAATAGTTTTTCTGCAGATGAGTAGTATTTATCTTTACAGTTGTTTTAAGCATTCATTGAAGTTTTTTTTGGCAAAAGAAAAAAGGAGGTTACTTCAAAAACTGATTTTTCAAGAATTTTTTTTGTTTTTGGCGTCGGGGTCGCGCGCGTCCGAGTATACCCTTAAAGGGGTGTCCGAGGAGCGTACCTATCCAGGGTTAATAGAAAAATATTTCAAAGGTTCAAAATGAGAACTGTTTAAATATTGCATTACTACATTTAGATTCCAATGAATTATTCTGAGAAAAGGAGGTTCCTCAATATTAAAAGAACTACAGTATTACATCCATTAAAATATTTGAAGCAGACGAATCCTAAGCTAGGTGTTTTAAGAACAGTTTGTTCCGTAACTGGAATACAAACCACGCTATTTAATAGGGGTATTACTTTCGGCGTAGCTGAAATGACGAGCCATTAAAATTTAACGAGGGTTTACTACCCACACCGCTAGTTAGCGGGGGTAGGGGAGGGTAGCTTGCTACCCCCCCCCCCTCACACACACACCTGTGCTTGAACTCACTTTGCTCTCGGCTCTGATGGTAGTCAGACGTGTCCGCTATCATCCTCGCCGCTCGTTGGCAGCCATTAATGCTTTTTTGCTTTTTCTTTGACAGTTTTGTGTGTGAAGTTGGCCTCTGCTATTATGCGCACCTGCCCGGGATTACCCAACCGCCCCTGTGGAACATTCATATCGGCGGTCGAGACCGACCCTCACGCCCTTTGTCCTTCCTGTAGAAGAGGTCAACGGTGTGATAGCGATAACAAGTGTAGTGAGTGTAAGGAGTGGTCTACCTCCCAGTGGGAGAGGTTTTCGCGGCGACGGAAAAAGTCCAAACGGGATATTTCTCCTTCGAAGGTTTCTTTGAAAGGAGAAAAACCCAAGGCCTCTTCTTCCGTTGCTCAAACCTGCTCCGAAGCTCCCACTCGGTCGATCTCTTTCGAGAGACCGTCGAGTGGTAGCGTAGACCGTTGTACCGTTTTCCAAACTCAGGGTTTGAGAGATGGCGTTGCTTCCTCTAGCGAAGCAACTCCACCTATCCCCCTGGGGGAGGATTTGTCACTAATCCCTTTATTTCAGCTTTGGTCTTCCTTGGGGCTTGAGGGTTCGCCCTCCAAGGAAGTCTTACTTGACTAAATCCGATTGGATGCCGCTGTCAAGCAATCGCCGCCTCCGGCAGAGGTTGATCCTCTGTCGATTGTCGACGTTGTGGTGTGAGAGGTATCCAATGCGGTATCACCTCTGCCTCTTCAAGCCCTACAGTAGCTGACGGCTTAGTTTCTCCCGTTCCTGTTCAACCAACGAGGGAGAAACCAAGTCCAACAGTCTCTCCTGCTAGTGTTTCTAGCCCCTTGGGAAAGTTCACTTACAGAAACTCCTCTTCGGAGGACTGCAGGTGGTCAGCTTGCTGATCCAACGGCCCCCAGAGGGCGTATTCGTCGCAAGGCTCGCCTTTCTCTTCACCAGAGAGGCCTTCCTTCACCTGCGGTGAGGAGGCGCCTCTTTGGTTCTACATCTTCGTTGCAGTCCCCCGCAGAGGAGCCTCGTCATTGATCACCGACCTGGATCTCTCTGCGGATCGTTCGCAATCCCCTTCGATGGAAGGTTGTCCTTTCAAAGGACACATCGACCTTCCACCCGTCAGACCTGCCAACCTGCCGTCGCCTTTCCTGGATGCTGATGCGCGCCAACGAAACCTGGCCTTCACGCTCGTCAGGCCTCGTCATCTAACCCTAATACAGGGCATCAAGGGAGTATGCGCCAACACGCGCCTACTTCCCATACGCGCTATGCACCTGAGCATACGCGCCCACGTTCTCCTGCGCGCCAGGCTTTGCCTGAGCAAACAGATACACACCCACGCCCAGCAGCGCGCCAACTCTCACCTGCGTGTCAGCGCTCCTCTGCGCGCCAGCGCTCTCCTACGCGCCAGTGATCTCATGCGCGCCAGCGCCCACGCCCAGTAGTCATCTCTCCTGCGCGCCCACGATCTTCTGATCTGGGCGCTGTTGGGAAGTCTAAGTCGACTTCTCCCACGCGCCAGCGCTCGCCAACGCGCCAGCAGTCGCCTACGCGCCAGCTTTCTCCAGTGCGACAGCACTCGTCATCGCGTCGACACGCGCATTCACTTGCACGCATCCATGAGGATACGCGTGCGCGCCCTCGCCCATCCTCTCCTGCAGTTGCGCGCCATCATTCTGACGCACGCCCACGAGCAGGACAGGCTTAAACGCATCAGGGGTATCTCTCCTGCACGCGCTCGCCCTACGAATTCTTCAGGGACACGCAAGCTCTCGCTCGCACACTCAACGCCCTGATCCTGCGCGCGCTCCTGTGCGCCCACAGTCTCCCGCGCGTGCTCCTGTGCGCCATCAGTCTCCCGCGCGCACTCCTGTGCGCCATCAGTCTCCCACGCGCGCACCAGCAGTCTCCCGCGCGCAATTCCTGGTATTCTCCATCGCGCGAGCACCATTATGCCCCCCCGCGCGAGCACCAATATCCTTCCGCGTGCGAGACTGCTGAACAACGCACGGCAAGGTCACCATCGCCTCATTCCCCTCCCTGCAAACGCATAACAGCGTGTATTGTGGCGGAAGGGAAGCATCCAAAGGGGTCCAGGATCCCTAAGACTTTCCAGGCGAACCCACCTATGAGAACTCCTCCTAGGGATCCTTCTATCCCTGTCCCTTCAAAGGGGGTGTCTGACAGCGCGTCTGTCAGCCAACAGCCTTGGTTCGGTGCACTAATCAGAGCAGTGAAAGTCCTCAGCTCTCTCTTGAGGTACCATTTACATTCTTTACCCGCCGGCTCTATTGCCGGCGACAGGCTAGTATGTAGATGGGTGGGAGCCAGAATCTGACAGATTCTTCCCCGTTCCATTGGAACTTTCACTCTAGAGGGTAGATTGTAATTGGACATATAGTCCTCTGACATTTCCTGCTATTATGTCCATTCATAATAGTGGGATATTCTCCTCCTTTAATCTTTCTCTCTTTCTTTTGGTTATCACTGTCAGGTATTAATCCACTGCCAGCAGACTACTGTATATAATTATACAGTAGTATATATGTTTTCAAACATATCCTGTGTTCCCTATCGCAGACCAATGTAGAGACCACAATATTTTGTTGAGGTAGTGCAATCCCTCAACACCCAGATGGTTTTCCTTGATCATCGGGGATTTACAATACCCGATCTGTATTAATGTAGTACTACAGGTGGATAATGTTGGTATAAATTACTTACTAACACTAACTCTAGTTTCTTGAATTGAATATGGGGATTTAGGCATTAAGCCAAGCACTGGGGCATCAAAGGCCATTCAGCGCTATATAACGAAAATCATTCAATCATATCTGTACACTCACACCATTTAGTATCATTTTAACCTTTAATACAAATCGTAACACTTTCATACAATAAAATCTAGATGTGAAATAAATAGGGATTAAAAGGGTAAAATAAATAAATAAATTAATAAAATCAATTATAGCTCGTAATATAACCCAATACTTTGTATAAATTTTCTCAAGTTCAGGGTATTACAGTTTTCCCCCAGTATATCTCTTAACGGTTTGTCCTGGAGTAAATGTGTCCTCCTCTGGAGATTAAAAACAGGACAATCGACTAAAATATGTCTAACATCCATTGTCACTTGACAGGTATTACAAAGAGGGGCCTGTCTCCCTTCCCCACTCTTCATTAAATAATTGTGCGTTGCATGTGTATGGCCAATACGCAGCCTAGTTAAAATAATGGTATCCCTTCTACTTGTAGAATTACAAGATGACCATTTATCCACCAATGGGTGGATTTGTTTCAATTTTGTATTGTTGGTCAGTTCAGACCATCGAGCTTGCCACTTATTTTTACAGTAAAGATGAATCTCACTTTTAAGATCTTTGTAAGGAATACTCAAGGGGGATGGATTTCTTAGCCCTGAAGCTTCCTTTGCTGCCTTATCTACTTGTTCATTCCCATCCACCCCAACATGGGCAGGGACCCAACAGAAGTGAGCACTGATACTCTTCCTAGATTGCAGAAGTACTAACCAGTCCTGCACCTCTTGTACTAGATGATGGCCTGGCATAATTTGTTTTAATGAGAGTAAAACACTATTGGAATCCGTAAAAATTGTATAAAAACTATTTTGGTTGCCATTTTTAAAAATATGTTGGACTGCGAGAATTATTGCGTACAGCTCAGCAGTAAAAATTGAACAAGAGTAGGGGAGTTTCCTTCTAATAACAATATCCCCCACCACAGCTGCACTTCCAACTCCTGCAGCCGATTTGGAGCCATCTGTAAAAACATGTTTCCCATGATGTTGAGCAGCATGATTTAAAAACTCACTTTTCATTACCCTACTAGGTAAGGTATTTTTCCCTCCTGCTGTAAAACATACTTTAACAGGTGGATTACACCAAGGAGGAGACTTGGGATATCCTACCTCTGCTATCTGTGCTGTTAACAAGCCTACTTCTCTAGCATCATTTTTCAGCTGTACTTCCAAAGGCTTAGGCACTCTAGATCTGTTAGGAGCCCGATCTAAAGGCGCCTTAACATATTTACAGTTAGGATTGTTTCTCACAGCATGGGACCTAGCTAAAAACCTCAAACTCAACTCCTCTCTGCGAATGGAAAGAGGAGGTATGCCAGAATCAACATAGAGACTGTCAATGGGAGATGTTCTGTAAGCACCTGTGCAGATGCGAAGCCCAGCATTGTGAACAATATCAAGTTTTCCAAGTAAAGTCTTTGTAGCTGACCCATATATTTGGCATGCATAGTCTAACTTGCTCAGACACAAAGATGTATAAATTCTAAGCAAAGTTGTTCTATCAGCACCCCAATCAAATTGTGATATCACTTTCAGAATGTTCAGTGACTTCTTAACCCTGATAGATAGGTCATTTATATGGGGACCAAATGTCATTTTCTTGTCGAAAATGACTCCAAGAAACTTGACACTATCCTCATATGGCAAAATACAATCATTTAAGAAAAGGGTGGGGATCTCTTCCCTTTTACGAGTACGAGTAAAGCGAATGGCTTTGGTCTTCTGAGGAGAAAACATGAATCCGCGAGAATTTGCCCATGCGGAAGCAGCATTTATTGCAATTTGAAGATTTTGGCATGCTTGTAGTGCAGATGATCCACTACAATAAATTGCAAAGTCATCAACAAATAGTGATCCTTGTATGCCAGGAGGTATGTGACTAATGAGACTATTAATTGCAACAGCAAACAAGGTCACACTCAATACGCTGCCTTGGGGGACACCTTCTTCTTGCATGTAGGATGAAGATAGTTCTGACCCTACTCTCACTTTAATGGAGCGGTTTGATAAAAATTCTTCAATAAAAGAGAACATATGTCCTCCTATACCCCACGAGGCCAATTGCTTTAAAATACCACCCCTCCAGGTGGTGTCATATGCCTTTTCGAGGTCAAAAAAGACACCCACCACCTGGTTTTGGTTTGAAAAAGCATTTGAAATTTCCCTTGATAACATCAGCAAAGGGTCTAGAGTACTTCGGTTCTTCCTAAAACCAAACTGTCTGTTAGATAAAAGATTTTTTGATTCTAGATACCACACAAGTCTGTTGTTGATCATTCTCTCAAATAGTTTGCATATGCAACTGGTCAAGGATATGGGCCTATAACTAGATGGCAGTTCTGGGTCTTTACCAGACTTGTGGCCTGGAATTACAATTGAAGTATGCCAGGAATCAGGAGATGTATGGGAAGCCCATAGACCATTAAAGGTTTCTAATAAAAATTCCTTGGTATCCACTGGAAGATGTGATATCATTTCATACCGGATGCCATCCTCACCTGGGGCAGTTAAAGAAGAGCTGGAGATAGCATTTTGCATCTCCTCCATACTAAAAGGCAGGTTAAAAGCTTCAGTATTTGAAGAAGCAGGAGGAACAACAGATGTTGATGCTCTAATTTGTTGAAATGCTGGGGAATAGTTGTCAGCACTTGATACATGAGCAAAGTGCTTAGCAAGAACCTCTGCTACATCTTTGGGGTCAGATATATATCTATTATTTTCCCTTAATATTGGTAGAGGCTTAGGGACGAATTTACCTTGAAGTTTTCTAATCTTGTCCCATATTTCCTTTGAAGGAGTTTTGGTATTAATATTAGATATATATTTCTTCCAAGATGCTCTCTTTGCTTTTTTAAAAATTCTTTTTTGTTTGGCACAGGCTCTGAGATATGCTATTCTATCTGCTAAATAGTTTGTCCTCAAGTATCTTCTGAAGCAAGTTCGGGTCACTTTTCTTGCGTTGGCACATTCTTTACTCCACCAAGGAACTACAGAGCGATGAGGTAAACCGCATGTTTTAGGTATAAACTTGCTAGCATTATCATCAATAATATTTTCAAGATGTTGATAGGCATGCACTGGAGATGTAAATTCATCATATTCTTTATCAGTGTGTGAACAGTTTTCATAAGCTGCCCAGTCTGCCTCATCTATCTTCCATTTTGGTGGACACTGAGAAGGAAGATTATGGACATAATTTAACATTATTGGCCAATGGTCACTGCCATGTAGGTGTTCATTTACTGACCAAAGGTAGTCCAATCGAATGGATGAGGAACAGATTGACAAATCAATGGCTGATGTAGAGTTGTGGAATACATCATACCTAGTTGGAGAACCATCATTCATTAGTATTACATCATTGTTGTCGATTAATTCTTCAACAAGATTACCCCATCTATCGCACACATTTCCACCCCATAAAGTATGCTTTGCATTAAAATCACCCATTAAAATAAAAGGGGCAGGAAGCTGATTGATCAAGTCTTGGAGGTCAGAAAGTCTAAGCCTTCTTGGATTACCAGCATGATCTAAGAGGAAAAGTTCTAAGGATGGTTCAATATATAGCGAGCATAAAGTAATTTTTTTCCCGATATGAGTTCTAACTGCACATGCCTGTAGTGGTGTATTGAGTGGGATTGTTTCAAATTTTACAGATTTGTGAATAATAAAACCTGTACCACCTTGAGCTCTTGCAGCTTGCAAAGGAGGGGATCTACAAAAATGATAATTGAGTCCAGGATTAAATGGTTTGTCACTTATCTTGGTTTCCTGTAGGCAAATTACCTTCGTGTCTGAGTCCCTGGTTAAAGTTTTTATTTGCTCAATGCTAGTACTTAGACCTCTGCAATTCCACTGGATGATAGACATTATCTTTTGTTATTATTTTTCTTTGTCTCATTTGTCTTTTGGGACTTTTCAGATGAAGCCATGTAAGGCCTGGAGATGGAAGGCTTTACTAGGCCACCACTCTTCTTTTCTTTCTTTCTAGGATCTTTATAAGAGTCAACCTTAGGATCATGAGCAGTAGGGCACTTACCTGACTTAGATGAAGGTGAGGATGATGGGGACCTTTTCCTCTTTGGAAGATCTTGTTTTCCAATCTCCATCAAATCAGGTAGAGATTCTGCCTGAGACAATACATTTAAGGTGGTGGAAGCCACATTGGCTTCCTTGGAGGATTGTGCTAGAACTTCAACAGTTCGAGCACTTAACCCAGAAGGCTGGGCTACTACCTCTAGGGGAGATGCTCCTATCGGTGACAATACTTTTGGTGTGTTGGACACCATATTGACCTCTTTGGAGGTTTGTGCTCTGGCTTTTATAGCCTGAGCACTTGACCCAGATGGCTGGGCTACTACCACTAAGGGAGATGCACCTGACGGGCCAGGTGCTGCCACTGGTCCCCCTGTGGTAGTAAGGGGTAGTGGATTATAATCTTTTGTTGGCATCTTAACCGCGCGAGCAAAATTAAGTTGCCGATTGAGTAAATGCTTTGCATAACCTACACTTATATGTTCAGCATTTGCTTTCAAGATTGCAGCTTCTTCATTCTTGTATTCTCTACATCTTTTATCATTTGGTTTATGATTATCTTTACAGTTTGCACAGGTTGTATCTCTGTTGCATTGGCCATGTTCTAACAAAGAACAGTTAATACAGATCTTCGTATTATTGCAGTACCGGGAAGGGTGACCGTACTTGAAACAATTAAAGCATTGTAAAGGCCTAGGTTTATATTCTCGAACACGTACTCTTTCATTCTCAATAATTATATGATCTGGTATAACAGGGGTTTCAAATGTTAAAACTACCATGCTTGTTTGAGGGATCTTACTTACTTTCCAAACATTAGCAGGGCACATGTCCAGAATTTCTGGTTCTGAGAATTCATATAGATCTTTATCAAAAACTACTCCTTTACCATAGCTGAAGCTCATATGTGGTTTAATATCCTTAATAGGATCAATTTCTGCAATCTTCATGCCACAAAGCATGTGAGCTTGAGTATCTGATTTAGCATTAATCAAAACAGATTGCTTACCGTATCTACTAATATCCTTACTTTTAATTAAACCAACTTTTTTTTGTATAAATTTACTAATCTTATAATAGTTATAATTATCTATCTTTCCAGATGCAATTATCCATGTTGGGGGCTTGGGGGTTCTTACTTCTGGAAGTCTATGGTCTATTTCTTTTTCCATCCATTCTTCTGGTTTATATACCTCTAGGTGTCTTGGTGCTTTATCACATAAAGCCCCAGAAATTAAACAATTGTCAATTTTTATGCTCTCTAAATTTTTATTTGCTTCTAAAGCAATCTCAAAACTTGAAAATGATACCCAAGCTTCCCAAAAGCCATTACTACCATTAAGCTCCATTAAAATTTCTTTGATTGCTCCAAATCTACAGAAGGCTTCATGAATTATGTCATAGCTACAACCAATTGGTATGTTTTTTAAGTGGAGAATTTTCAGATTTTTTGTTGGATCTGGTAATGAGCCAGAACCAGAGAGTAAAGTATTACGGTTATTACAAGCATCATTTTCCACCAGTGCCGATAAATTGTCTTTAACAACACTGGTCAAAGAAGTATTGTTGGAGGAATCCTTTTTATTGCCGAGGTTGTCAACAGAGCTTTCCCTATTTAAACAAGCAGAAGTCGTCAACGGTGTCTGGGGTTCGCCATTTGATCCAGGGGTACGGGGAATATTAAGTTTACTCATTAATTATTTTTTCAGGGGGAGGGAAGGGGTCATAATAACAATGAAAAAAAAAACAATGGAAAAAAATATAGTTTAAGGGAGAGAAAAAATTAAGACTGTCTGAAATTCCAAAGAAGACACCGTTAGCCTTTCCTGGAATTAATTTCTCCACCAATGACACCTGTGAAAGCTGCTTACCAAATGTCCACTCCCTACCCTACCACAAAGGGATGGTACCACTATGATTAGAGTGGCTCAAGTGTATGCCAAACCCGCTTGATGGGACTGAGAGCATTTCAAGAATACAATCATCCCCACTCTAATCATAGTGGCAGGCAAACCGGACAGAATGCCGAGAGTCCTATCTCTATAAAATTGCCAACCCCTGGAATCCGAAGGCCAAATTTCCTAAGAGATAGTTCCGCGTGCCAGTATGGGAATACTGACACTCCTAGGTGTCCAAACATTTTCGGGCAGTTGGCAAGACCACCACAGCTCCCACAATTGATTTTGAAATAAAAACCGATCATGGATACAATGTCCCCTCTAAAAAACCTGGACAGTGAAATGGGTAAAAGAGTTTTGACAGCAAGGTTGGAGACAGCTGATAATTATGAAGGAGGAATAAGCAATAAGAGGTAATAGAAAAAGAATGAGAGAAATTTAGAGTCAAACTGAGGAAAAGAAATTCCCCAGTTCGAGAGCCCTCTTGCCCGTCACAAGCCTTCAGCACGGGAATGATATGCCGTGCTGAAGCCCAATGACTTCATCAAGGCATTCTCTCGTTAAGAGGGCTCTAGTTTCTTGAGTTTCTCTCCCTTGTAACCTTCCCTATTAGGGAAACTTGATATTAATACGGACGGAGGTCTCAGCAAGTCTGGGAAGAGAATTCACTCGGATATGTTTTTTCTTATTTCCTTTCAAGCTTACTATTCTAAGCTACGATATGCAATAGTGATTACTATTGTTATTATATATTGCATGCTTTATATATCACTGAGATACAAGATTTTATACTCAAAGTTTCTCCATCTTTACAGGATGACCCTACGGAGAAATATAGAGCGATGTTTTGCAACTACAAGGGGAGGGATTTCTGTGGCCACACGATGTGTAGGTCTCATGCCCCCTGCTGCATAGTCACAGGAGTCCGGAAATATTGGGACCCGAAGGGTTGCACCATCTGTTCGACCCAGCTAACTAATGGCTTCAGTGAGGCCACCTTAGTTACCCTAGAGACTAGGGACACGGCGAGGGATACCCTTCGCAAATGGGTAAGGGGGTTCCAGAACAACTCCCCAGGACCATACTTACCTAACGACTCCCTGAGGCGCATATTGTTCCCCAAGGCTCTTCCTGGTGCGGTGGTGTCCCAGGAACAGTTTCGGTCTCCCTTCATCTAGCTAAAGGTCGACTCGGATATCAACAGGGCCTTAGAGGACATGGACATTCAACAAGAGAGGATGTCAGAAGTGTCCTCCAACACGGAACAAGATTTGCTGCACGGTATCCCTGAAGAGGATGAGGACCTTCCCCTCATGGAGGAAGAGGAATCCCTCTCGATGGCGACAGACGACCCCCAATTTGCCGTGGCCGCATACCAGCCACTACCATCAACGTCTTAGAAACTTGTGATGGAGTCGTTCCATTAGGAACAGAAAGCCTTCAGGCAGCAACAAAGAACTCTACAGGAGAAGATCGACCGTTTCGGAACCGGCAGGGGCACATCTAAGAATCCTCCTAAAGTGTACGATCTCCCTCACAGCTCCGAATCCAATCCCTAGAGTTATGCAGAGCATATGCCCATGATGGATTGGAAACTATTCGTTTCCGAGAAGTTGGGAGCCAGACCGATTGAAGACCTCGAGTTCTGGCTTAACTTCCCTGCTTATCCCGAGTGCTATGTGAGACTGCGGGACGAAAATGCGACCCTAGAGAAAGTCCCTAAGGAGGTTTTCGTGTTTGAACACAATAAGGCGTAGACCATCCTTCTGAAGACCTTGAAGGGAGCTGAATATACAAATTCTAAAGTCTCAGTACTGAGCAAGAAACACGCCACCTTTCTTGCCCCTTCCTCGATCTCATTTTCCTTTACATAGAAAGCGTTCGACTCTGCCGTCAAGGGAAAACCCTGCCCGACTCTGGAAGAATGCAAGCCATTCTCCCTCACACTGCCTACCAGTGAAGGAAAGTGGAAGGATGTCCAGCTAACCTTTTCCGTCTCCAAACTAGACCTGGAGATCGCAGGACAGCAGTTTAACGAGAACCTTCCTAAGTTGCCAGACCATCTTTTGAAGAAGGAACAGGAGTCGAAGGAGAGACTTGCGGCCTCTCTCTCTCTCATCAGAACTGTTTGGAGCTAAGCGCAAGCAAGCATAATGCCTCAGAAATCGTCCTTTTTCTAGCCAAGTCTCACATGGGTACCCTTGTGAAGGACTTTTACGCTTTCCTCAAGCCAAGGAGAGCTTGCAGAGTTCTTTCTGGCTGCAGTGACTATCCGGCACAAACCAAGGAAGTTGATTACCTCGAATATCTGGGGTAAAGACCTCTTTCCACAGGATCTGGTCCAAGAGGTCATTGCGAGGGCAGCGATGGAGAACAGGAACCTTCTCCAAAAATGGGGTACGTCCTTGAAGAGGAAATCTTGTACGGGAGGAGGTCTCCAACCCAAGAACGAGGGCAAGGAGACCACGAAGATCTGCGCAAATCCCTGCCATGACCATGACCACAATGCCTCAGACCACCTTCCAGATGGTCCCTCAGCAGCTGGTAACCTAGTCGCCGGTATTCAACCCTACCTATGAGAGGCAGTCGACTTCCTTTCGCCCCAGCCAGAAAGGAAAAGGTTCTAAGAGAAGTTCTGGGCCCACAGCCTAATCCCAAATGGAATAGGGTGGAAATGGAGCAAAATTCCACCCCGTTTTCCAGAGTTCTTCCAACACTCCACCCCCTTGTTGGAAGAATATATCTCAGAACTCTTGACCAAGAAGGTGATAAGGAAAGCGAAGTCCATCAAGTTCCAGGGAAGGCTGTTTTGTGTTCCCAAGAAAGACTCGGACATACTCAGAGTCATTCTAGACTTGTCTCCACTCAACAAGTTCATCGAGAACAAGAAGTTCCAGATGCTTACTTTGCAACACATGAGGAACCTTCTGCCAAAAGGGGCATTCACGGTCTCAATAGACCTGGCAGATGCTTATTAGCATCTACTGATGAGTCGCCTTTTTCTCCTCCTACCTAGGATTCAGACTACAGAAGAAGTTTGTCTTCAGAGCAATGCCCTTTGGACTGAACACAGCCCCAAGGATATTCACCAAGCTAGCAGACGCAGTTGTTCAACAGCTACGCACCGAAGGTGTTCAAGTGGTAGCTTATTTAGACGACTGATTGGTATGGGTAGCATCCAAGATTACTTGTTTGCAAGCAGCTCAAAAAGTGATCCAGTTTCTAGAACACTTAGGCTTCAAGATCAACCACAAGAAGTCTCGTCTCACTCCAGCTCAACAATTCCAGTGGTTGGGAATCCAATAGAACTTAAAAGTCACACCACCTCTCCATTCCATCCAAGAAGAGGAGAGAGATAGCGGGATCTGTCCGGAGACTAATCCGTCACAAAGATTTCAAGACACCAACAGGAGTCTTGGGCTCTCTACAGTTCGCAGCAGTGACAGACTCAGTGCTAAATTCACGTTTAAAAGATGCGTCAGGAGTCTGGAGGAAATACGCATCGAACGCTCAAAGAGATTAACTAAGGTTGAACCCGGCCTTGTTGTGCACACAATTAAAGCCGTGGTCCACAGCCAAGAGTCTAGCGCAGACAATTCCCCTGCAACAACCACAACCATCGGTAGTGATCCATATGGATGCCTCCTTGGAAGGATGGGGAGGTCATTCTCACGACAAGAAGGTGCAAGGGACTTGGTCGCGCCAGTTCAAAACATTTCATATCAACATTTTGGAAGCTATGGCAGTGTTCCTGATGTTGAAGAGACTCCTCACAGATCAACCCACTTCAGGTTGGTCCTGGACAACGAGGTGATAGTAAAGTGTCTAAATCGACAAGGCTCGAGATCACCTCACATTAACCATGTAATGTTAGCCATCTTCTACCTGGCGAGGAAGAGATGGCACTTATCAGCAGTCCATCTACAAGGGATCCGCAATGTGACGGCGGACGTTCTATCCAGGCGAAAGCCCACAGAGACAGAATGGTCCCTGGACGCAGGCTCATTCTCATTCATCTTGGGAAAAGTCCCAGAACTGTAGATCGACCTCTTCGCAACAACAAGAAACTATCTCATTACATAGCCCCTTGCCTGGACCCTTAAACAGAAGTAAAGGATGCCACTTCTCTAGTCTGGAACAGGTGGAATTATATTTATCTGTTTCCACCAACCAATCTGCTAAAAGTCCTCGACAAGCTAAGATCCTTCAGAGGTACGGCAGCGGTAGTAGGCCCCAAGTGGCCCATGAGCAATTGGTTTCCTCTAGTCTTAGAGTTGAATCTGAAGCTGTTACCACTGCCGAATCCAGTGCTGTCCCGACAGGTCAAGAAGTCGACTGTCTACGCTTTATCCTCAAGAACCAGCTACCTACATCTTATGATTTTCTCACCTTAGCGGCGAGCAAAAGGTTCGGAATCTCAAGAGATAAAGTTGACTTCATCGAAGAGTGCAAGTCATGCTCTACTAGGAGACAATACGAATCGTCATGGAAGAAATGGGTGACCTTTGTGAAAGAAAGGAAACCGACAGAAATATCGATAGATTTCTGTCTTGCATTCTTCATATACCTCCACGAGCAAGGCCTGGCCTCTACTACAATTACTTCTTGTAAGTCGGCCCTGGCTAGACCACTTCTGTTTGCTTTCAAGGTGGACCTCTCAGGTGAAATCTTTAACAAGATTCCGAAAGCATGTGCTAGACTCAAGCCTGCAGCCCCACCAAAGCCCATCACGTGGTCTTTGGACAAAGTCCTGTACCATGCTTCGAACCCGGATAATGAGAACTGTACTCTAAAGGATTTGACACAAAGTTATCTTTGTGTTCGCAATAGCCTCGGGGCTACAGTTAGTTAAATAGTGGCCTTGTCTAGAAATGAAGGCCATATTCAGTTCCCAGAACTGAATTTGTTTCCCGATCCTGCCTTTCTCACTAAGAATGAGCTACCCACCAAGAGGTGGGGTCCTCGGAGAATCTGCCCATTGAAGGAAGATACCTCTCTGTGCCCAGTAGTGCCTTAAGGTCTATCTTCAAAGAACTTTAAACTTCAAAGAAGGACAGCTCCTTAGAGGCGAAACTTCAGGATCGAACCTATCTTTAAAACAACTGAGAGCGAAGCTCACCTACTTTATTCGCAGGGCGGATCCTGACAGTACTCCCCCGGGTCACAATCCGAGGACTTTGAGAGACACTGCTCGTACACTGGGTGGAAGTCATCCAGGGTCTTCTACAAACATTACGTGAAGCAAGTACAAGAGATAAAACACTTTGTGGTGCCGGCCGGTAGTGTGATTAAACCTGCCGTCTAGTGCTGCGATGAACAGTAGACTGTTTTGGGACTTTACAGTGCTTCGGATGCGTGGGTATACATACCCACTTGTGCAGATCACAACTATGGTTGACTCACTGTTCTGAGTAGGTGCATATCTGATCAATACTGTACACCAGTGCCGAGTGAACGTTTGCGTTACGGTGTCTTTTGCATTTCCGAACATCTGACTACGTCAGCTAGATTTGGTTTTCACATCTTACATTGAGTGGCATTATTTTGATGATGTATTTTGTATATTTTTCTACACAAGAAAATATGTTTGATGTGTTGTAATGCTGGATCAGATATATACTTTGTTGTAACTTCATTTTGATAATCTAGTTGCATAATAAAATACTTAACCGGATTTGCGTCTTATTACTGCTCTCAGTTATAAGCTAATAAAGTATATTAGAGTTTTACTAAAACCCCTTTATGGTGTTTAGGTTCTTGAAGTCACACTATTATTTTCTAAAGGAATAATCATGACCTTAGATACTTAAGCTAAGTTAACAGGGTACGTTTCAAACTATACCCCTTTATGTTCCGATGGGAAATACAAACCTTGAATCCTTATTGTCGACATCGACATTTCCCCGCTGGGGGGCAGGATGCACTAAGCTGGCTCCAGGTTTAGTAGGTGTGAGAGATCTCTGGATTTTCACATACAGATCTAGTAGACCAGATAAGGAGAATCCATTCAAGGTAGAATGCACATACACAAACCCACATCTAACAGTAATTTTAAGACATTTCTCTAGCATACTTCCATCAGCACAACATGGCCTGAGCCCAAAAATCGGATTTTGAGCAAAGCGAAACATCTATTTTTGGGTGAGATGGCCATGTCGTCCTGATGGAAGGTTCCTATAGGTAGCTTTCTAAGGGATATTTGGCTACAGTGATATTCCCAGAGAATTAACCGTTAGGTCTCCAGAATTCTAACTACTGGCGCGAATATCCTTAAAATTTCTATTAAGGATATCGCATATCAGGGGACGTATATCCTGATACGACACATAGCAATCTTCACCTCGAATAGCGTTTTCACTTCGAGGGGAAAGAGGTAAAATTAGAAGGGGAGCCGTTATCAAGGTAACCTTCCTCCCGTACTCCTATTGAGTATTTAGATGGCGCTGTATCCAAGATCGCGCCTATTCCTTGTAGTGTTGAGCATGGTGCTACAGATATAGTAATTTCGGGAGGGATCCTGCCAAGGCCTTTTCTATAGAAAAGGAGGGCGGGTCTATCAGGACGACAAGGCCATCTCAGCCAAAAATAGATTTTCCGTTTTTTGGGCTCTTCATGGAAGCTTTCCAGAGAATTACTGGAAAGTACTGTATATGTGGATTTTATAAGTGCCTCAACCTTGGGACAAATTTTCCTATGGTCATCCAGACCATTGAGACATATGACGTTACCGCTATACGTCATTTTTGGACTCAGGCCATGTCGTCCTGATGGAAGTTCCTTCATTAGTAGCTTCCTAGGTATATTTGACTACAGTGATATATCCCAGAGAATTTATCAAAGGTATCCAGAATTCTAACTCCTGGAGCGAATATCCCTTAAAATTTTAAAAAGGGATATCGCGTAATATCAGAGGACGTATTCTTGACAGACACGTCTCATAGCTATCTAGACCCCCAATAGCGTTTCCGCTTCGATGGGAAGAGGCAAAAATATAGGAGAGTCGTTAGAGGCAACGCTCTCGACACTCCTACTGTACTGTAAATAGTGCGCCGAATCGCCACTGCGAGGCGCAATGAAGCCATTCTTTCTCTTGTAGCTTCGTTGACCGGTGTTATCCCGTGTTATCTCTCGCTATTTTGGAGTTAATCTGTCGCTTTGATGTCTTCACCAGCCTCATCAGCTTCTGGAAAGTTAAGTAATATCCTTGAATTGTGTAAATGTAAGCTCTTGCCAGTTTTGCTCTTCGATTGAGATCGTAATTAATGTAACAAGAGCTGTTGCCAGCCGGATGGCGTAATGAACGCAGTCGTTCTTCTTGTACATTTAGTTAGCAAGAACGACTTTCCCGGCATTATTTGCTTTAATAACTTTAGCTATTTAGATATTTAGCTAGGGATTTTTATGTTATGTCATTGTTGTCGTGGATTTGGCTATTTATGATCGAGCCTCATGAGTGCTAGTCTTCCTAGCCTAGGCACCTTCACACTTCATGCATGATATAACCTTCCTGGTAAAGTTTTATTGAAGCTCAGGCAATATTTTATACAATTAAGATATTACTGCATAAATTTTTCCTCTTCCAGGATAGTATACAAGAGAGTTTCGGTGATCGATTCTCTATGCTCCTAGACTTAATAGCCTAGGGGCTTTAGTATACTTTCATATATGTCCCATATTGCTCTTGTATTGTCTTCTAAGGGGAGACTGACACCTCCTATACCTTTGAAGTCGATACTATCTCTAACGAGATCTAAGAGCAATTCCCCTTACCTCTGATCAGCCTAGGCTATCCTCAGTTGACTTCGCTGTGAACTGTGTTCTGGCAAAGTTTACTGGGGTGTTTTGTTCTTTCTCTTAACCACTGACACTGTTTTGAGTTTAGAACGGGACATCAGAGTAAAAGTCTGTGTTAGGCATCTTACTGTCTTGGTGAAATGACTTCCCAAGTCAGGTTAAGTTGTCTTTTCAGGAGGCTAGACCTCCCTAGACCATACTGGAGGTTCTTGTTTAACAATTCCTCCTTCCTCGGTCTAGCAGACAGTCCTGTACTAGTAGATCTTAGACTGAAGAAATGATTTCTTCCTTGTTTAAGATCTCTGGTACGAGATTCTGTTCTCTTGTGAGTTTGTGTCCTATGGCCGCTTTCTCACTTGACTAACCCAACCTGGGGAAATGACTTCTCCTACTTAAGGTTACTTTACAAGATCAGAATCCTTCAGTTAGGTAATGCCCTAGGGTATTACCTTACTTATAGGACTTTTACCCCTTCCCCGCTGTCTCTTTTGTGTTGGATGAACCATCACCCTTCCTGGCCGTTGTTCTACATTTGACCCTATGGGTAATCTATAGAATTGGCCTGAGGTTCCTTGTCTGCTGCCGGCAGGTACCCTCATATCCCTGAGTGTGCTCTCCAGTCCTCCCTTGGACTGCCTTCCATAGCCCATATGGATGGGATATGGTTGGGTGGAAGCCCGAATATAATTCCCCCTTCCACTTGCACCCTCTTTCGGGATGTAGGCCGGCAAGGCTGAGCCTTTGCCTTTCTCCATCCTCTCTCTTTCTCTCTGCCTTTCCTTATACTGGGCCGGCCACCGACGGCTAGTAGCTGTTGTCGGCCATGTTGGGTGTCTGTCGGCCGGCAGTTGCTGTGCCGCCACTTGCCGTGGGTGTCGCTGATCGACGACCCAACAACAATGAACATACTATGACCGGCTACCGGCAACCGAGTTGTCGGCCAGCAGTCGGCCACCCAAGTTTACATGATTGCCGCCGGGTCCTACTTGATAGAGGGATCCTTCGGCTGCCGGCGGGCAGAGCGGCTGCCATCGACCTGCCGCCCATCTACTTGGAAGAGAGTATCTGCTTTCAAATAGCCCAGAATATGCCGACACGTCGGCGGGCCTGGCATATGCCGGCAGGTCTAGCATGTACCGGCAGGCCCGGCAATACTGGCGACATGCCGCTGCCAGTCAGTGGTGTAGCCCAAAAGTTTTCTTCCAACCTACAAGTGCTTCATGGGCAGCCAATTGTGAGACCATCACATTTAGGGAGTGATTCTCCTTACCATTTGATGATTATCACCCATTAATTTAATCCCCTATATTGAACATGGAAGATTGTGTCAATATCGGAGGTGGTCATATCAATGGGCTGGACAGGAAACACATGTAGGTGTCTTTCCTACTTTCTAGCTTACCCTATCCAAGCTAATATTAATTAAAATATGTATGCTGAAATCTGAGAATTTCACCGAATACTTATATGCTTTTGTTTCTTTACAGGAGGAGCATCCCGAGTGCGGGAACAACTTTGCAGGGTCCGCAGTAAGAGCTTCTACGGCCATGGCATGTGCAGGACCCATGCTCGCTGCGCAGTCACCAAAGGGGCTCTCAAGTACTGGGACCCACAGGTGTGTACTGTTTGTGACAAACTGGTGAAAGAGGCTTTTGATGACCAAAAGTGTATTGAGTCCAGGGATGCAGCAAGGGACACGCTGCGAAAATGGGTCAGGGGTTTTCAGAAGAACACCTCTGGCCCATACCTTCCTAATGAGAGGATGAGGGATTGTCTCTTCCCTAGGGCATCTGCGAATGTAATCATTCACCAGACTCAACCTGAGATCCCCATAGTTCAGATTCCGATAGAACATGACATTTCGGATGCCTTACAGAGCATCCAATTAGAGGACAACATGTCTGTTGTCTCAGAGGAGACTGAGAATAATCTCCTAGTGGAAGAACTGGATCAGGAGGATGAGGTACCTCCTGAGGCTGAAATCGAGAAAACCAAAACGATTTCGGTATCATCAGCCACGGTAACTGAGCTGGTGCCTTCGACTTCCTCCACTGCACCCCAGTTGGATTCCATTACGAATACGCTGCACTTGCTGCTGTCTATGGTGCAGGACATTCAGAAGAAATCGTCCGAGAAAGAAGCTTCTTTTCAGACGGAAATACATCAGCTAGTTGCGTCACGTTTAGCCCCGAAGAAGCTAAATGTCAAGGATCTCCCCGCCTTCTCTGACGTTAACCCATGGAGGTACGCAGAGCATATGCGTATGTCGGGGGGGAAGATCTTCCTCTCAAGAGAAACTGGGCACTGTCCCAATAGAGGAAATCGAGTTTTGGCCTAGTAAAGGGGCCTACCCAGATTGCTATGTCCGTCTGAGGACGGAGCCAGCATCCAAGGAGGAGACAGAGCCGAAGGAGACGATTGTCCTTGAACTCTCTAAGGCCCAGGCCTTATATACAACCACCTTGAAAGAGAGGGCCTTTACTAATTCCAAGGTGCCGGCTCTCAGCAAAAAGCACACGTCCTTTATTGCTCACCCCAAATGTGCCTTCCCCTTTATGGACAAAGGGTTTAAGGCAGCTTTAAAGGCAGTTGAGGCAGGGAAACCTTGCCCTACACTAGAAGAGTGTAGACCTTTTTCCCTCGCCTTTCCATCAGATGATAAGGACTGGAAGTATGTCCATAACACCTTCACAGTTGGGAAGCTGGAGGCAGATATCGCTGGACGGCAGTTCAACGAAGACCTCCCGAAGTTGTCAGAGTTTCTCCTGCGCAGGGAACAGGAGACTAAGGAACGTCTTGCTGCTTCCATGTCTCTGCAGACTGGCTTAGAGACTATGGCAAGCATCCCGGACACCCCAGACATGTACATGGTCTTCGCCAAATCTCATTTGGCAACAGTTACCAAGGATTTGTACAATTTTATTAAAGCCAGAAGGGCTTGTAGAGAGTACTTGTTCGCCTCTGCTACAGTGAAGCACGAACCAAGGAAGCTGATAGCCTCCAATATCTGGGGAAAAGACCTCTTCCCAAGTGAAGTGGTCAAAGAGGTCGTGGACAAAGCCGCTACGGAGAATAGGAATCTCCTCTCCAAGTGGGGCTTGTCCTCTAAAAGGAAATCTTCTGCTGATGAGGGTCCCCAGATGAAGAATAAGCCAAAACGACCAAGAGTGCCCTCTCGGCCAAAGCAACAGCAACAGCTTCCCATGGCCACGGTGCCCCAGACGGTGGCACAATCAACCACCACCTTCCAACTGGTGGCCCAAATGCTGGCGACCCAATCGCCTGTGTTCACCCCAGTATTCGAAAGGCAATCAACAACCTTTAGGCCTAAGTCTCGAGGTTCCTTTCGAGGATCCTCTAGACGCCCCTTCAGAGGCAGGGGCAACAAGGGTGGACGTGGCCAAGGAGGTAAGTCCTCCAACCAGCACTCCAAGTGAGATGCTACCGGTAGGAGGGAGACTTCTCTTTTTCCGGGATCGTTGGACCTTCGATCCCTGGGCCCACAGCCTAATCAAGAAAGGACTAGGGTGGAGTTGGAGCTCAACTCCACCAAACTTCCCTCAATTCTTCCAATACTCAACCCCCGTACTGGAAGAATATGTTCAGGAACTCCTGAACAAAAGAGTTATACGGAAGGCGAAGTCCATCAGATTTCAAGGAAGGCTATTTTGTGTTACGAAGAAGGATTCGGAAAAGCTCAGAGTCATTCTGGACTTATCACCACTCAACAAGTTCATAGTGAACCACAAGTTCAGAATGCTGACGCTTCAGCACATAAGGACCCTTTCGCCCAGACGGGCATACACAGTTTCCATAGACATAACGGATGCATACTGACACGTTCCAATCAACCGTCAAGTTTCCCCCTACCTAGGGTTCAAACTACAGAAAAGAAAGTACGTTTTCAGAGCCATGCCCTTCGCCCTAAACATAGCCCCAAGGGTATTCACAAAGCTTGCAAATGCAGTCATTCATCAACTACGCCTGAAAGGAATCCAGGTGGTAGCCTACCTGGACGATTGGCTGGTGTGGGCAGCATCCGAGGAAGAATGCATGCAAGCCTCCAAGGAAGTGATCCAGTTCCTGGAACATTTAGGATTCAAGATAAACTTGAAAAAGTCTCGGCTTTCTCCAGCTCAAAAGTTCCAGTGGCTGGGCGTCCACTGGGACTTACAGTCGCACTGCCTTTCTATTCCATCAAAGAAGAGGAAAGAGATAGCAGGATCTGTCAAAAGACTCCTTCAATCCAACAGGATATCAAGAAGGCAACAGTAGAGAGTGTCGGGGTCCCTCCAGTTTGCCTCAGTGACAGATCCAGTATTGAAAGCACAATTAAAAGATGCATCAGGAGTTTGGAGAAAATACGCATCAAATGCTCGAAGAGATCTACAAAGACCGATACCAAATCGTCTGCGATCACTACTCAAGCCATGGTCGGAGGCCAAGAACCTAGGAAACAAGATGCCCTTGAAACCACCTCCACCGGCAGTCACCGTTCATACGGATGCCTCAAAAGAGGGGTGGGGAGGTCACTCTCATCATCGTAAAGTCCAAGAAACCTGGTCTCCCCTCTTCAAGTCCTTCCACATCAATTTTCTGGAAGCCATGGCAGTTTTTTCTCTCTGAAAAAACTGAAACTTCGCTGCTCGATCCACATCCGTCTGGTTCTAGACAGCGAAGTCATAATGAGATGCCTAAATCTTCAAGGCTCGAGATCGCCTTGCATAAATCAAGTGATATTGGCCATCCTCCGTCTAGCGAAGAAGAAGAGATGGCATTTGTCAGCAGTCCACCTTCAAGGGTTCCGCTATGTGACAGCAGACGCTCTATCCAGGATCAACCCGATAAGAGTCAGAATGGGCCCTAGACGCAAGATCATTCTCTTTCATATTACGCAAAGTCCCAGGATTGCAGATAGACCTCTTCGCAACGAGCGACAACAAGAAGCTACCCCGGTATGTAGCCCAGTACGAGGATCCTCTAGCGGAAGCGATAGATGCAATATCCATAGATTGGAACAGATGGTCCAAGATCTACCTGTTACCTACAACCAACCTTCAGTTGAAAGTCCTCGACAAACTGAGATCCTTTCAGGGGACGGCAGCAATAGCGGCCCACAAGTGGCCCAACAGCATTTGGTTCCCTCTGATAACGGAACTACGCCTGAAGCTGATCCCGTTGCCGGAACCAGTTCTGACTCAGCAAGTGCAGAAATTGACTGTCTCCACTTCATCAGAGAAAACCCAGAACCTTCATCTCATGATTTTCTCACCCTTGCGGTCAAGAAACGGTTTGGGATTTCTAGAGACAGTATCAACTTCTTAGAAGAATACAAGTCAAAGTCAACAAGAAGACAATACGAGTCTTCTTGGAAGAAATGGGTGGCCTTTGTCAAGGCGAAGAAACCTGAAGAGATTTCTACGGATTTCTGTTTGTCCTTCTTCATCCATCTTCATGAACAAGGTTTAGCAGCCAATACGATTACTAAATGTAAATCCGCCCTGCCAGACCAATACTATACGCCTTCCAGGTAGACTTCTCTAATGAAATCTTCAACAAGATTCCTAAAGCCTGCGCTAAACTTCGGCCCGCAGCTCCTTCAAAGCCCATTTCATGGTCTTTGGATAAAGTTCTTCACTTTGCATCAACCCTGAACAATGAAGATTGCTCGCTGAAAGACTTGACTCAAAAGGTGATATTCTTATTTGCACTAGCCTCAGGAGCCAGAGTTAGCGAAATAGCAGCCCTCTCGAGGGATGATGGCCACATCCAGTTCACAGACAGCGGAGAACTGAACCTCTTTCCGGACCCGACGTTTCTCGCCAAGAACGAGCTGCCCACTAAGAGGTGGGGTCCCTGGAGAATCTGCCCTCTGAAGGAAGAAGCATCCCTCTGCCCAGTGGAATGCCTAAAGGTCTATCTTCGTAGAACTTCAGACTTTAAGGGAGGTCAGCTTTTCAGGGCCTCTTTCCGGACCCGACGTTTCTCGCCAAGAACGAGCTGCCCACTAAGAGGTGGGGTCCCTAGAGAATCTGCCCTCTGAAGGAAGAAGCATCCCTCTGCCCAGTGGAATGCCTAAAGGTCTATCTTCGTAGAACTTCAGACTTTAAGGGAGGTCAGCTTTTCAGGGGAGAGACTTCTGGTTCAACGTTATCCTTGAAACAGATAAGGGTAAAAATCACCTATTTTATACACAAAGCGGATCCAGACAGTACACCCGCAGGTCATGATCCGAGAAAAGTTGCCTCGTCTCTGAATTTCTTTCAGACAATGTCGTTTGAAAGCCTGCATGCTTACACTGGTTGGAAGTCATCCCGAGTTTTCTTCAAACACTACGCGAAGCAATTACAGGACATAAAATTTCATGCGGTAGCGGCAAGTAGTGTTATAAACCCTGCCGCTCGATTGCTGCGAAGAACAGTGCACTAATTGGGACTTTTAGTGAAGGGTGTACATGATAGACTCGTAAGACATATCATGCTGAGTATTATGTTTAATGAAAACACTATAGACTGTTCTATCTATACAGGTGACATCAAGCATAATAAACTGACACAAGTACCAGGCATTCTTATATGCACAGTGCTCCTAGTAATAACAGTATACATAGTGAAATCTTATATTTCCCTTAGAGTGGCTAACGTTTCCTTTTCAGGTGAAACTTATTTTATTTTCTGTTATTACTGTTTATGCTTTATGCAGAATTGTTCAGCATCAGATGTAATTGATTACAACCATGATTTCTATTTTTGTAATATACAATAGAAGGAATCTTTGAGTTTCTTTCGCCTCAAATATTCAAAATTATGTATAAGTCAGAGCATCCTCGATTCTCTTAATATTTAAGGAAATATTGGGGAACTAAGGTTACTACTGTTCCAAGCAAACAGCTAAGAACTGATTGTACTAACTGTCTATCTTACTGATTTAAGGTTTCCTACATGTATATAAACCTGTCTGTCTCTTTACATCCAGACTCGGGAGGTATCAGTAACTTATACAGAGCTATACCATCTCTGTACAAACTATGCTTTACGTATATTATGACACTAATATACATACTGTATGCTAGATTGTTCCTTGAACTCACAATCCTCTGGTTTTTTCCTAGAGTCTACCTAGACACTTCCCTGTAGGGGGCAGGAAGAACTGACATATTTTATGATCAGTTGATTGATGTATAACGGTAACATCAAGTGTCTCTGGTCCAGAAGACCAAATAGGAAATATTTATCTCGAGATAACGGCACTAGTGAAAATCCACAGATACATTAATGCTCTGGTAAACTTCCATCAGGACGACATGGCCTGAGCCCAAACAACGGATTTTGATCGAAGCAAAAAATCTATTTTTGGGTGAGGTAGCCATGTCGTCCTGATAGACCCAACCTATTTTTGACAAAAGGATAATGAATCCCTCCCTATAGTACTGTATTTGCAACACCTACAAAGCTACAAAGAATGGCTTGGTGGCGCCTCGCGGTGGAGACTCAGCGCACTACATACAGTACCGTAGGAGTGTCGAGAGCGTTGCCTCTTTAACGACTCTCCTATATTCTTGCCTCTTTTCCCCTCGAAGTGGAAACGCTATTAGGGGTCTAGATAGCTATGAGACGTGTCAAGAATACGTCCTCTGATATTACGCGATATCCCTTTTAAAAATTTTAAGGGATATTCGCTCCAGGAGTTAGAATTCTAGATACCTTTGGTAAATTCTCTGGGATATATCACTGTAGTCAAATATACCTAGGAAGCTACTAATGAAGGAACTTCCATCAGGACGACATGGCTACCTCACCCAAAAATAGATTTTTCGCTTAGCTCAAAATCCGTTTACTGCTAATCATAAACAATGTTAGTGCTTCCTGCCCCCTGCAGGGAAGAGTCATACTAGATGTAGGAAAGGAGTCTCAAGGTTTGCATATAATGTATGAATGAACATAGCATCAACTACATACAGGTGTCTCGCGACTTGCATATTGTGTTGGGCTATAGCAATAGATAGTTATACGAGAGTCTCACAGTTTGTATAACGTCTTAGAGTATTCACTAGATAATGTTTGTATCTCATGTAGGAACAAAGGTATCAGCTATACAGTGAACCCTCGTTTATCGCGGTAGATAGGTTCTAGACCAGACCGCGATAGGTGAAAATCCGCGAAGTAGTGACACCATATTTACCTATTTATTTAACATGTATATTCAGACTTTTAAAACCTTCCCTTGTACGTAGTACTGTTAATAAACTACCCTTTAATGTACAGAACACTTAATGCATGTACTACAGTACCCTAAACTAAAACGGGCACAAATATTAAAGGCAATTTTATATCATGCGTTTCCTAAACACGCCAAAAAGCACGATAAAAAATGGCAACCAATGTTTTGTTTAAGTTTCTCTGATCATAATGAAGAAACAAACCCATTTAGTGTACACATCTGTGTATAGGTTAGTTTTTGCATCGATTATATTGATTATACAGTATGTTGATTTTGTTATTACCAATATTTTGCTTAATTTTTCTTAGGACTTCCAAATAAAATGTTTTTCTTTATGACGCTGCCTGAAACGACGGCGTCATAAAGTACGCTCAGTAAACAAAGAAGGCATTTAACACGCATGATGAAAGTGATAAATAATGATATTTACAGTATAAATAATGATATTTACAGTAAAAGCTTTTAGCAAATATGTTATTACAAATATTATTTACCATATCTATATAAAATCATACAGTACATACTGTACGTAGCAAAGCGGGAAAACAATTTACGAGAGAGAGAGAGAGAGAGAGAGAGAGAGAGAGAGAGAGAGAGAGAGAGAGAGAGAGAGAGAGAGAGAGAGAGATTGTTTTACGTACGTAAAATGATATTTTAATTATAAAATAAATTTTTGAATATACTTACCCGGTGAATATATAATAGCTGAGCCTCCGGCGGCTCGACAGAAAAAACACACAAAAACTCGCGAGCGATCGCTATGAAGGTTGCGGGTGTGCCCACTAGCGCCAACTATCGGCCAGATACCGCATATACATGTAAACAGACCCAATTTTTCTCATCCCGCTGGGTCTCTATCGGGGAGGAAGGGGGGGCCTTTAATTTATATATTCACCGGGTAAGTATATTCAAAAATTTATTTTATAATTAAAATATCATTTTTAAATATTTAACTTAGCCGGTGAATATATAATAGCTGATTCACACCCATGGTGGTGGGTAGAGACCAGAGTTAATTAAGTTTACAGCGTATATGCTTAGAGTTTTTGACAGTTATATCATAACAAAACCCAAATATATAAAGGTACCTGGTAAGGAAGTTGACTTAGACGATTACTCTGCCTTATTAGTCTGTCTTCCTCATGAATCCCAGCGATCCTCTTAGGATGCTGGAAGACTCCCAGGAGCTGAAGTATTAAGGGCTGCAACCCATACAACAGGACCTCATCAAACCCCTAATCTGGGCGCTCTCAAGAAATGACTTTGACCACCCGCCAAATCAACCAGGATGCGAAAGGCTTCTTAGCCTTCCGTACAACCCAAAAAACAATATTAAAAACATTTCAAGAGACAGATTAAAAAGGATATTGGAATTAGGGTAATGTAGTGGTAGAACCCTCACCCACTACTGCACTCGCTGCAACGAATGGACCCAGTGTGTAGCAGTCCTCGTAAAGAGTCTGGACATCTTTTAAGTAAAATGACGCGAACACTGACTTGCTTCTCCAAAAAGTCGCGTCCATAATACTTTGCAGAGATTTATTTTGCTTGAAGGCCACGGAGGTTGCTATAGCTCTAACTTCGTGCATCTTAACCTTAAGCAAACATCGGTCTTTCTCATTCAAGTGAGAATGAGCTTCTCGTATTAAAAATCTGATAAAATATGACAAAGCATTCTTTGACATAGGCAATGATGGTTTCTTAACTGAGCACCATAATGCCTCAGATTTACCTCGTAATGACTTAGTACGAGCTAAATAGAACTTAAGAGCTCTAACAGGACATAATACTCTTTCCAGTTCGTTGCCTACGATCTCTGATAAGCAAGGAATATCAAAAGATTTAGGCCAAGGACGAGAAGGCAGTTCATTTTTGGCCAGGAAACCAAGTTGAAGTGAACAAGTGGCCTTTTCTGTAGAAAAGCCGATGTTCTTACTGAAGGCATGAAGTTCACTGACCCTTTTAGACAAAGCCAAGCACACTAGGAAAAGTGTCTTGAGGGTGAGATCCTTCAGGGAGGCAGAATGTAATGGCTCAAACCTGTCTGACATGAGGAACCTTAGGACCACGTCTAAGTTCCATCCAGGAGTTGCCAAACGACGTTCCTTAGAGGTCTCGAAAGACTTAAGGAGATCTTGGAGATCTTTATTGTTGGAAAGATCTAAGCCTCTATGTCGAAAGACCGAAGCCAACATGCTCCTGTAGCCCTTAATCGTGGGAGCTGAAAGGGAGCGAACCTTTCTCAGATGTAAAAGAAAATCTGCGATTTGGGCTACAGAGGTACTGGACGAGGACACAGATGCTGACTTGCACCAGTCTCGAAAGACTTCCCACTTCGACTGGTATACTCTAATGGTAGAAGCTCTCCTCGCTCTTGCAATCGCACTGGCTGCCTCCTTCGAAAAGCCTCGAGTTCTTGAGAGTCTTTCGATAGTCTGAAGGAAGTCAGACGAAGAGCGGGGAGGCTTTGATGGACATTCTTTACGTGGAGCTGACGTAACAGATCTACCCTTAGAGGAAGACTTCTTGGAAAGTCTACCAGCCATTGAAGTACCTCGGTGAACCACTCTCTCGCGGGCCAGAGGGTAGCAACCAACGCCAACCTTGTCCCTTCGTGAGAGGCGAACTTCTGCAGTACCTTGTTGACTATCTTGAATGGTGGGAATGCATATAAGTCCAGAAGAGACCAATCCAGTAGAAACGCGTCTATGTGGATTGCTTCTGTATCTAGGACTGGAGAGCAATAGATTGGTAACCTTTTGGTCAACGAGGAGGCAAAGAGGTCTATGGTGGGTTGACCCCAAGTAGCCCAAAGACTCTTGCCCACGTCCTTGTGGAGGGTCCATTCCGTGGGTATCACCTGACCCCTCCGACTGAGACAGTCTGCCAAGACGTTCAAGTCCCCCTGGATGAATCTCGTCAACAGGGAGATGCCTCGATTTCTTGACCATAAGAGAAGGTCCCTTGCGATCTCGAGCAGCGTGAAGGAGTGTGTGCCTCCTTGCTTGGAGATGTACGCCAAAGCTGTGGTGTTGTCTGAGTTGACCTCTACCACTTGGTTTCGAAGAAGCTTTCGAATATCATCAAGGCCAAGTGGACTGCTAATAGCTCCTTGCCGTTGATGTGCATGCTCTTCTGACTTGAGGTCCACAGACCCGAGCATTCCCGACCGTCCAGGGTCGCACCCCAACCCAAATCCGACGCGTCTGAGAACAACACGTGGTTTGGGTTCTTGACTGCTAGGGATAGTCCCTCTCTCAGACTGATATTGCTGTCCCACCATTTCAGGCATGCCTTTACTGGTTCGGAGACTGGGAATGATACCGTCTCTAACGTCTTGTCCTAGTTCCAGTGAGAGGCTAGATGGAACCGGAGAGGCAGAAGGTGTAGTCTCCCTAGTGAGACAAACTGCTCCAGGGATGAGAGAGTCCTTACGAGACTGTTCCAACTCCTGACTGAACAAACGTTCTCTATTCAGCATTAGTTGGACTTCGAGCAGGGCTTGTTCTATTCGGGTGGCAAACGGAAAAGCCCGAAAAAACTGGACTGCGAATCTCCATCCCCAAATATAGAATAATCTGGGATGGGATCAGTTGGGACTTTTAGGTTGACCAAAAGTCCCAACTCCCTGGCCAGACTCAACGTCCAATGTAGATCCTGCAGACAGCGAAGACTGGACGATGCTCTGAGAAGCCAGTCGTCCAAGTACAGGGAGGCCTCGGATCCCCGATAGATGGGGGGATTTTGCCACATTCCTCATGAGCCTCGTAAACATGAGAGGAGCAGGACTGAGGCCAAAGCACAGGGCTCGAAACTGGTACCCCACATTCCTGTAAACAAACCTCAGAAACGGTTGGGAATCCGGGTGTATAGGAATGTGGAAGTATGCCTCCTGAAGGTTGAGAGAGACCATCCAGTCGCCTTCCATTAATGCTGTCAAGACAGCCTGGTAGACTTCATCGTGAAGTTTGTCTTGACAATGAACACATTGAGCGCACTTGCCTCTTACGTACTCCTGCAGTGAACATGGCTGCCAGATCATTGGAGCCATCCCTGAAAGCCTTGTTTATGCATGACATAATTGTACAGCAAAACTTCAAACGCTCGAAAAAACTCCTAACAGGAGATGGTCTAGCTCTGAAGTCGACCATAAAATCTTGGAGCGTCTCATGGCCAGGCGCCAGGGAGAGTCTATGAGGTTTGAGAAGTCTATCTGGGCAGAGGCAGGAACTACCAAGCCAAGAACTTCTCCCGTGTCATATCAGACTCTCGCTCTATAAGCCAGCTTAAAAGTAGGGAAAGCAAAGGCTGTCTCCCCCAAACTCCTCCTGGTGATTAACCAGTCGCCTAGCAAACGTAAAGCTCTCTTAGAAGAGCGAGAGAGCACTAGCTTATAAAACAACGGCTTCAAAGTAGCTAGGCCTAGTGTAAACTCTGACGTTTAGGCGAACGAGGAGCAGCAGTTACAAAAAGATCCGGACAAAGATCCTTAAAAATCAGCATGATTTATTTAAAGTCCATAGAGGGCTGAGCAGCTTTAGGCTCCTCTCCGTCTGACAGAGTCCTCAAGGGAATATCAGTAGGAGGGGGATCAGCAACTTCCTCATCTGAAGGAACCTTGTCCGACAATATCCGAGTCTCAAGCAAGGGAGAGACCTGCCGTGGTGGCAATGCTTGACAAGCAGAGTCCACACGCAAAGGAGCAACAGTATAAGTCAAGGACGCTATGTCATGTAACTGCTTAAAGGACTGACCAGTAACAACAACACGTGCGGGAGGACGTTCGACGTCAACTCAAGACTGCCTTGACTGCTTAGACTGAGCAGTCAAAACAACTCTTGACTGCGGTGCTTGACGCTCAACGTCAAAACAAGTCAACTATGCTGGTTGGTGAACGTCCTGAACGTCAACAAGAGCAAGCGGCAGCGGCTGAACGTCCACAAGCGGCTGAGAGTCAACACGGGACTGCATCGAGTAAGGCTCTACAAAACACGATTGACGTGACTTTGTAACGTCAATGTCAACAGGACGAGCAAAGGCTCGTTTGGGCGGCTGACGGCCAAGATCTCGATCAGCTAAGCGGCGAGGATCATCGTGAACCTGCTCAACAGAATAGTCCTCCATAAGAGAGGCAAGCTTATTCTGCATGTCTTGCCGTACAACCCATTTAGGATCAACGGGAATGGTTGCGGTAAGAGGCGAGGGTAACGTCTGTGACTGCAAAACCTTGCCTACAAAAAGACTCTCGGAGCCTGTGTTACGCTTTTGTTTAGGCGGCGAGCAGTCTTCCGATGACTGCATAGGGTCAGAGCTGTCCTAATGGTTAAAATCAGGACGCTGGACCTGCCCTGAAAGGACTGACTTTCGCTTAAAGGGTCTCGAAACCTTGTTCCACGGTTTCTTATGCGAAAAGCCTTCGGATGACGAGGAGAAAATCGTCTCGCTCGTCTTATGGTAGGGGCGGTGTTGATGAGACACGCCTGAAACCATAGAGGGAACGTCTGTTCGCTGATCAAGTCCTCTCGAACCCATAAGTCGTACGACATTACTTCTCCCCTGGGCTTGGGAGCTTGCAAGAGGTCTCGGACTAGGCGAACGACAGGCACGAACAGACGAACCCTCGGTCGCAATTATCACTTTATCACTACGATTTTCTGTTTTGCACTTACTTCACTGAAATCGAATTTTTCAACAATTCACATTAGGTATGAATAAAACCGATTTCTACCTGAAGCACGCAATTCTACCCTCATCAAAAGGTTATAATTGCGAAATCAGTCGTATAATGTAAGCACATTAATACAAGCAAAAAACAGTAAACATATATTAAGATAAAAAGATCAGTGGCTGGGAAGGAAACTAAACACTAGTTCATTCAAAACTACGTTTTCAATCTCTCACCGTACAGTGCCTTGGGACGAGAATAAAACTAAAAACGTTTGATCCTTTCTCCCCGTACAGAGACTAGGGACGAGAGTAAAAAACTGACTCGAGAACAACGTTACTCGCTTGGGACGAGAATAAAGATCGGAACGTTCTCTCTTCCTCTCTCTCTCTCCGTCTCTCTCTCTCTCTCTCTCTCTCTCTTGATTTCGCACCGAAGAGAAGAGCCCACTTATCTTTCGTCAATAAACAGGTTATTTGACCAAAGGAAAAAACTGAAAGGTTTTTCAATTAACAAGTTCCTTTAAAATAGTATTTAAAACATTTAAGTTTGAAAGAAGAATAAACAAAACGTCAGAATCGATTTACTCTTTCTGCAAAGTGAAACCGTGATTCTCTCTCTCTCTATCGTAACGATAGAGCGCAAACTGCGTAGCATAAATAAACTAAACGTTAGTTCATCTTTGAAACAGTACGAAGACTATTCAAAGAAAATCTTTCATAAAATATCTACTAAAAAATATTCATTTAATAAGTTTTAAATCATTTGCTCTGTAAAAGTTATTTACGATTGAAAGGGCTCAACGTTGTTTAACTTCGGTTTCCAAGTTAGGACCGCCTACTCTCGGATTAGAGGAGGAATAGGAAAGGTCGCATATAAACAAATCATTAAAATTTATCTTGATGTTTATTATAAATGGAAAGCTAATCGAAGAGGCCTAATAAAGGCGGTTGAGATATAAAATATATAGAGGAAAATCTATAATTAATTTATAACGTGATAAAATAATTGCTAAAAGCCTAAAACACACTTCCGTACTAAGGGAAGGGTCGGCCATTTAAAAGTCAAAGAAAGTCCAAAAAACAATCCAAAGTCATCAAAAATTAAATCTATCCAAAAACGAGTTCAAGATTTAAGTTGAAGATAAAACACCTGCACTGCGAAAGCTCAAACCAAAAGGAAGTACTTCACCAAATATGTTGAGAAAACTCCAGGTTATACAGCGAGTATTGATACGTCTTGTCTTTAAGGCCGACAGAGGAAAATTGGGTCTGTTTACATGTATATGCGGTATCTGGCCGATACTTGGCGCTAGTGGGCACACCCGCAACCTTCATAGCGATCGCTCGCGAGTTTTTGTGTGTTTTTTCTGTCGAGCCGCCGGAGGCTCAGCTATTATATATTCACCGGCTAAGTTAAATATTTAAAATGTAAATTTTAAACAAAAAAAATATGATAGGTTACAACATGTATACTCTTCAGACTTTTAAAACCTTCCCTTAACTTAATGCATACAGTACTAAACTAAAACAGGCACAAATATTAAAATGTTATAATATTAAAGTAAAAAATAAAGATTTTTACTGTACTCACCACGAAAGAAGTTCAAGAAAAACTTGAATGATGATGGCGATGAATTTGCTGCACAGTAGAAATGATGATGATGAAGCTGATGATGTCTTCTACTGTGCAGCCAATGATAGTATTTTACGTCTCTTCAGACGGAGCTGTCTTTTCCTGGGACACCTCTTCAACTTCTTCCTGGGAAACTTCTTCAATTTCTTCCGAAGGCGTACTAGAAGGAGGAACTGGCTCTTTTTTGCGAGGCTGGAAGAACATTGTGATCGGAAGTTGCTGCCGCTGCTTATTTTTTCGCTCTAAGAGCATCCTGTAGGGAGTCATGTCTTCATCGATCTTGTTGCAGAATTGCATAGACCGAACCATATCCTCGTCCCACTCTTGCAACATTTCTTTCACCTCCTTTATATGGTTGCAGACCTTGGCAAGCCGTTCTAATGTTAAGCCTGTTTCTTCGACATTTTCTTGGGTCTCTTCCTGTGTTTCGCTCTCTTCTTCACAGGCCGATTTCGTCAGGTCTTCTAGGTCTGCGTCAGTTAGCGGCTGGGAATGGCAGTCCAACAACTCGTCGACGTCTTCAGTCGTCATGTCGCCAAACCCGTCACCTCCAATTATCGCAGCCAACTGCACAGATTTGCGTATTGCAGAGTGTTGGATTTCAGACAGAGTAAATCCCTCGTCGTCGTAAACAATCTGGGGCCACAACTTCTTCCAGCTCGCATTCACGGTTGCAGGTTTCATTTCTTGCAGTGCCTTCTGAATGTTCTGCAGGCACGTGGCTATGGTGTACTGCCGCCAGTACGCCTTCAAATTAAAATCTTCATCTTCATCTTCTTGGGCAGCATCTACACACGCAACGAGGTCCGCCAAGGTATTCTTCGTGTAGAGGGCCTTGAACGCCCTGATAACCCCTTGGTCCATCGGTTGAATTAATGACGTGGTGTTGGGTGGCAGGAACTCAACCTGAATGCCCTCACGCGACAGGTCAGTTGCGTGTCCACCAGCGTTATCCATAAGGAGAAAGATCTTGAATGGCAACCTTCTCTAAGAGATATTGACTGACTTGCGGGATGAAACACTGGTGGAACCAGTTGGAGGTCAGCATCTTCGTAATCCATGCTTTTTGATTATGCATCCAGTACACGGGAAGGAGATTCTTATTCTTATTTTTCAAAGCGCGAGGATTTTTCGACTTGTAAATAAGCCCCGGCTTTAGCAAAAATCCAGCAGCATTGCCACACATCACGAGGGTAACGCGATCCTTGAATGCTTTAAAGCCACAGGCTTTGGCTTCTTCTTTGAACAGGAAAGTTTGCGACGGCATTCTCTTCCAAAACAAGCCGGTCTGATCCATATTAAACACTTGTTCCGGCTTGTATCCACCTTCGGCGATAATTTTCTTGAACGTCTGGTTCACGTAAGTTTCAGCAGCGGCAGTGTCAGCGGAAGCAGCCTCGCAATGCAGGGAAATGCTTTTCAGGGCGAAGCGTTTCTGAAACTTCGCGAACCATCCTTTGCTGGCGGAAAAACGTTGTTTCTGAAGCTGGGAATCAGTGGATGTCCCTGGTTGAGGTTCATCTACATCATCATCTTCTTCAGCATGGTCGCCATCGTCGTCTTGAGGTTCCTTTGCCGCAAAATTCTCATACAAGCTCAAAGCCTTGGTTCGGATGGTGTTCGTATCCAAGGCTATGTTCTTCTTCCGGCAGTCGGCAATCCACACTGCTAAAGCACCTTCCATGCGTACGATCGTTTTATTACGCGTGGTAACGACTCGCTTTGCTGATCTGCTAAAGGTGATGGTAGCCGTCTTTCTAATGTTACCCTCGTCCTTCTTGATATAGCGAACGGTGGATTCGTTGACTCCAAAATGGCGGGCTGCGGCCGCGTAACTTCTACCGTCTTTTAACATATCGAGAAGCGTCACCTTCTCAGCAATCGTCATCATCTTTCGGTGGCGTTTAGGCTCACTACCAGCCTTAGTAGAAGCAGAACGCTTGGGAGGCATTGTACAGTAGGGTTTAACAGAAAGTTCAACAAAAAGTTCAACTTAAAACAGTTACGCACAGCACAGATTAAAGTCCACAATAACTTAACAACATCTACACAGCGATACGGCGGGAGACAAAGTGACCGCGAATACGTACATGCTGCGGGTTGGAGATGCGGGCAAAACACCAATCACAGGCTAGATAACAAAACTTGGGTTTTGATTCGTCATCTATCAGCGCTTGAACCAATCACAACCCATCTTATATGCTACGTAGGTTACTAATTCAAAGTACATGGTACCCTACGTATACTGTACAGTAATAATAATAATAATAATACAGCTTTACGTAAGCTATTTTACGCTTGTTTTGTCGTAGGATATGTCTCTCTCTCTCTCTCTCTCGTACGCTTATTCGAGATGTGATTTTTGCAACAAAGAATATTATTGGATGCAGTACTACGTGCGTATACATATAAAAGATTCATGGAAAAGATGCACATCCATTACATTTGTAGTACAGTAGTAGCCATCAGCAGCCTTACACCATTCTAATATGGTATGACTGCATCTGATTTGCGTTTCATGTTCGATTTAATTTTACTACGTACTGTATACAGTACTGAATTATCGTATGATCACATTCTCTTTTCGTGTTTTATTTCTTTCTGTGCTGAATTATATGTCATATGTAATGCAATGAACAATCAGTAAGAGCAGATATTACTAATTACAGTATTAATGGAATTACAGGCAACGAAATATCGTATTTGGGGTCTTCAGATATCGCGGTATTTTCGAAATTTCCGGAAAATCCGCGATATGTATATATATATGGGTTATGAAAAAACCCGCGGTGGTGAATCCGCGATGATCGAACTGCGAAGTAGCGAGGGCTCACTGTACATGTTGTTCAAATATAAATATATGCAGTTTTATTTAGGATAAGAAAACTCTGGTCTATATTTTTATTATAATCAATTGTAGGGCGAAATAAGATGCAAATACACATTGATATTTGTTTATTGGCACTAAATGACCAACATAAAGTAACATGTATGACATAAATGTTAATATATGTAATGAGAAACATACCAATCAATCATAGTACAGAAATTTTTGTTTTCACCTGAAAGGGAAAATTTGATTAATGCCACACATAAATTTGAATATTTGATAAATTTTCTATGAATTTCTGTGATGTTGAATATTTATTCACACTATGTAAGTACACACGGCACAAGTGTTATCTGTATATTTCTCCACCTGAATTAATTTGAACGATCCTTAGTGTCACCATGGTGACACTCACTTCACAAGTATTGCACTGGGAGGTGTCAACACCTCCACCCGAAAAATTGATCGTCCCAATCAATTCACTGTTCATCGCAGCACTTGATGACAGGTTTTAGTACAATACCTGCTGCCACCACGTTATGCTCAAGTTCATGCACTTACTTCGCATAATGCTTGTAGAACACTCTGGATGACTTCCATCCAGTGTATGAGCAAAGACGCTTAAAGTCCATACACTGAAAAAGGTTCAGTGATGAAGCAATTTTCCTTGGATCATGACCTGCGGGTGTACTGTCAGGATCCGCTCTGCGAATAAAATAGGTGATCTTCACCCTCAGTTGGTTTAGGGATAAGTTTGATCCTGAAGTTTCTCCTTTAAAGAAGTCTGAAGTTCTTTGAAGATAGACCTTTAGACACTCCACTGGACACAGCAAGATATCTTCCTTCAGAGGGCAGATTCTCCAGGGACCCCATCTCTTGGTGGGTAGCTCGTTCTTAGCGAGAAATGTTGGATCCGGAAAAAGATTGTTCTCCCGCTTCTGTGAACTGAATATGGCGCTCATCTCTGGATAGGGCCACTATTTCACTAACTCTGGCCCCCGAGGCTATAGCAAACAGGAAAAAGACTTTTTGAGTCAAGTCTTTCAGAGAGCAATCTTCATTGTTCACTGTTGAAGCATAGTGTAGGACCTTGTCCAAGGACCATGAAATGGGCTTCGGAGGGGCTGCAGGCCTAAGTCTAGCACATGCCTTAGGGATCTTGTTAAAGATTTTATTTGACAGGTCTACTTGGAAGGCGTATAGTAGAGGTCTAGTCAGAGCCAACTTACACGTAGTTATCGTGTTGGCTGCCAGACCTTGTCTATGAAGGTGGATAAAAAAGGACAGACAGAAGTCCATTGAGATTTCTTTGGGTCCTTTTGCTTTGACGAAAGCAACCCACTTTTTCCAAGATGATTCGTATTGTCTTCTGGTTGACTTAGACTTATATTCTTCTGAGAGGTCTATACTGCCTTTTGAGATCCCAAATCTTTTCTTTACTGCTAAGGAGAGAAAATCATGAGATGAAGGTTTTAGGCTCTGTGATGAAGCGAAGACAGTCGACTTCTGGACCTGTTGAGACAGTGCTGGGTCCGGAAGAGGGACCAGCCTCAACTTCAGTTCCAATACTAGAGGAAACCAGTTGCTCTTTGGCCACTTGGGAGCCACTAGAGCTGCTGTTCCCCAAAAAGATCTCAGCTTGTTGAGGACCTTCATTAAGAGATTGGTCGGAGGGAACAGGTAGATCCGGTCCCATCTGTTCCAGTTGAGGGACATGGTGTCCATCGCTTTCGCTAGAGGGTCCTCGTATGGGGCCACCTAACAAGGTAGCTTCTTGTTGTCGCTCGCCGCGAAGAGGTCGATCTGCAGTTACGGGTCTTGACGTAATATGAAGGAGAATGAGTCTGCGTCTAGGGACCATTCTGATTCTATTGGCGTGAGCCTGGATAGAGCATCCGCCGTCACATTGCGGAACCCTTGAAGGTGAACTGCTGACAAATGCTATCTTTTCTTTTCCGCCAGGCGGAAGATGAACAAAATTACTTGGTTGATTTGGGCTGATCTCGGGCCTTGAAGATTCAGACATCTCATTATCACCTTGCTGTCCAGGATCAATCTGATATGGGCTGATCTGCGTTGGGAGAGTTTCTTCAGCGTCAAAAAAACTGCCATGGCCTCCAAAATGTTGATGTGGAAAGTCTTGAATAAAGAAGACCAGGTCCCTTGGACTTTCCGTTAATGGGAGTGACCTCCCCCATCATTCCTTCGGGGCATCTGTGTGGATGGTGACTGATGGTGGAGGTGGTTACAGGGTCACGGTCCTCTTTAGGTTCTTGGCCTTCAACCATGGCTTGAGAAGTGATCGTAGTAGGGTCAGTATCAGTCTTCTTAGATATCTTCGAGCGTTTGATGCGTATCTTCTCCAGACTCCTGACGCATCTTTTAGCTGTGCTCTTAGCACTGGGTCTGTCACTAATGCAAACTGGAGAGAGCCCAATACTCTTTCCTGTTGGCGTCTTGAGATTCTGTCGGATTTCAGTACTCTCTTGACAGACCCTGCTATCTCTCTCCTCTTCCCTGGGGGAATGGAGAGACGGTGTGACTTCAAGTTCCAATGGATTCCGAGCCATTAAAACTCTTGAACTTGAGATAGTCAACACTTCTTGACGTTGATCTTGAATCACAGATGTTCCAGGAACTGGATCACTTTCTTAGATGCTTGCATATACGCCATCCTGGATGCTGCCCACACCAGCCAGTCGTCCAGGTACGCTACTACCTGGACACCTTCTAGGCGTAGTTTTTGAACGACTGCATCTGCAAGTTTCTTAAAAATCCTTGGGGCTATGTTTAGTCCGAAGGGCATGGCTCTGAAGACGTACTTCTTCTGCAGCCTGAATCCTAGGTAGGAGGAGGGGGCGGTTGACTGGAATATGTCAGTAAGCATCTGCCAGGTCTATCGAGACTGTGTACGCCCCTTCTGGTAACAGGGTCCTTATGTGTTGAAGGGTTAACATCCTGAACTTGTTTTCTATGAACTTGTTGAGTGGCGACAAGTCCAGAATGACTCCGAGTTTGTCCGAGTCCTTCTTGGGAACACAAAACAGCCTTCCTTGGAATTTGATGGACTTTGCCCTCCTTACCACCGGCTTGCTCAATAGTTCTAGGGTATATTCTTCCAGTACGGAGGTGGAGTGTTGGAAGAATTGAGAAAATGATAGTGGAGCCCCACTCCAGTTCCATCCAAGTACGTTCTTGATCAGGCTGAGGGCCCAAGGATCGAAGGTCCAACGATCCTGAAATTGTTGGAGCCTCTCTCCTACCTGAAGCAACTCATTGCTTCTGCTTTCCAGAGGATTTACCTCCTTGACCGCGTCCTCCCTTACCGCCTTTACCTATTGGGGGGTATCTAGAGGAGACCCGTTCAGACCCTCTACCATTGGGATGAAAGGTAGTGGTCTGCCTCTCGAACGCAGGGTTGAACGCTGGTGACGGGGCAACCAGCCGCTGAGGCACCATCTGGTAGGTTGTTGGGGGTTCAGGGCATCGCTGTCATGGCAACTGTGGGATGTTGTTGTTGTTGTCTAGCAGGCCGTAAGGGTAACCTAGGTCTTCTGGTCTTCTTCTTAGGCTGGGGACCCTCATCTGGAGAAGACTTCCTCTTCGCTGACATGCCCCACTTCTGGAGAAGGTTTCTATTCTCCAAAGCGGCCTTGCCACAACTTCCTTGACCGCTTCACTCGGGAAGCGGTCCTTACCCCAGATATTGGAAGCTATCAGCTTCCAGGGTCCGTGCTTTACTGCTGCGGAAGCAAACACGAACTCCCTACATGCTCTTCTGGCTTTGATAAAGCCATACAGGTCCTTGACCAAGGTAGCCATATGCATCTTGGCCATGACCATGTTCATATCCGGGGTTTTGTTAATTCCTGCCGTCATCTCTAGACAGTTCTGCAGATAGAGATGCAGCGAGTCTTTCTTTTGTCTCTTGCTCCCTACGCAAGAGAAAGTCAAAGCTTAGGGAGATTTTCGCTGAACTGACGATATCTGCCTCCAACTTCCCCACTGAGAAGGTAATTGATTGATTGATTGAAAGTTTTCTGGCATCCTGACATCTAAGGTCATTGACGCCGATAGCATTTATTATATATGAAAAATAAAAGAAAATTACAATAAACCATAAAAGTTAAGAAGTCATTACAATAGTTAAATAGTTTTCAGACTACCTGCTTCTGAAATAAGTCTAAAAATTCCGCTCGCATAGTACAACACATCATGTCCAAGAATCTTGGCAAGGATGAACCTGCCATCCTCACCTTGAGCCTCAAACAGATATCTATTTCTTAAGTGAGTAAAATTAGGGCATTCGGTCAACAAATGCCTCACAGTTAAAGGTACTAAACAGTCCTCACAATACGGTTGGTGTTGGCCCTTCAGCAGAAACTCGTGTGTCAATCGTGTGTGACCAATATGAAGACGACAAAGAGTCGTCTCCCATTTTCGGGGTATCATGTTATACCTCCAAGGTGATATGATATTTGTTACTTCCCTCATTTTATTGCCATCTTGACAATCCAAGTGCTGTTGCCATTTATTACAAACCAATTTCTTGATATAAGGTAGGAAATCATTACAGGGAATGGGATACCTCCTTGGTAGCAACTTGGATGCCGCATTCTTCGCCAGTAAATCTGCCTTCTCATTCCCAGACACACCTACATGAGCTGGAACCCAACAAAATCAAACTGTTATACCTCTCCGTCCAATAATAAAGCCATTCTAAAATCTTTAAAACTAGAGGGTTACTAGAATTAAAAACTTCTAAAGCTTGAAGAACACTCCTTGCATCACTAAAAATTGTAAAATTACCCTCCTTTTCCAAAGCTATTTTCTCAATAGCGGTTAGTATGCCATACCGTTCGGCAGTAAATATGGAAGCTGTTAGAGGAAGTGCACCTCTACAATTAAAATCATTACTATGTACTCCAAATCCAATGCCAGCATCAGATTTGGAGCCATCAGTATATATTAAAGTCGATCCCCTATGTTCTGCAACGTGTTCCATAAAAAGAGACCTGGATTCTAAGTCAGTCATATTCTTCTTAACTCCAATAAAGTATTTACAAAAAGATATGTCAGGTAATTTCCATGGAGGTGTTGATGATACCTTGAATGGAAGCACCTTAATTCTAATTATATCCAGATTGTTTAAGAATTGTTTCACCCGAAACCCAAAGGGTTGAGGAGATTTTGGTTGCAACTCAAAGTATGTTGAGTGACTTACATGGCTTGCAGTCTGAAAGGCTGAAGAAATAGGGAGTCTTTGCAATCTAAACCAATACCGAATAATAGAGGACATTCGGTAAAGGTCTAGAGGCAACTCCCCGGCATCCACAAGGAGACTTGTGATAGGCGAGGTTCTAAAGGCTCCTGTGGACAATCTTATACTAGCATGATGCATAGAATCTAATATTTTTAACCGGCTGGGGGTGGCTGAGGAGTATATTTCGCATCCATAACTAATTTTGGAAAAAATCAAGGCCTTGTATAATTCTAAAATAGTATTGCGGTCTGCCCCCATGATGTATGGGACAATACTTTTAAAAGATTCATAGCTTCAAGACATTTAGCTTTTAATGCTTTCAAGTGAGAAACCCATGTAAGCCTACAATCAAATATCAACCCTAAAAATTTAGCTTCACTTGCACATGGGATCCGTTGACCTTTGATGTATATATCCGGGTCTGGTTTTAGTTTTACGTGTCGAGAACTTAAATCCATTCATATCGGCCCAATGGATAATTTTATCAATAGAGAGTTGTATTTTTCTCTCAACCATTGCCATTCTTGTCCCAGCAAATGATATGGAGAGATCATCCACAAATAATGTTGCGAGAATATCCAGGGGAATGACCGAGGATATCCCATTAATTGCTAGTGCAAAAAGGGTTACACTCAGCACACTCCCCTGAGGAACTCCTTCTTCCTGGCACTTACTCTGTGATAGAGCTTCCCCAACTCTCACTTGGAAAACTCTATGTGAAAGAAATGACTGAATGAATAGTGGTAGCTCTCCTCTTAATCCTAACTCATGGATTCTTTTAAGTATACTGTATCTCCATGTGGTATAATATGCCTTTTCAAGATAAAAAAAGACTGTCACATGGTGCTGTTTGGATGCAAACGCTTCACAAATGGAGGACTCAAGTCGTATCAGCACATCAGTCGTTGAGTGCATTTTTCTGAATCCACATTGAATGGGTGATGAAATACCCTTCTTTTCAAAGTACCACATCAGTCTTGCATTGACCATCTTCTCCATAATTTTACATAAACAAGATGTCAATGCAATAGGTCGGTAGTTTGCAGCTAAAAACTCGTCCTTACCGGGTTTTAAAAAGGCTAAAATAATGGCTAGTTCCCAAACACTTGGATAACTATGATCATGCCATATTCTATTAATAATGCTTGAAATAAACAACTTTGTATTAAAATGTACATGTTTAATCATTGCGTATGGAATTCCATCGGGTCAAGGGGCTGTATCGTTACAAGTGGAAAGTGCCGAATCATATTCTCTTTCAGTGAAAGGAGAATTATATGACTCTTCCCTTCCTGTTGCAAAATTTAACATTTTTTCTTCAATGCTCCTGTACTGGTGACCAGGAGGTGCTACACTCTTGCACGATACATTTGAAAAAATGGTCAGCCAGGGCATTGCTGACTTCAATTCCTTCGGTCACATACTGACCATTCACTTTCAACACAGGTGGTGGATTTGGGGTGAATTTGCCTGCAATCTTTTTTACTTTCCTCCATACAGAAGATGGTGGTGTTCTACTATTAGTGGAGGAAACAAAAGCCACCCAAGATTGGCGTCTAGCTTCTTTCATGGCACGGCGGAACTGTGCTCTACACTTTTTGTACGTTATCAAATTTTCATCCATACGGCATCTACGCAATCTAGTCAGAGGTTTTCTGGTGGCTCTATGCAAGGCTGTTAATTCTGAAAACCACCACGGGATTGGTCGTCTTTTGAATAGTCCTGTGGTTTTGGGAATCGAATTGATTCCTGCTGTATGAAGAGTTCCATTCAGTAGGTCTATGGCATCATCAATACTTTCAAACTGTTCTGCACTCAATTCGATTTCACTTAGCTCACAAAATTTAACCCAGTCTGCCTTGTCAAGATTCCATCATGGTAATCTTTGTAAAGGCGGACCCTTGTTGGTGTTTATAACGATTGGTGCATGATCACTAGTATGCCAATCACCTAACGTCCTCCAATCAAAATCAAGAAGGCAGTTAGAGCTTGCAATTGAAAGGTCAATGCATGACAAGGTACCTGTCTGAACATGGAAGTGTGTGGGCTCTCCTGTATTAAGGAGTCCCACATCCTCATTCTCTAAAATTGATGAGATAATATTGCCCCTTGTATTTGCCAAAATATCACCCCATAAAGGATGTCTACCATTCATATCTCCCAGTAAGAGAAATGGTTGAGGGAGTTGTTGAATGACCTCTGCTAAATCATCATATAAAATATTATCATTTGGAGGTCATATTGCATATTTTCTTCCTATATCAATTTGTACAACCACTGCCTGCAGGGTTGTACATATAGACATAGGTATTTGGGGAACATTTCGACGAACGTATATGAGACTTCCACCATGGCTCCCTGCTTGATGATTATATGGTGTTCTATAGCTAACATACTCTCGAGGACTAGGAGTGTTAGCATCGAGCATACTTTTCTGTAGACATAGAATTATGGGGGCATGTTCCTGAATTAGGAGCTTAAGTTCTTCAAATTTTGCCCTTAAACCCTGACAGTTCCATTGCAAAATTGAGGAGAAAACTATGGATTATTTCTGGAAGACATCTTGGATGACGTCTTCCCATTAGCAGTTTTTAATCTAACATTGTTACCTGTAGGTTTCTTCAGAGATGGTCTCATGTTACGTGGTGTTTTTCTTTGCATCCTTTTTACCTATTTGTTGAGGGGGATGGTGGACCTCAACTTGAATTTCTGATTTATTTAAATTGTCTTCAGGTTGATCGGCAACATCAACAGACAAAAAATCATATTTATTTGATGTCATAAGTCTAATATTTCTTATGGAAGGGGGTGAGAGAGATGGAGGTCTCTCTCTTTTACGATTAATAGGTTGTGAGTTACCAGGTTTTTGTACCTTCCCCACTACAGGTACACCTGATAACTTGGTGTCAGGTGGAATCTCCATTAAATCAGGCAAGGATATGGTCTGGGAGAGGTTAGTACTATCCTTTGTAATGGGGGACAAAGGTTTGATAGTGGTGGGCAATGTCTTTTTGTTGATACTCGATGATAAATCTTTAAGAGGAGATGTTCTTGTCTTATGCAGCACTTTATCAATAGATGGAGAATTCCTTTTTCAAGAACTACCTACAGTAGTAGGTGGGTGAGATGATTCCGGAGGAACTTTTTCTCGTTTTTAATGTCTTTGCATAAGTATTAGATTTATTTAATAATCTCTTGGCATGTCCCACGCCTACATGTTCAATAATTGATTTATTGAGGGCAGCCTCTTCTAACTTATAAAACTGGCAGCTCCTATCATTAGATTTCTGGGTCGACCTGTGACGGCCGGTGAAAAGGTCCTTCTTTACACTTTTCTGATATAAATCTTCCAAATATACCAGAGAAAGATAAAAGCATGGAATGCAGAGGTTACTACCCTCGCGCGAGCACCTTGTGGGTGTCGTGTATACAGCAGGGGCGTGTGAAAAGGGATTTTGACGAAGGAAAAATCTATTTCTGTGAAGAGGCCTGTGACGCCCGGTGAGAAAGGTCCTTCTTTGTACCTTTCCTAATATAAATCTTCCAAATATACTAGAGAAAGATAAAAGCATGGAATGCAGAGGTTACAACCCTCGCGCGAACACCTTGTAGGTGTCGTGTATTAAACAAAGGCGTGCGAAAAACCACTATTCACAGGTTGTCTTCCATTTAGATAATCCCTTCATCAATGGGGAGGGCCGTGACAGGCCCTAGAGAACATAGTTGAACTACCCCACCGACACCTACCACGCACGCCCTCTAGGACATCCTTCTGCAAGAACATATGGCTTGGCAAGGAAAAAAGAGGGGGGGGGGGGGTCCGTACCAAATAACCGGGAAGGGTTTCACCGGGCGTCACAGGCCTCTTCCCAGAAATAGATTTTTCCTTCGTCAAAATCCCTTTTCTGGGGCGGCCTGTGACGGCCGGTGAGAATGTACCAGAGAATGCCTTCCAAGCCCAATACCATAATAACATAATAAGGAGAAAACAAACACCATGTAAGGCAATAATATAATACTGTAAGTAAACATAAATTATAAACTAGCCATAGGCATAGGGGATGTAATGCTAAAATAATATGAAGACAAGGGATCACCTGAGTGTCCAGTCGTAAAAGGTATCAACCTTACATGTCTAAGAATATCTAAACTTTAAAGGAATGGTAATTACAATAACAGTTAAATCATAGCAATTAAACATGGTAAAATAACTTAGGGCTAACGAACCACCCAGGAGAGTGGCGACGTGGTGTGAGAAGTGGTTAGGAGGGAGGAGAGAAGAGATGGAATAAAGAAATAATCAGAGATTAATGGGGGGGGAGATAAGACTCCCCGCTGCAACCGTAGGGTATTTAAGGGCCTGTAAGTTCTTTAGATAGTGGCGTTTGAAAACCATAGGAGATTTCCAACCCGTGTATTTTCAAGGTCATCAAAGTCCATGTTCTGGAAGTAATTGATAGAGGTAGCTATTGACCGTATATCATGAGGATGGGGAAATGATTCCAGGTTAGCATGTTTAATGAAGTAGAGGATTTGTTGTCTGATACCTTGAATGGTCATAGTACCCCCTTGTTCCCTGATAAATAAGGGACCAGACGAGCGGGTGGCAGATCTAGCTAAAAAGGTCCTGAGAGTAGTGACTGGACACAGCGAAGGATCCTGGGGAAGAGAGATGATCTTCCAAGGGGACCACCTATTTTGCGGGTCCTCACTTTTAGCTAGGAAAGCTCTGTCTGGGGAAAGCAGTACTTCGCCTGTAGGGAGGAAATCTATGTTTTCCGGGTTACGTGAGAGAGCTGCTAGTTCTGAGATTCTAGCACCTGAGGCCATAGCTGTTAGAAATAACGTCTTCCTAAGCAGAGTGATATAAGAGCAGGACTCGTTGTCCGTGTCCGACGCGAGTTTGAGGACATTGTTCAGAGACCAAGAGACTTTTTGCGGCCGATCCAAAGGCCGAAGCCTAGCACATGCTTTTGGAATAGATGAGAAATAGGAATCAGCCAGGTTAATGTTAAACCCAACCAGGAATATCTTCTTCAAAGCTGACTTGATGGTAGTTATAGTGCTAGCTGCCAAGCCCTTGTCAAATAGGAACCTAAAGAACGAGATGGCTAAATTCGGAGTCATACGAGTGTGGTCTGAATTCTTTAGGAAACCTGCTAATTTCTTAACAGCCGAATCATATTGACGAATTGTCGAGACCCTTTTGTCCGCTTCGATGAAGAGAACGTTTTCCGGGTCAATGTTTGCGTCTTTATGAGCTGCAAACTTCATGAAGTCCACAAAGTTAGGGTTTTGGCTATCCTTGAGGAATCTGACACAGTCTGTGTTTGAATTACTTGGGTTAGTTTGGGGAATGGAATCTGGAAGGGTCGGAGTTTCAGCTCGAGGAGGAGAGGAAACCAACTGCTCTTTGGCCAGTGAGGTGCTACTAAGGCCACTGCCCCCCGGAAGGAGAGTAGTTTGTGCAATACTTTCATTAGAAGATTCACTGGTGGAAATAGGTAAATCTTCCTCCAATGGGTCCAATCCAGGGTTAATGCGTCTATGGCATAAGCCTGAGGGTCCATGTTTGGTGTCACATAACACGGAAGTTTGTGATTCATCTGAGTTGCGAATAGATCTACCTGAAGGCCCGGAACCAGCCTGAGTATCCACCGGAATGAAATTATGTCCAGAGACCATTCTGATTCCAGTGGTTTCGTCCTGGATAGTGAGTCCGCTATCACATTCTGGACTCCCGCTAGGTGGGTTGCTGACAGGAACCAGTTCTTTTCTGCTGCCAAGGCGAAGATAGTGACCAGGATCTGATTCAGGTTGGGCGACTTGGATCCTCCTCTGTTGATGCAGTGTACTACGGCTGTGCTGTCTGACACTACTCTGATGTGGGTCGACCTCGGAGGAGAGTCTCTTCAGGGTCAAGAACACTGCCATGGCTTCGAGAACATTGATATGGAAGTGTTTCATGGCGGGTGACCAAGAGCCCTGAAACATCTGACGTTCGTAGTAACCCCCCCATCCACTCAGAGACGCGTCTGTATGAATTGTCACTTGTGGGGGTGGGAATTGAAAAGGAACCGATTTGGAGAGGTTCTTCGGTTCGGACCATGGCTGTAGTCTCATTTTCAAGACAGAGGGGATCTTCGAGACCTTGTCTCCTAAAGGTACTGTGGCTCTCTTTCTCCAAACTCGATTGATGTCTTTGAGTTTGGCTTTCAATAGACGATCTGTTACTGAAGCGAATTGAAGAAGGCTGAGGATTCTTTCTAAGGCTCTTCTGGACACCTGTTTGTGTTTGAGAAAATTCTTGACCTTGGAAGCTATTTCTCTTACCTTTTAGGGAGGTAGAACCAGCTTGTGCCGTGCAAGGTCCCACTGTATGCCTAACCATTCAAAGCGGTCTGATGGTAGTAGGCGGGATTTTTGGAGATTGACCCGAAATCCCAGGTTGGCGAGAAAACGAAGTACTTTCTTCGTAGCTCTGTTGCACTCCAGGGCTGACCGAGCCCAAATAAGCCAATCGTCCAGATAAGCAACGATCTGAATCCCTTGGTTCCTGAGTTGTTCTAACACTGTCTCTCCCAGTTTCGTGAATATCCTGGGTGCAATGTTGAGGCCGAAGGGCATGACTTTGTACGCAAAGGCTTTCCTGCCTACACGGAAACCTAGGTAAGGAGAGAAGTTTCGAGCTATTGGTACGTGATAATAGGCGTCGGTAAGATCGATAGAGGTGGTGACGGCCCCACGGGGAAGCAGGGTCCGTACCTGAGAGATGGTCAACATCCGGAACCTGTCGCAGAGGATGTAAGAATTTAGCTTTGACAAGTCCAGGACCACTCTCAATTCCAACGAGCCTTTCTTCGGAACTGTGAACAGGCGGCCTTGGAACTTCAGCGATCGAACCTGTTTGATTGCTTTTTTCTTTAGTAACTCGGTGGTGTACTCTCTCAGAATGGTTGTGGGTCTCTGGAAGAAGGCCACTGGTGGAGGAGGAGAACCTTGTGACCATTTCCACCCCAAGCCTTTGGAGACACTGCTGTGAGCCCACGGACTGAAGGTCCAATGGTCTCGAAAGTGGTAAAGTCTCCTCCCTACCGGGACTATATCATTGCGAGGGAGTGAATCTAGGTCCTTTCCCTCCTCGAGAACCCCTTGTCCTAGGTCCGCCTCGTTGACGGAACTGTCCTCTAGCCCTGTAGCTACCTCTCTGGTGTCCACGAAAGGGACCTGAGGGTTCGTAGCTAGGGTTGTATGCGGGTGAGGGCATCCAAACGAGGTTGGGTTGGGTACCTGGGGGAGCAGTGAGGTAGACCACCTGTTGAGGGTGCTTCGGTTGTAGAGGAGACGAAGCAGCGGGAGACTGTGAAGACGAGTGGGTAACCGGCGATTGCTGGTAGTGACCTCGGCTCGTCTTGTAAGGGGCAAACCTCTGTTTCTTCCTGAAGAAGGTTTGCTTTTGAACCTCAACCCTCCTTTTGGCAGTGAGGCCCCACCTCACTTGCAAATTTTGGTTTGCTCTCGCAGCGTCTTGTAGTACCTTGTTCACCTCCTCCTGAGGAAAAAGGTTCTTACCCCAGCAGGGGGAAGCTATCAGCCTGTTCGGTTCATGCCTGATCGAGGCCTCAGAAAGAACGTGTTTCCTGCAACTAACCCGAGCCGAACAAAACTCGTGTAAGTCGATTTGGAAGGACAGAGACAGGTTCTTTGTGAATACCCGGAACAAGGTCTCGGTCGGATAAAGCGAGGTTAGGGATTCCACGGAGGTAATGGAGTGGAGAGACCTAGCTAACCTATTCCGTGCCTCAAACTCAGTCTTGAGAAGATTATCTGGTAATTTGGGAAGCTTCTCGGAGAACAGATTAGAGGCGCAGTCTGGGTCTAACTTCCCTACTGTGAAAGTAGCGGGGGGCATCATCCCAGATAGTAACGGTACTCGGAATGTGCAAGGAGGTGGGATCCGTCTCTTTAAGAGCCGGCATGGCAGAACCTTCTTTAATAGCCTGAAAAGTAAGAGCTGCCACTTTATCTGTAATAGGCAAGGTAATAATTGGAGAAGCTGTAAATATGGTGTAGGCTCCTTTGTGTGGGGTGAGCTTGGAATTAGTGCACCCCCAGTCTGACAACGTCCTGGCCCAGAAAGCTTGGGCCTGCTCTTTAGGGAATATTACCGTTTCCTTCGGTACCTTGTCTAACCTAACCAAGGCATGTTCTTTCAATCGGATGAAGCCGTTGAATGGGAATACTAGTCCCGGAAAGTAAAATTCTAGGTCCTCTAGAGGACGGGTGCCTATGCCCTCCAGAGTTATGGCACCATCAATATATGGAGCATGTAAGGCAAACCTCCAAGGGTTGTTTTTCTCGAAGGGGGGTAACTTCGATGCGTCCGGGGCTGAAGGAGGAGGCATCTGAGTTCCGGAACGGATGAGACTCGCCACCATATCTTTGAGCTCCGTCATAGCTCCTTGGTCTGTCCTAGACTACTGTTGTAGATGCTGTTGTATCTGTTCTTTAACAATATCCCTGACCATGGCGGCGGATAAAGGGGGCTCCCGAGCCTGATCCTCTAACGAAGCCCTGGACTTGGTGGACTTCGACTTATTAGGAGTCATGGTTTTAGGTACAGTAATATGAACATCAGGATCCTTTGAGGGTCCCGGAACTGGTGACACTGATAATGGCAAAGCTGAAGGCTTAAAGGTACGTAGTGGCTTCACCTTGGGTCGTACAGGAACGGAGGGACCTCGAGGAGAAGCCGTAGGTTTATCAAAGCCGTGAAAGGAAGTAGTAGAGGAAGGAGTGTGGGGTGAAACGGGGTCCACCAACTAAACACCACCTACCTGCTCATCCATGGGTTCATCGTCCAGACCTAGGTAGGGCTCGGCCTCCGTCACTAAAACCTCTTCCTCCGTTAGAATGGTTGCTCTAACCACCTCAATTAACGGGGCCGCTGTCTCCGGTGGAACTGCAGCAGTAGTAGAGCCTGGGAATAGGCGAGAAGCCATGTCTCCATCAAGGAGATAGGGTGCGCCAGACGGCGCATTCCTCCCAAAACCTAACACCCAAGGACGGAGAGTAGCTCTTGCCTCCCGGAGAGATTCATCATCAGCCTGAAAGAGGAGAGGGGATTAATGATGAAGCCAAAACTGATGTAAATATATAAAGAGCAATTAATTCCTCGCAAAGGATATTAACAGGAACAAACAAGAACCAACTTACCTCCTCGCTCAGGAGTAGGGATGACAGCTCATAGCAGAGCACGCATGACTCCGGGAACCATATCGTATAGGGGGCTTGTCCCCGTTCCCGAGAGAAGGATATGGCGCAATGGGCATGGGCCCGGCATAGATCATGGCCCATGGGATCACTAAAGGCAGCGGAGCAGTCCTTGGCAGCGCAGCAGACTTTCTGTAAAAAGAAAGAAGACATAAGTCTGGATGTTCCTTGAGATTCTGGTCAGTGACATATGAACCAGAAAACACTTAAATCTTAATTATGTGTGAGTATGGTAGTAGCTAGCACCTTAATAAATTAAGAAATTCTATTAGAAACCAGTAACCACGTAACATGAATCTCTAATCTTCATCGGTATCACATTGTTAACTCCGGTTCTGGACGTCTGCTTGATCTCTGTTTGTACCGGAGATCCGGTAGCAAAGGCCCGTCATTGTGATATCGTGACCGTCTCCGGTACGATAACATTAACCTCAATGAATGTGTTATCTCCAGTGAAGCCGGAGATACGATGAAAAAAGGGGCCGTAACGGTGTAATTGTGATCAAATATGACAAAGGGTCGTGTGTAAAAGGCCTCAGCCGGAGTCTGAGTGCCGGATTTCACCGTTGCACTCCAGATATCTGACTAGTTCTCACCCAATGAGTATCCATTATAGCGAAGCATAACTCAAGGCAGAGCTAAGGGTGTCGGTATGAAACGACCCCAATTAAAGACTCATACACTAACGTACCTATTAATAGTGTTAGCTATATTAACAGTAACCACATCAATAAAACGTGTATAACATTAAACGTACTATCAATAACTCGTGATCGTATAAAAACGGAGAACGGGAAATTCACCTCTCTTACTAGAGCTAATAAAGAAAACGAGAGAAGGGATAACTCATATCTGTAGAACAGGAAACGAGCACTCTATGCACTCGCTCTCAAGGTTACATAATAAAAAAACTAACATCACACAATAATATAAGAAAATTAATAAAATTTATTGCTTTTTTCTTAGTAATTGTAATAACCAAGAACGAAGAATAACGACAACGTAACAAATAAACAAGGATATAGTCTAAATCGAGCCTTCCTGAGGCGAGTACAAACTAACAGACTAAATCGCTAAACTTTAAATCGCTATTCTTTAAACCGCTATTCTTTAAAGGTCCAAATTGGACTTGCAAGCAAATAAATAACATAGTAAAAACTAATAATAATTAATGATAACACAAAAGGCCATAAAACATAAGTGATATAACCTAGATGACAGAGTACCAGATGGGCAAAAATAACTAGAAAATTTACCGAAGCGAACATAACCCAAAATGGCTGCCGATATCTCGGCAGGACAATCGCTTCCAAAACTAAAAACCACCATATTGGAAACAGAACAAATGCCCGGTACTGCAACAAGCTGCCGAAACAAACTATGGTACTTAACATTGGTAAGGGTGAAGTAGCAACGTCAGTCATGTTGAAAAAACGAGAAACTCTTCGAAAAAACAGTGCCCAAACAAACTCAACTTGCTCGCAAGTCCAAAAACAGAAGGATGTCCTAGAGGGCGTGCGTGGTAGGTGTCGGTGGGGTAGTTCAACTATGTTCTCTAGGGCCTGTCACGGCCCTCCCCATTGATGAAGGGATTATCTAAATGGAAGACAACCTGTGAATAGTGGCTTTTCGCACGCCTTTGTTTAATACACGACACCTACAAGGTGTTCGCGCGAGGGTTGTAACCTCTGTATTCCATGCTTTTATCTTTCTCTAGTATATTTGGAAGATTTATATTAAGAAAGGTACAAAGAAGGACCTTTCTCACCGGCCGTCACAGGCCGCCCCAGAAAACCACTATTCACAGGCTGTCTTCCATTTAGATAATCCCTTCATCAAAGGGAAGGGCCGTAACAGAGGCCCTAGAAACCACACTTGGACCACGCCACCGACACCTAACACGAGCGCCCTCCAGGACATCCTTCTGTTTTGGACTTGCTCGCTTCGTCGTATTTGTTTGTGCTCTTGGTGTTGTTTCCCGTTTTTGGATTTAATTCATCATGACTGACGCTACTACTTCACCTTTACCAATGTTAAGTACCATAGTTTGTTTTGACAGCGTTTTACAGTACCGGGCATTTGTTCTCGTTCCAGTAATGTGGAGTTTAATTTTGGATCGGCTTGGCCTTCCTCGGCATCGGCAGCCATTGTGCTTTGTTCGCTTCGCTGGTATTTCAAGTTAATATTGCCCATCTGGTACTCTGTCATCTAGGTTATATCACTTACGATTTTTGAACCATTATTGTTATCATTATTTTATTATTGTTTTACTATGGTATTTTTGGGCTCAAGCCATGTCGTCCTGATGGAAGTTCCTTAAAGGCAGCTTCCTAGGGTATATTACAACTACAGCGATATTCCCAGAGAATTTACCTTCAGGTACCCAGAATTCTAACTCCTGGAGCGAGTATCCCTAAAAAAGACCTTAGGGATATCGTAAATATCAGTGGACGTATTCTTGACACGCCTCATAGCAATCTATACCCCGAATAGAGTTAACACTTCGTAGGGGTAAAATGGCAAGAAAACGAAAACGATAAGAAAGGGGGGAGCCGTTCATAAGGCATCCCTCCTCCCCGTTTCGAAAGCGTGCCCTGCGCCGCTCACGGCGCCATCTGTATTCCTTTTTGCGTAGCTCTACGACTCGGTGTATTTTCCCTGTTTACTACCCAATCTTGGAATTTTCTCGTTAATAATGCTTTCTCCAACTTCTTCTGCCTCGGATAAGTTGAGTATTATTTCTTTTATGTATAAATGTAGGCTCTTGGTTAAAATTAAAGTTATTAAAAGAGTTATCTTTGATACAAGAGCTGTTGCCTGCTGGAGGCATCATGGATGCTGTCGCTCGCTAGAATAGGATTTATTTGTTAGCAAGAGCGACGTTCCCAGCCCCCTTTGCGCTTAAATATTAGCTACTTAGCTTATTTAGGAATTCTGTTATGATGCGATAGTAATGTGCCTGGCGAAATTACCAAGGCTACCAACACTAGTCTTCGTAGGCTAGTTGTTGGCCTATGTACTTCCTGCATGATAATTAGTCTTCCAAATGTGAAATTATTGCTTTAAGCGTTAGGCAACGTTATACATATTAGTCCTTTTCGAGTACCTTCCAAGATAGTATTGATGTGAGTTTCGGTGAATTAGGTAATCGATTCTCTTAGTGCCTAGGCTAGGTTGTCTTAGGTCATTATAATATTATCTGTTCCCCGTTTGCTCCCTTCTCTTAGGGGAAGGGGCAAACCCTTTCCCTCTGTTTAAGCCTTAGGCTTAACTCTAGTGGTTTATTTGAATTAATCTTCAAATATATCTATGCTGGGGTAGTACTGTACCTTCCCGTTCCAACAGTATTGGTTCAGAGGGTGACAGTACAACAGTGTTTAGTCTGAGCCCGGTTTGTCTGGCATGGGGCAGAGTCTCCCTTGCCGATTGACTCGGGCACTAAGGGTTCCCCCCCTTAGTCCACCTTGTTGGGTTCCAGTAGTGATCCCTTTACTCGGTGACTCATCAGACTGTCCTTGCCGTTCCGGTCTCGGGATATGTTCCCTTTTCTGGAAAGGCAATTCCTTCCTTGCCGTGGTTCGTGGGAGGCAGCCAGTAGTGCCGGCCTCCCTCTCGGGTCTTTCTCTAACTGAGATGAACTGTCTTAGTGTGGAATGACCCTTAACCAAGGTAAGGTTGGATAGGACCCTCTGTCCTTCCCTTCTCTTTTTCCGTTCATTGTGTCAGTCGTCTGCATCCTTGCCTAGCCTAGGTTGGGATGAGGAACTGACGTGGTCTCCTGTCGGCCGGCAAAGTGTGCCGACCGGCAGAGACCATTACTGTGAGTGCTGCCCGGTCCTTTCTTGGTCCCTCTATCGCTGCCGTCTGAAAATTCAGTAGGCAGCGGTTAGGAAGCTTGACTTAGTGTCTTCCCCTTCCTTTCGGCACTCTTTCGGGTGCCGGGCTCAGAGACTTATAGTCTCTTAACCCGGCACTCATTCTTTTGTCTTAGTATGTGTTGTCCTTGCCGTCTGCCGGCCTACAGGCCGGCCGTCGGTGGGGAGGGGTGTTCTCCAGTTCTCTTGCTGTCGGTCGGCGTTGGGTGTATACCTTTGCCGGCCGGTCTATTGCTCATCTGCCGGCCACTACAAGTGGGGCCGGCAGCCGAGTGCTGCCTAGTGTGTGGGGGCTAGCCGGCAGGGTTTGTTTACTGCTGCCGGCCGGCCCGCGACACTGCCCAGTCAGCCGGCCACTAAATATGATGGCCGGCAACTCAGTGCAAACCGGGTGGCTACGGTCTGGCAACCACTGCCGGCCGGTTCAGGCATGGGTTCTGGAGTTCTCCCCAATAAAGGTGATCTGATGTTGTGTACTTGAGATCTACCTTTCGAAAACAAGGGGGGGGGGGTGCTGAGCGGCAATAGCCGGCTGGCACACCACCCTCAGGTACTGTATCAGTCCTCTCTTGGTGGTATATTCAACCAAGGGAGTTCATGATGTAGTAGGTTACAACACTGTCTTTTCTATCTTACTTGTGTTACTGGTATAATCACCTGGTGTCGCCTTACAAGGATAAAAGATAATTCTTTTATTCCTGGCCAGAATGGTATTATTTTACCTTAGGTGTGAGCTACACCTAATTTCCTTTGGAAATACGTTCTCTGGTTATTCTAGTAAAGACTAACTATGTGACTTGGCCGGTGGGCTTCCACAGGTGTTTGTGTGGGTTTCACAAGTAGGTGTCTTTCCCTTATTCTTTGTTGAATACTCATTTGTTACATGTGAATTAAAATTCACTTGATATTCATGGAAATTTTTCTTCTTTTACAGGAGGAGCATCCGAAGTGTGATAGTGTCTTCTGCAATGTCCGCAGTAAGAACTTTTGCGGACATACCTCGTGTAGGAGGCACGCAGCTTGTGCAGCCTCCAATGATGAACATCGTTACTGGGATCCGCAGGTATGTGCTGTATGTACTAACCTGCTATCAGAGGCTTTTGAATCCCCTAGGTCGGCGGAGTCAAGAGATGCAGCGAGGGAGAGGCTTCGTGTATGGGTAAGGGGTTTTCAGAAAAACACCACTGGACCTTATCTTCCTAACGAGAAGATGAGGGCATACCTTTTCCCCAAGGCTTCCCCTGATGCTGTTGTTCCCCAGCCTCGGCCGGAGATCCCTCTGATCCAGATCCCAGTGGAGGAGGATGTCGCTGACGCCTTGCAGGACATCCAGTTGGACGACAAGATGTCCGACTTGTCTGATCGTGCGGAGCAGGATCTCCTCGCAGAGGGCGAGGAGCAAGATCGAGATCCTATTGCTGTGGAGGAAGAGGTTCCCGTTTCATCAGACGTGCCGGTTCAGGTCCCTGAACCTATCCCCTCTACCTCGTCCGCTCTTCCAGCAGAGCTTGGACAGGCTCTCTCTTCCATCGTTGGTATGATCCAACAGATGCAGAGGGAGAATAATCAGAAGGCCGCTACTTTGGAGCTCCAGATGCAGAAGATCACAGCATCTCGTGGACCTCCAAAGAAGCTCAACGTTAAGGACCTTCCTCTGTGCTCGGATGCCAACCCGTGGAGATATGCCGAGCACATGCCGATGACGATTGGGAAGATCGTCATGTCGGAGAAACTGGGTTCAGTTCCCCTTGAGGAGGTGGAATTCTGGCCCAGTAGAGGGGCCTACCCGGACTGCTATGTCCGTTTGAAGAAGGAGCCGGCTTCGAAGGAGGAGACGGAACCAAAGGAAGTGATTATCCTAGATCACTCCAAGGCTCAAGCCACCTTGACAGCTGCTTTAAAGGAGAGGGGGTTCTCAAACTCGAAGGTTGCCGCCTTGAGCAAGAAACACCCCTCCTTTGTATCCTCCCCAGCTAGGGCCTTCCCCTTTATGCAAAAGGGGTTTGCGGCCGTCATCAAGGCAGTTGAAGCTGGCAAGCCGTGCCCGTCTTTGGAGGAATGTAAACCTCTATCGCTGGCATTGCCAATGGATAACAAGGACTGGAAGGAGGTGCACCTTACTTTCTCGGTTGGGAAGTTAGACGCCGACATTGCAGGACAGCAGTTCGGCGAAAACCTTCCCAAGTTGTCGGAATTCCTTCTTCGGAGGGAATTGGACACAAAGGAGCGCCTGGCAGCCTCGATGTCTCTCCAGACCAACATGGAGACGATGGCTAGCGACCCCAAGATGCCAGAGATGTTCATGGTTATGGCCAAAATCCATCTGGCCACAGTAACCAAGGACCTCTATTGCTTTGTGAAAGCAAGGAGAGCCTGTAGGGAGTTTGTGTTTGCCTCGGCCACAGTGAGGCACGAACCCAAGAGGCTAATTTCATCTAACATCTGGGGTAAGGATCTCTTTCCCAAGGACGTGGTCAAAGAGATCGTGGACAAGGCTGCCACTGAGAACCGCAATCTTCTCCTGAAGTGGGGCCTGTCCCTTAAGAGGAAGTCTTCTCCGGATGAGGGCCCTCAGCCGAAAGGAAAGGCGAAGAAGTCAAGGTTTTCCTCCCGTCCAGCCAAGTCCTTCAAACAGCAAAGACCACAGCAGCAACAGCCAGCTTTGCCTCCGGTTCCACAACTGGTAGCCCAGACCCCGACCACCTTCCAATGGGTTCCCCAAGCAATGTCATCAGCTTCCCCTGCATTCAATCCCGTATTCGAGGGACAGTCGACCACGTTTCGTGCAAGACCCAGAGGAGCAGCTAGAGGGTCATCAAGACGCCCCTCTAGGGGACGAGGATTCAGAGGTGGTCGCGGCCAGGGAGGCAAGACTGCAGGACAGTCAAAGTGAAGTGTCGCCGGTAGGTGGGAGACTTCAGTATTTCCGGGATCGCTGGACCTTCGATCCCTGGGCCCACAGCCTTCTCAAAAATGGACTGGGTTGGAGTTGGTACAGTACTCCGCCCCTGTGCCCTCAATTTTTCCAACACTCCACCCCCGTTTTGGAGGAGTACATCCAAGATCTGTTGGAGAAAAAGGTGATCAGGAGGGTAAAGTCCATCAAGTTCCAAGGGAGGCTGTTTTGTGTTCCCAAGAAAGACTCGGGGAAACTCAGAGTCATTCTGGACTTGTCACCACTCAACAAGTTCATAGTGAACCACAAGTTCAAAATGCTAACGTTACAACACATAAGGGCCTTACTGCCCAAGAGGGCATATACCGTCTCCATCGACTTGTCAGACGCATATTGGCACGTTCCAATAAGTCGTCGTCTCTCCCCCTACCTAGGATTCAAGCTACAACAAAAACTTTACGCTTTCAGGGCGATGCCCTTCGGACTAAACATAGCCCCAAGGATCTTTACGAAGCTTGCGAGCGCAGCTCTCAAACAGTTACGCCTAAAAGGGTTCCAGGTAGTAGCCTACCTGGACGATTGGTTGGTGTGGGCAGCATCCAGAGCAGAATGCTTGCAAGCTTCCCTACAAGTGATTCAGTTCCTGGAATATCTAGGCTTCATGATCAACAGAAAGAAGTCTCGTCTTTCTCCAGCTCAGAGGTTCCAGTGGTTGGGAATTCACTGGGATTTAGTGTCACACCGTCTTTCCATCCCGATGTCAAAGAGGAAGGAAATAGCAGGGTCTGTCAGGAGACTTCTAGGTTCCGAGAGGATATCAAGACGCGAACAAGAGAGGGTTTTGGGCTCTCTTCAGTTTGCATCAGTAACAGACCCTGTGCTAAGAGCACAGCTAAAAGATGCAGCGGGAGTATGGAGAACCTTTGCATCGAAAGAGCGAAGGGACGTAAAGAGACCGGTCCCACTTCGGCTACGTTCTCTTCTCAGACCGTGGTCTCAAGCCAGTCGTCTAAAGAGGTCTCTACCTCTTCAGCCACCCCCCCCGTCAGTGACAATCCACACAGACGCCTCAAAGGTAGGGTGGGGGGGTCACTCCCATCGGAAAAAAGTGCAAGGAATCTGGTCCAAGCTATTTGGGACCTTTCACATAAACTTTCTAGAAGCTATGGCAGTACTTCTGACCCTGAAGAAAGTATCCCCACGTCACTCGATCCACGTAAGGTTGGTACTGGACAGCGAGGTGGTTGTGAAATGTCTGAATCGGCGGGGATCGAGATCCCCACCTCTCAACCAGGTGATGTTAGCCATATTCCGACTGGCGGAGAAGAAGAAGTGGCACCTGTCAGCAGTTCACCTTCAAGGAGTCCGGAATGTGACCGCGGACGCTCTATCCAGGGTAACACCGATAGAGACAGAATGGTCCCTAGACGCAGGATCATTCTCTTTCATCTTGAGTCAAGTCCCAGAACTGCAGATAGACCTCTTCGCGACGAAGGACAACAAGAAGCTGCCGAAATATGTGTCCCCATATGTGGACCCCGCGGCAGAAGCAATAGATGCGATGTCCCTCGATTGGAACAGATGGTCCAGGATCTACCTGTTTCCCCCTCACAATCTGATGTTGAGGGTCCTCAACAAACTGAGATCCTTCAAGGGAGTAGCAGCAATAGTAGCCCACAAGTGGCCGAACAGTGTATGGTTCCCTCTGGCTCTGGAACTACGACTGAAGTTCCTACCGCTCCCGGACCCAGTTCTGTCCCAGCAAGTCCAGAAGTCGACTGTCTTCGCTTCATTACAGAAGACCCGAACCCTGCAGCTCATGATTTTCTCTCCCTAGCGGTGAAGAAACGGTTCGGAATCTCGAAAGATAGTATCGACTTCCTGGAAGAATACAAGTGTAAGTCTACTAGGAGGCAGTACGAATCTGCATGGAAGAAATGGGTAGCCTTTGTCAAAGATAAGAACCCGCACGAGATCTCTACGGAGTTCTGCCTATCCTTCTTCATTCACCTCCACGGACAGGGGCTGGCGGCGAACACAATTTCTACATGTAAGTCAGCTCTAACAAGACCCATTCTATATGCCTTCCAGGTAGACCTCGCTAACGAAATGTTTAATAAGATCCCAAAGGCCTGTGCTAGGCTTAGACCATCAGCTCCTCCAAAGCCTATTTCATGGTCATTAGACAAAGTCCTTCATTTTGCCTCATTACTAGATAATGAGGAATGTGCGTTGAAGGACCTGACTCAAAAAGTGATCTTCCTTTTTGCCCTTGCTTCTGGGGCCAGAGTTAGTGAGATTGTGGCCCTCTCGAGAGAGGAGGGCCGAGTTCAGTTCCTGGATGGGGGAGAACTGAACCTGTTTCCGGACCCTACGTTTCTCGCTAAGAACGAGTTGCCCACCAACAGGTGGGGTCCCTGGAGAATCTGCCCTCTGAAAGAAGATGCATCTCTATGTCCCGTAGAATGCCTTAAGGTCTATCTTCGTAGAACTTCAGACTTCCATGGGGGCCAACTATTCAGAGGAGAAACATCGGGCTCGAATTTATCTTTAAATCAACTTAGGGCGAAAATTACATATTTTATTCGCAGAGCGGATCCTGACAGTTCACCCGCAGGTCATGATCCGAGGAAAGTTGCTTCATCTTTAAACTTCTTTAATTTTATGGATTTTGAACACCTTCGTTCATACACTGGCTGGAAGTCTTCCAGGGTATTCTTTCGCCACTATGCTAAGCAAGTGGAGCAGCTAAAGAGGTCTGTGGTAGCAGTTGGTTGCGTCGTTAACCCTGCTGTTTAACTCTGCGAGGAACAGCGGAATCATTTGGGACTTGGATTCTTGGGTGAATAGTTAGTTATATATGTTGATATAACTGGTAGTGTAGGCTCTCAGAGCCCACAGTGACTGTTCCAACGTGATGGTGATGGTAACATAAGTACAGACAGGGTGCCAAGCGTTTGCCAACGCTATTGTCAGCAAAGTAGTAACATGGACGTTAAGTTTGATACCGGGGTATGTGTAAGTGACACATATGTTTTCTTTCAGATAATCATTCATCCATGCACTACAGTACTTGTGAAAATTGTTGGTCATCCACCTAGCATATGTACATATTTATGGTGACCATATCTATTTATTGTTTCTCAATAAACTTGTTCTCGGGAACCTTGCGTCTCCTTCACCTATATTTTTTGATTTCATATTGTTTTTTGAGCATTTAGCCTATGTATATTAATCGGGGATATCTATAATAGCCTATTCCTTAATGCAAAGCCTGGATTATACTGGTTTATACTTTCCTTAGCAATAAGGACTCCACCCCTTTCTGAGGACGGTGGTAGTAGCAAGTTTAATCCTACGCAGATATAACCTTTTGTCTATTTTTACTTCGACCAGGGTGCTGGTCGGGACTTTTTCTTTTGGATACGGTAGTCCCGTAAGACTTCGCTTCATATAGAGTGAGACCACTATATGGTACTGGCTAGCGAGTGATTCATACATAGGTATATGTACTCTTCGTTCGTTTCTAGAGTCTAGTAGGACTCCTCCCTGTAGGGGGCAGGAAGCACTCTCATGGCTTATGATTAGTGAAAAGATGTATAACGGTAACATCTTAGGTCTGTCAGTCGAGTTGACTAAGAAACATTCTTGAGGAGTACGGCACGTATTGAGAATCCACAGATACAGTAATGCTCTGGTATACTTCCATCAGGACGACATGGCTTGAGCCCAAAAAACGGATTTTGAGCGAAGCGAAAAATCTATTTTTGGGTAAGATAGCCATGTCGTCCTGATGGACCCGCCCTGCTCCTTTTCAAAATAAATATGAGTGAAAAGGATAGTAGGACCCCTCCCTACATACAGTATCTGTAGCACCTCGTGTATCGCTACAAGGAATACAGATGGCGCCGTGAGCGGCGCAGGGCACGCTTTCGAAACGGGGAGGAGGGATGCCTTATGAACGGCTCCCCCCTTTCTTATCGTTTTCGTTTTCTTGCCATTTTACCCCTACGAAGTGTTAACTCTATTCGGGGTATAGATTGCTATGAGGCGTGTCAAGAATACGTCCACTGATATTTACGATATCCCTAAGGTCTTTTTTAGGGATACTCGCTCCAGGAGTTAGAATTCTGGGTACCTGAAGGTAAATTCTCTGGGAATATCGCTGTAGTTGTAATATACCCTAGGAAGCTGCCTTTAAGGAACTTCCATCAGGACGACATGGCTATCTTACCCAAAAATAGATTTTTCGCTTCGCTCAAAATCCGTTTTTTGGCTAGCAAGTCCAATTTGGACGAACGAAGAATAACGTCCTTGGCTTTGTTATAGTTTATGTACCCGCCTCGGGAAGGCGGTCGTTTTTAGACTATATCTTTATATTTATTTGTTACGCAGTCGTTATTCTTCGTTCATGGTTATTACAATTTTATTATTCTTATATTATTGTGTGCTTCTGGTTCTTTATAGTGTAATCATGAGAGCGTGAGCATGGAGTTCTCGTTTTCTGTTGCTACAGTTACGAGTTACCCTGTCTCTCGTTTTCTTTCTTAATCTCGAGTAAGAGAGGTGGATTTCCCGTTTTAGACGCTCACGAGTTATCCCTTCTCCCTCTCTTTCTATGGGTTTATGATATTTACGTTTGATGATACAGTGATACCTCTGGATACGAAAGTTTCTGCTTACGAAAAATTCTGGATGCGAAAAGTGATTCGAAGATTTTTATGCCCCAGGATACGGATAAAATTTCAGGATACGAAAACCTTACGAGATCCCAACTCTTCGCCGAGAGTAATTTTAAAAAGCGCGCCCCGCCTGACTTTGAACTTGGGTAGACTCACTTACAGCCTCCCGCTCACCCATTGGTTATCTCCCTACTCAGACGCTAGCTGACGCCATAAGATCCTGCTTTCCTATTGGTCGGCAACTATCCCAGCTTGCCTACGCACGGGCGTTCATCTCTCTCCCTCTCTCTTTTCGTTCCGACCGTGGTATCGTTAACAGACATTGTGTGCATTCGCTTGTTTGACTTAGTGTTAATATACAGTACATTCGTACGCCACGTGTTATCGTTAATAAACATTCGTTATTGTGCACTGTACTGTATTAGTGTTTACTATACATAGACTGTATATAACGTTACGTAGTGTATTATATTACGAATTACTGTAGCCATGGGTCCCAAGAATGTTGCCGAAGGAAAGAAGAAGACGATGCTCTCGATGGAGACGAAACTTGAAATTGTTAAAAAGTACGAGTCTGGCATGCGTTTAAGTGCGATCGCCAAGGAGTATGGCCGAAATCCATCTACGATAGGCACCATCCTGAAGCAGAAGGCGGCCATAAAAGCAGCGACACCTTCTAAGGGCGTCACTATTTTCTCCAACAAGAGAACCCACGTGCATGACGAGATGGAGAGGCTGCTTCTTGTGTGGATCAAGGACAAAGAGATCTCAGGAGACACCATCACTGAGACTACAATTTGCCAGAAGGCCTCCGCCATTTTCGGTGATCTCGTGCGTGCTCAGGCCGAAGAAGGAGCAGGAGAAGGAACATCCCAGCAGGAACCCCCAGAGTTCAAGGATTCTCGTGGGTGGTTCGAGAAGTTCAAGAAAAGGACTGGCATCCATTCAGTGGTACGGCATGGGGAGGCAACCAGCTCGGACACGAAGGCCGCCGAAGCCTTTGTTAAAACGTTCGACGAGTTGACTCTGCAGGAAGGCTACAGTTCGCAGTAAGTTTTCAATTGCGACGAAACTGGGCTTTTCTGGAAGAAAATGCCTCGTCGGACGTTCATCACGGCGGAGGAGAAGAGGTTACCCGGACATATGCCTATGAAGGACAGGCTTACCCTTGCCTTTTGTGCAAACGCCAGTGGGGACTGCAAGATAAAGCCCCTGCTGGTGTACCATTCAGAAAATCCCCGAGCCTTCAGAGCCCACAAAGTCATTAAGGAGAACCTTCCCGTGATGTGGAAGGCGAATGCAAAAGCCTGGGTAACGAGGCAACTGTTCATTGATTGGGTGAATGTCTGCTTCAGTCCGACTGTCCGAAAATATTTGGAAGAAAAGCGCCTCCCTATGAAATGTCTGCTGGTGTTGAACAATGCTCCAGCTCACCCTCCTGGCCTTGAGGAATATCTTCTGGCCGAGTATTCCTTCATAAAGGTCCTGTATCTACCGCCTAACACCACCCCTCTCCTCCAGCCCATGGACCAGCAAGTTATTTCTAATTTTAAAAAATTGTACACGAAGCATCTCTTCAAGAGATGTTTCCAAGTCACAGAGAGTACAAACCTCACTCTGCGTGAATTTTGGAAAGATCACTTTAACATCGTGATATGCCTCAAACTCATCGATCTCGCTTGGCAGGAAGTTTCGAGGCGTACCCTAAATTCATCTTGGAGGAAGCTGTGGCCTGTTGCTGTCTCTGCACGAGACTTCGAGGGGTTCGGGAAGCCTGGAGGCGAAGCCGAGATCGTTGACGATCCTGAACCAATTCAGCAGTCTGAGGTGGCTGACATCGTACATCTTGGTACGTCCATGGGGCTGGAAGTTAGCGCGGAAGACATAGATGAACTTATCGAGGAGCACCACGAGGAGTTGACGACGGACGACCTGAAGGAGTTGGAGACGATGCAAGTGAGTGATGTTCAAGAGCAGTTCTCTAGCGGTGATGAGGAGGATGTTGCACCTTTGAAAACGGCAGACATCAAGGAAATTCTTGCATGTTTCCATAAAAGGGCAGACTACGTCGAAAAGGAACATCCAGAAAAAGTTTATACCAACCGTGCGCTTCAACACTGCAATGACGTTTGCCTAACGCATTTTAGAAATGTGTTGAAAAGTAGGCAGAAACAAGCTTCAATGGATAGTTTCTTATTAAAGAGGCCAGCGGTATTAGTAGGCCAAGACGAAGGTGAAAGTGAAGAAAAGAAACAGAAAAGAGGAAGGGATGAAGAATTAGAAGGTGAAAGTAAAGAAAAGAAACAGAAAAAAGAAAGTGATGAAGAAGTAGAAGGTGAAAGTAAAGAAAAGAAACAGAAAAAAGAAAGTGATGAAGAAGTAGAAGAGATTTAGAAAATATGAAAAACGTAGTTATAAAAAAGCAAAAAAAAAAAAAAATTCAATTTTAAGTTTTATGTTACCGTTAAGTGTTAAAGTAATTTTTTCTTTCATTTTATAGTTTTCCATACGTAATGTTAAGTGTTAATTATTTCTGCCATTTTTTTATTTCGTAAAGTTTAAGTGTTAATGTGTTAAGTGTGTAAATTACTGTACGTAGTCTGTCACTTGTTACGTTTTCTGCCTTAAGCCATCCTCCTCTGCCGCGACTTCGCTATCGGACATCGTCTCAATCAAAAGGTAAGTTTCAACTTTTTTGTTACACTAATTAACTGTAACCTTTTTTTCAGAGTGTACAGGTATCAATCCTTAATTTAGGTGTACGTACAGGTAACAATACACCTTCACTGATCAAAATGCTTTACGTACATACAGTACCGTAACTTTTATACAGTAGTAAAGAAAACGGACCGTTTTCTTTGGGCTTGGGGGGGATAACTTGGCTATAACTACATTATTGAATAATCTCATAGTGGTTTCTGGAATGGATTAGGCTGTTTTTAACGGTTGTGTTAATTATTGAATGATAGAAATGGCTGCATTGCATGTTTATTACTACAGTTTAGCGTGTTTATGAAAGAAAAGGTGACTTTTTATAAGGCTTGGAACGGATTAGGCTATTTACATGTAAAACGCGACTCAGGATACGAAACCGCATCCTGAACGGATTACTTTCGTATCCTAAGGCATCACTGTATTTACGTTTTATTTGATTACGTGGTTACTGTTAATGTAGCTAGCATTATTTATAGGTCCCGTTCGTGTATGAATCATTATTTTGGGCCCGCTTTATGCCGCAACCCATAGTTCCGTCCTCTCCCCGCTCCGCCTTGGGAGTAGGTTCGGAACGTTCATCCTCTCCGCCTTGAGTTCTACTCCGCTATAAAGGATACTCATTGAGTTTGGAACCTAGTCAGATATTTGGTGTGCAACGGTGAACCCCTGCACTCGGACTCCGGCTTCGGCCTTATGCACACGAACCTTTTCCATGATTAATCACAATTTCATTATTACGGACCTTTTTCACCGGATCTCCGGCTTCACCGGAGATCACCCAGACGTTCAGCATTGAGGTTAACATTATCTTACCGCTGATGTTTATAGTTACATGTTACTTGGTTACAGACCTGTCACTGCATCCGCGGCTCGTCCGTGGATCCGCAGTGTACATTAGTTTATTCTGATTTTGTTTTAAAATATTAATATGTAGCTCTAGCTATCAATTATAGAACCAAGCTATGCACACATAATTAATGGTATCTAGACTCTTTTGGTTGATCTGATCACTGACCAGAGTCTCAAGGAACATCCAGACTTATGTCTCCTTTCTTTTACAGAAGGTCCGCTGCGCTGCCAAGGGCTGCCCCGATGCCTTTAATGATCCCGTGGGCCATGACCTATGCCGGTCCCACGCACATTGCGCCATATCCTTCTCTCGGGAACCGGGACAAGCCTCCTACATGGTATGGTTCCCGGAGTATGCACGCTCTGCTACGAGCTGTCCTCCTCCTGAACGATGATGTAAGTTGGTTCTAGTTTGTTCCTTTTTTATCCTTTGGATCCTTTGGCGATGATTTAATTTGTTCTTTATATATGTATACATCGCTTATTGCGGAGAACGGTCTTCTCCTTCATCACTAATCCCCTCACCTCTTTCAGGCTGATGATGAATCTCTCCGGGCTTCAAGAGCTGCTCTCCGTCCTTGGGTGTCAGGTTTTGGAAGGAATGCTCCGTCTGGCGCACGCTATCTCCTCAACGGAGACAGGGCCTCTCGTCTGTTCCCGGGCTCTACCACTGGAGCAGTTCCGCCGGAGGCAGCGGCCCCGTTAATTGAGGCGGTTAGAGTAACCATTCCAACGGAAGAGGAAGCTTTATTGGCGGGGGACGTGTCCTCTCTAGATTTGGACGTCGAACCCATGGACGAGCAGGTAGGTGGTGCCGAGTTGGTGGACCCCCTTTTATCTCTCACTCCTTCCTCTACCTCTTCCTTCCTCGGCTTTGATAAGCCTATGGCTTCTCCTCGGGATCCCTCCGTTCCTGTGCGACCCAAGGTGAAGCCACTACGTACCTTTAAGCCTTCAGCTTTGCCATTATCTGCGTCACCGGTCCCCGGACCCTCAAAGGATCCTGATGTTCATATTACTTTGCATAAAACCGTGACTGCTAAAAAGACGAAGCCTGCTAAGTCCAAGGCTTCGTCAGCGGGTAGTGCTCAGGATCCCTCCTTCCCCGCCGACCTGATCAGGGATATTGTTAAAGAGCAGATACAACAACATTCTAGGGCAAGTCAAGGAGCTATGACGGAGCTCAAAGATATGGTGGCGAATCTGATCCGTTCAGGAACTCAGATGCGTCCTCCTTCAGCCCCAGACGCATCGAAGTTACCCCCCTTCGATAAAAACAACCCATGGAGGTTTGCCTTACATGCTCCATATATAGATGGTACCATAACTCTGGATGGCATAGGCACCCGCCCTCTAGAGGACCTAGAATTTTACCCTCCGGGACTAGAATTCCCATTCAACGGCTTCGTCCGTTTGAAAGAACATGCCTTGGTTAGGTTAGACAAGGTACCGAAGGAAACGATAATATTTCCTAAAGAGCAGGCCCAAGCTGTCTGGGCCAGGACGTTGTCTGACTGGGGGTGTGCTAACTCCAAGCTCACCCCACACAAAGGGGCCTACACCATATTTACAACTGCTCCCGTTATTACCTTACCTATTACGGATAAATTGACAGATCTTACTATTCAAGCTGTCAAAGAAGGTTCTGCTATGCCAGCTCTTAAAGAGACGGACCCCACCTCCATGCTCATCCCGAGTACCTCTACTACCTGGGACGATGCTTCCTCTACTTTCACAGTAGGGAAGTTAGACCCAGACTGCGCCTCTACTCTGTTTTCAGAGAAGCTTCCCAAATTACCGGAGAATCTTCTCAGGACTGAGTTTGAGGCACGGAATAGGTTAGCTAGGTCTCTCCACTCCATTACCTCCGCGGAGTCCATAGCCTCGCTTTATCCGTCTGAGAACTTGTTTCGGATATTCACGAAGAACCTGTCACAGTCCTACCAAATCGACCTACACGATTTCTGGTCTGCTCGGGTTAGTTGCAGGAGATACGTTCTGTCTGAGGCTTCTATCAGACATGAACCGAACAGGCTGATAGCTTCCTCCTGCTGGGGTAAAACCCTCTTTCCTCAGGAGGAGGTGAACAAGGTTCTGCAAGACGCTGCGAGAGCAAACCAAAATTTGCAAGTGAGGTGAGGCCTCACTGCCAAAAGGAAGGTCGAAGCCCAAAAGCAAGCTTTCTTCAAGAAGAAGCAGAGATTTACCCCTTACAAGACGAACCGGGGTCACTACCATCAATCGTCCGTTACCCACTCGTCATCACAGTCTCCCTCTGCTTCGACGTCTCTGCAACCGAATCCCCCTCAACAGGTGGTCTACCTCACTGCTCCCCCAGGTACACAACCCAACCTCGTTTGGATGCCCTCGCCTGCATATAACCCTAGCTACGAACCGTCAGATTCCTTTCGTGGACACCAGAGAGGAAGCTACAGGGGTAGAGGACAGTTCCGTCAACGAGGCGGACCTAGGACAAGGGGTGCTCGGGGAGGGAAAGGACCTAGATTCACTCCCTCGCAATGATGTGATCCCGGTAGGGGGGAGACTTTACCACTTTCGAGACCATTGGACCTTCAGTTCGTGGGCTCACAGCATAATCTCCAAAGGTTTGGGGTGGAAATGGTCACAGGGTTCCCCTCCTCCACCAGTGACCTTCTTCCAGAAACCCACTCCCATCCTGAAAGAGTACACAACAGAGTTACTCAAGAAGAAAGCAATCAAACGGGTTCGATCGCTGAAGTTCCAAGGCCGCCTGTTCACAGTTCCGAAGAAAGGCTCGTCGGCATTGAGAGTGGTCCTGGACTTGTCAAAACTAAACTCTTACATTCTCTGCGACAAGTTCCGGATGTTGACTATCTCTCAGGTACGGACCTTACTTCCCAGTGGGGTCGTCACCACCTCTATCGATCTTACCGACGCCTATTATCATGTACCAATAGCTCAAAACTTCTCTCCTTACCTAGGCTTCCGTTCAAAGTCATACCCTTCGGCCTCAACATTGCTCCCAGGATATTCACGAAACTGGGAGAGACAGTGTTAGAACAACTCAAGGACCTTTTCACCGGGCATCACAGGTCTCTCCCCAGAAATAGATTTTTCCTTCGTCAAAATCCCTTTTATGATTAGAGTTGCAGTTTAAGCACCTTGCCTTAAGTGTACATTCCCCATGGTAAATATTGGAGCTTGTATTACAAATTTTTTCATTATTGCAAACTTTGGAAGGATGTCCAAATTTAAAGCAATTATAACATTGCAGTGGCTTCTACTTAAAAGGTTGAACTCTGATCCTTTCATTTTCTATGTCTATGTGGAAAGGTACATCAGCATCCTGGAAAGTAAGAACAATCATTGATGTTCCAGGTACTTTATGTACTTTCCACACTGATAGTGGACACATAGCCAATATCTCCTCTTCGGTAAATTCATATACTGTAGATCCCTATTAAAAAACCCTCCCCTTCCATAGCTAAAGTTTAGATGGGGTTTGATGTCCAATTTTATATCATTTACTGTCTTCAAATTGGACAGTATAACAGACTGTGTGTATGACTTGGCCTTTATCAAGTAACTTTTCTTCCCGAATCGAGACATATCTCCAGGTGCAATCGTACCTACCTACCTTCCTTTGAAGAAATTTGCAGATCTTGAAATAATTTTCCGTACCTCCTATAGATTGAGCAAGAAGCCACATTGGTGGTTTTGGCTTTCTTTGGGATGGCATATCTACCTCTATATCTTTATCAGCCCAGTCTGCTGGTCTGTAGACATCCAGATCTTTAGGTGCCCCATCACACAGAGCACCCTTAATACTCACATTACCTACTTTAATATCAACTATATTACGGCTTGCATTAAACGCTTCCTCATGACAATCAAATGATAACCAAGATTCCCAATTATCATCTTGAAGTTTCATTCTAATTTCTTTTATTAATCCATAACACTCAAATATTTTATGTAGCACATCATAATTAGCTTCTAATGGGATTTGGGTAACGTGCAGGACATTCAGTTTTCCTGTGTTGCCCAAATTACCCTTTTTCCGAATGTTTAAAGAATAGTCTTTTTTAGTTTCTACGTCGTCAACGGAGTTTTCTTTAAATGAATTGCCAGAGGTCGTCAACAGTGCCGGGGGCGAGTCAGCATATCCAGGGGAGGAGGGGTCATTGTCACAAGAATCCATTAGAATAAAGAAAAGAGAAGAGTGAAATTTTGAATAGTTTGATTTACCTGCTTGAGAACGTTAAGGCATCACATGTTGGGAATTTGCACTCTCCACTACCGGCACAGTGAGAGTATACTTCCTAGATGGTCCACTCCATACCCTACCCGAAGGATAGCATCAAAACAGATTTAGAGGCACAGGTGTAAGCTGAACCCGCCTGTTAGGACTGAGACCAAGAAACTATGGAATCATCCTCCCCATATCTGTAATGACGGGCTTCCGGCCAAAAGCCGAGAGTCCTACCCCAAGCATTGGATCCCCCTGGATTCCGAAGACCCAACACTTGAGAATAGTTCCACCAAAAAGGTCCAAACCATCTTCGGGATGGCTGAGATCATCCAATACTCTCACATGTAGCTTTGAGCACAAACACCTCCCAACCGTGACACCTTTCCCATTCATCAAAGCAGGCAGCAATACCGGATGTAGAAACATCCGCCCAAGTGGCAATAACAGATGTAGAAACAACCATGCCATAAAGAAAAAAAAAATAATAAACATACATATATATGTAAATATATACACATACATATGGGAGATTTTACTCATAGGGTTGGGGCAGCAACATGAAGGAAAGTTTATAATATCAGGAGAAGGTTGAAGCAATATAAAGAAGAAAAAGATAAGAGAGAAATTTAGATTCGAACTGGGGGAGCAATTTCCCCTAGTTCGAGAGCCCTCTTACCCGACACTACTAAGTTTCAGCACGGGAATAGAATGCCGTGCTGAAGCTCAATGACTTCATCAAGGCATTCTCTCATTAAGAGGGCTGAGAAGGTAAGGTGGACTTCCTTCCAGTCCTTATCTTCCATAGGCAGGGCTAGTTATAATGGTCTACACTCGTCGAGTGTAGGGCAAGGTTTGCCTGCCTCTATTGCCTTAACTACAGCTTTAAAAGCCTTTGACATAAATGGAAAGGCTATAGCTGGAGCAAGAGAGGTGGGATGCTTCTTGCTAAGGGCTGACACTTTAGAGTTAGTGTAGCCCATCTGCTTCAGGCTACTTGACAAAAGAACCTGAGCCTCATCATGGTCAAATACTGTGACCTCCTCAGGTTCCGTCTCTTCCTTCGATGCTGGTTCCAGCTTCAGACGGACGAAGCAGTCTGGGTAGGATTTAAAACTGGGTCAGAACTCAACATCTTCAATAAGAACGGTCCCCAACTTCTCTAAGATAAAGATCTTGCCATTAGTAATAGGCATATACTCTGCATACCTCCAGGGATTAATCTCAAGAGCAGGTTGGGAGATCTTGAAACCTGAGTCTCTTGTGAGACCCACGAGATGCGAGTTAGATAATTCGTCTTTCCAATTTCGCCTTCCTTTCTTCGCTTTGTTTACGAAGACTCTCCAACGCCGTGAGATTGGCCAGTGCCTGTCTCACGTCATCTGATGGAGGGGCAGAAGATGTAAAAGGTAACGGCTCTCGAGCCGAAACTGACGGAAGGGACTCCGATTCAACATCATCATCTTCTTCAGGAGTCAAGGTGGACTCCTCCTCGAGACCTTCCGCTAGAAGGTCCTTCTCGGGGTCCGAAGACACCTCAGACATCCTCTCCTCTTGATGGAAGTTCATGGCTTGCATTGCGTCGGTGAAGTCCGTCTTTACGGCAATCTGGACGCAAGGAATCTCGGGTTGTGGCTGGTGTATGATAGCTTCCATGCCTGCTTTTGGGAACAGCAAGATGCGCATCCGTTCGTTCGGAAGGCACGGTCCCGTGGCGTTCTTCTGAAAGCCAAGAACCCATCTGCGCAGCTTCTCACGTGCTGCATCCCTTGACTCCACTGACTTGGGGTCATCAAAAGCCTCGGTAACCAAGCCCTTGCAAATGTTGCAATCCTGGCGGTCCCAGTACCAAAGAGGTCCCTTGGAAGTGGTGCAGGAGGCATGAGCTCTGCACTCTACATGGGCACAGAAGTCTTTGCTCCTAACATTGCAGAAGACTACTTGGCACTTCAGTTGGTCCTCCTGTATAGAGAGGAAAATTAAATGAGTATGCGGTAGTTTATCTCACCTGATAAACAAATATATAAAATATTACTATTAATATTTCAAACATTATAGCTTAGGATATACAAGCTAGAAAGGAACTAGGAAAGACACATACTTGTGTTTCCCGCCCAGCCAATTGCTGTGACCTCCCCCAAAATTAAAACCCAGTCTTCCTATTCAGGAAACCAGAGGGAAAGGTCTAACCACTAGAGGTAAAGGAGTGTAACTTAACACTAACCTTTCCCAAGGTTTTAATAATGTAGGGTAAATTGTTAACTGTCTAGTTAACTGTGTGTTGAAAGAACTCTTTCTTCCAATGTATGATTGATCTCAATAATAGACCGTGTAAGGATACACAGGGTATGTTGGAAATAACTACTGTATAACAACATACTATAGTTTTATGTCTGCAGTATAATCTATACTGCAAATATACTGGCTACTGTATAATATATACAGCAAATATACTGGCTACTGTATAATATATACTGCAAATATACTGGCTACTGTATAATCCTATACTGTAGTTTATGCCGGCTAGGCTAGCCCCTGGCGGCACGATCCCGTCAGCGTCTCGCCCGCTGGATTAGTACCTGGCGGCATAGGCCCAGCCGGCATGTTGCCGGTTGGGTTAGTACCTGGTGGGACTAGCTGACAGAGAGAGAGAAAGCATGAAGTGAAGGGCTGCCTTATTAAATGTTTGTTAACAATTATTAAGGGTGTAATTATATAATCTTACTGCCTTCCTCCAGAATGACAGCTCAAATGGAAGGGGAGAATGAATCATTCAAGCTTCCATCCAACCACAAAACCGTTGCAGGTCACTGCTGGCCCCGGGTATGTAGATGGCAGACCAAGAGAGGACTGAAGAACTCTCGACAGAACAGGGTTCTCCCACTGGTAGCCGTCACAGCCGACAGAGCCTTTCCCGGAACCATGTGTCCATAAGGGAAGACTAAGAGACTAGGCGACTGCTTATGTAGGAGCCCGGCCGGCCCTGCAACCTACCCAGCAAGCGGGGACATTGTAGGACGACGGCCACAGGGTTACGATGACTAGGCCATCGCTAAAGGACAGAAGCTACGAATATAGGAATAGGCGCCATCTTGGATACAGCGCCATCTAGATAATAGTAGTACGGGAAGAAGGGTACCTTGATAACGGCTCTCCTTAGAATTTTGCCATTTTCCCGCTCGAAGCGAAAACACTATTCGGGGTGAAGATTGCTACGTATCAAGATATACGTCCCCTGATATTATGCGATATCCTTAAGAGAAATTTTAAGGATATTCGCGCCAGGAGTTAGAATTCTGGAGACCTAACGCTTAATTCTCTGGGAATATCACTGTAGCCAAATATCACTTAGAAAGCTACCTATAGGAACCTTCCATCAGGACGACATGGCTTGAGCCAAAGAAACGGATTTTAATCAAAGTGAAAAATGACAAATTCGAAGATAATTTGTATTTTTCCTAACCATACAAACCTTAGCTATTTACAAAGGGTTTACTTTTAGCGCAGCTGAAATGACGAGCCAATAGTTTTTAACGAGGGTTAATTACCCCCGCGCTAGTTAGCGGGGGGTGGGGAAGGGTAGCTTGCTACCCCTCCCCCCTCCACACACCGGTGACTTGCTTCACTTCACTTAGAGGTAGGACTTGACTTGGGGGTCAGGGATGGCGGGCACATATGTGTAAATAGCTAAGGTTTGTATGGTTAGGAAAAATACAAATTATCTTCGAATTTGTCATTTGTTCCGTAACCGAAATACAAACCACGCTATTTACAAAGGGTGACTTACCCCTTAGGAAGGGTGGAAAGTCCCCAGCCTTACTGACTTCGGCTTGCCCGGGGGCTCGATCCCTTAGTGAGCAGCACTAGAGAGAGGGAGCCCCTGTACCTCACAGGTTCCTAGCATCGCTAGGAACGAGTGGCCTACATAAGTAGTGTGAGGAGGAGAGTGTGACTCGTCCTATGAAGTTGACCTTGAGACCTTCAGATAGGAATTCTAGGATAGGACGTTCCCCATACCACCTCGTCAGGGTATGGGAGACGCAACAGTATTAAGCTTAATACTAGGAGCACAAAGAAGCATGGGTTACCTGCAGAGGTCGAGGTCAGCTATGCGAGGACCAGGATGCTGCTTCCCCAAGAGAGGGGAGAATGAAGAAAGTAGTAAGGGTCAGACATACTCTTTCATTCACACAGACTAAGACCGGGTAACAACGCCCTCAACCTACTGCTACTTGTCCAAAAAGGAGCCTGAGGTTAGACCAGCTGTTGTGCAGCCACCACAGGGCCGATAGAGAACGTATCGAGGCTCCTGTGGGTCACGTCTTGCAGGTAGTGGGCTGTGAAGGTCGTTTGACGCTTCCAGACCCCCGCTTGAAGTACCTGCGTCACAGAGAAGTTTCTCTTGAAGGCCAGGGATGTAGCAATACCCCTGACATCGTGGGCCCGAGGGCGACGTGACGGAGGAGGGTCAGGATTCAGGGCATGGTGGATAACCCTTCGAATCCAAGCAGAGATGGTGTTCCTTGTGACCCTCCTCTTTGTCCTGCCTGTGCTCACAAACAAAGCTCGCACATGAGGACGGACTGCAGCCGTTCTCTTCAAGTAGTACCTCAGACACCTCACTGGGCATAGTAGCAGCTGGTCTGGGTCGTTTGTTACAGAACGGAGACTCGCGATCCTGAAAGAGTCGAACCGAGGATCCGGCACTCCAGGATTCTGAGTCTTGGCCACAAACTCAGGGACGAACCTGAACGTTACCTCCCCCCATCCCCTTGAATGGGCGATGTCGTACGAGAGACCATGAAGTTCACTAACTCGCTTGGCCGAGGCCAAGGCGAGTAGGAAAGCCGTCTTCCAAGACAGGTGGCGATCGGAGGCCTGGCGTAATGGCTCGAAGGGAGGTCTCTTGAGAGACCTGAGAACTCGAACCACGTTCCAAGGAGGGGGTCTCACTTCCGACTGGGGGCAGGTAAGCTCATAGCTACGTATGAGTAAAGAGAGTTCTAGCGATGAAGAAATATCCACGCCCTTCAATCTGAAGGCCAAGCTTAAGGCTGAGCGATAGCCTTTCACTGCCGAGACAGAAAGGCGCATTTCTTCTCGCAGATACACAAGGAAGTCCGCTATTGCTGGAATAGTGGCATCGAGTGGAGAGATACCCCTTCCACGACACCAACCACAAAAGACTCTCCACTTCGCTTGGTAGACTCCCTCAGAGGACCTTCGCAGGTGCCGAGACATTCTCTCCGCAACCTGTTGCGAAAAGCCTCTCTCCGCGAGGAGACGCTGGATAGTCTCCAGGCGTGAAGCCGAAGCGAGGCTACGGCCCTGTGAGGGACACCGGAGTGGGGTTGTCTGAGAAGCTCGTGTCGTGGAGGAAGCTCCCTTGGGAGTTCCGTCAGGAGTTGCAGAAGGTCCGGAAACCATTCCGCGTGATGCCATAGCGGAGCTACTAGAGTCATGGAACAGTTGACCGATAGTCTGGTCCTGTTGAGCACCCTTCTCATCAGACAGAATGGTGGGAAGGCGTACACGTCGATGTTGTCCCACCGTTGCTGGAAAGCATCTTGCCAGAGTGCCTTGGGGTCCGGGACTGGTGAGCAGTACAGGGGCAGCTTGAAGTTCAAGGCTGTCGCGAACAAGTCCACCGTCGGGGAACCCCACAAAGTCAGGACTTTGTTGGCTATCTGAGGATCCAAAGACCACTCGGTACTCACTATCTGCGAAGCCCTGCTCAGACTGTCGGCGAGCACATTCCTCTTGCCAGGAATGAAGCGAGCTGATAGTGTTATCGAGTGGGTTTCGGTCCACCTCAGAGTCTCTACTGCAAGATGGGATAGCTGTTGCGAAAAAGTGCCTCCCTGCTTGTTGATATAAGCCACTACCGTGGTGTTGTCGCTCATCACCACCACGGAGTGACCCGCCAGGAACCGTTGGAACTGTTGAAGGGCCAGAAAGACGGCCTTCAATTCTAGCAGGTTGATGTGTAGGCACTTTTCTGATTCTGACCAAAGGCCTGAGGCCCTCTGGTTCAGAACGTGCGCCCCCCACCCTTCTTTTGACGCGTCCGAAAACAGAGTCAATTCCGGGGGAAGGACAAGAAGACTCACTCCCTTTCGCAGGTTCTCGTCGGCCAGCCACCACCGCAAGTCCGTCTGTTCCAGAGACCCCATTGGGATCAGAGTGTCCGGGGAATCGGATCCTTGATTCCACCGGGACTTGAGCCGCCATTGAAGGGATCTCATCCTGAGGCGGCTGTTTGGAACCAGACGGGCCAGGGAGGATAGGTGGCCCAAGAGACGCAACCACGATTGGGCGGGGAGTTCTTTTCGCCTGAGGAAAGGTTCCGCCACCCTCCTCAGCCTTGCTATCCGGTCGTCTGATGGAAAGGCTTTGTGGAGATTGGTGTCTATTAGCATGCCTAGATAAACCAGTCGCTGGGACGGCTGCAGAGAGGACTTCTCGAGGTTTACCACGATCCCCAGATCCTGGCAAAGATCTAGAAGCCTGTCTCGGTGTCGAAGAAGGGTCGACTCCGAGTCTGCTAGGATCAGCCAATCGTCTAGATAACGAAGGAGACGAATGCCGTTCCTGTGCGCCCAAGTCGAAATCAGGGTGAACACTCTGGTGAACACCTGAGGAGCTGTGGAGAGACCGAAACACAGCACCTTGAACTGGTAGATCTTGTTGTCTAGGCAGAATCTCAGGTACTTCCTGGAAGACGGATGGATTGGGATCTGGAAGTACGCATCCTTTAGATCCAGTGTACACATGAAGTCTTGTGGTCTCACCGCAAGTCTGACTGTGTCTGCTGTCTCCATGCTGAACCGGGTTTGTTTGACAAACCTGTTCAGAGCCGAGAGATCGATGACGGGTCTCCAGTCTCCAGTAGCCTTCTTTACAAGAAAGAGTCGACTGAAGAAGCCTGGAGAGCCGTCCACGACCTCCTGGAGAGCACCCTTCTCGAACATGGTCTTGACTTCGGCCTGAAGGGCCAGCCCCTTTGCCGATCCCATGGCATAGGAGCTCAACGACACTGGATTCGCTGTCAGGGGAGGTTGAGATGACGTGAACGGGACGCGATAACCTTGGCCGATCACCGAGATCGTCCAAGCATCGGCCCCGAGATGTTGCCACCTGCGGACGCAACGCTGAAGGCATCCCCCCACAGGTGGACACGCAGGGGGACTGCCACCCCTAGGGCTTGCGGCCGCGGCCGCCACCCCTAGAAGTCTTGCCTCCCCTGGAGGACTTACCACCCCTCTTGACCTTGGCTGGAAAGGGCTGGGGCTTAGACACCACTTTCTTAGCTGCCGGTGCCTGTTTTGGAGCCTTACGAGGCTGTTGCTGCTGTTGTGGCGGGGCTGGAGGCTTATAGGGCCGAGTTGTAAGGGCCCTGTGGAGGAGGGAGTCCGTGCTGGATTTCCTCCACCTCTCAGCTGTTCGCTCCAAGTCTTGAGGCTCAAACAGGCTCTCCCCCAGGAGGGAGGCATGTCGGAGCCTACACACATCTACGGCGGGGACCTTCGGATGGAATCTCTCGGACACAGCATCGCGACGCTTCAACACCGAGTTGGCCCACAGGGTGGTAACCTGGTGCGCCAAGAACTCGATGGAGCGGGTGCCCGAGAGCAAGAAGGTCTCTAGGGCCTTCCTATTGGTCTCCTTGGACAAGTCCTCAGATCGCAATAGGATGCCCAGAGATCCTAACCAGAAGTCCAGCCACGAAGTGGCCTGCATGGCACACTTAGCGACCTTCTCGTGGTTAAGGATCTCTGCCGCCGAGAACGACACCTGCCGGGCAGAGAGTTTCTCCAAGGGAACTCCCTTCGCCAGCTCCTCCACAGAGTGATGGAGCGGAAGAGCGAGGTTGTGCTCACCCAGGATCTCGAAATACCTCCTCTGCTGAAGGCGAGGAGGAGGGATGAGTTTGTTCCCGGCAGTGGAACGACTGGAGGAGGCAAGAAGTGCGAGCTGAGCATTGGCCCTAGCTCTGGCACTCTTCAGCCCCCGAGACCAGGGCAGAGCTGCACTGGTCTTAGGGGCCTTCCGAACGTCGAACACTTCATCCAGAATTGTGTCTTTGCCTTCACGGGGGGGGATGACTGGATCCGTAAGACTGTTAAGTTGCCTTATCAGGCTTAGGACCTGCCAGAAGGCATGTTCGGACTCTTGCTGTTCTCCTCCCTGCGGGCTGGCAGCTAAGTCTCCTGCCCCAGGAATCTCTTCCTGGGGTGATACGTGGACATTCCCCTGGGTAGTCATGGGTTCCTGTCGAATCCTTGCAGAGGATTTAGGGATGGTCTTGGAATCCTTGGGCTCCCTCCTAGGAGGGATACAGGATCCCAACAACGAGGTTCGAGGGGCCCCTTCCTCACGAGACAATTCTCCTGCCTGAAGCGAAGTCTCCCCCCCTGGTGCCGGGGGGAAGACTACCGGTCCACTGGACTCACCTGAGGACGGAAAGGCCTCGTCCACGGGAGAAGGAGAGAGTACTCGTGCAGGAGAGGGGACCCTCGAGACCGACCTCTTGGGAACCAACTTCGCCCTGGGGGAAGTCACCACGAAGTCCACTCCTCTCTTTCTCTTTAGCGTAGGAGAGACAGCCGCTGGTTTGGTACCCTGGCCGGCGAGTGCTGGTTTCATAACCCTCACTAACGCCCGTGCCAGCGGACCAAACCAAGTCTGCTGCTCAAAGGACACAGAGTCCGAAATCCTCGCTAAGGTGAAAGGGATCGGGCGATCCTTTGGAGTGGACACGACGGTACCTGCCTGAAAAGAAGGTGGGGAAGAATGCTGTAATGACCTGTCCTCGTCCTGCAATACCAACCTGTGCTTGGATGGAGGTGATCCCGAGTGCCGTCTAGGAGCACGCGTCCCTGCTGCTACCACCGGCTGTGGAATTCGCCGCGAACTATGGTCGCGCGAGGGTGAACGGTCGCGCAAAGGCGAATGGTTGCGCGAGTGATCGCGCGGGCGCACAGGCGAGCGGTCGCGCGGGCGCGCAGGCGAGCGGTCGCGCGGGCGCGCAGGCGAGCGATCGCGCGGGCGCGCAGGCGAGCGATCGCGCGGGCGCGCAGGCGAGCGATCGCGCGGGCGCGCAGGCGAGTGGGCGGGAGGGTGGGCAGGTAAATGAACACGTGTCCGAGGCGACGAACGCAAGCGATGGCGCGACGGCGAGGGATCGTGCTGCCGCGTAGGTGAAGAAGATCGCTGGCGATAATGATCACGTGATGGTAAGCGATGGCGAGCAGCATGTGAAGGTGAATGATTGCGCGCAAGAGGGCGGTCGTTCAGGGTTGCGCGATGAGGAGCAGCATGCGTAAGCGGGCGATCGTTCAGGGTTGTGCGATGGCGAGCAGCATGCGCCGGTGAATGATCGCGTGAAAGGGTGCGATGGTGATCAGCATCCGCAGGAAGGCGATCGTTCAGGGTTGTGCGATGAGGAGCAGCATGCGTAAGCGGGCGATCGTGCAGGGTTGTGCGATGGCGAGCAGCATGCGCAGGTGAATGATCGCGTGAAAGGGTGCGATGGTGATCAGCATCCGCAAGAGGGCGATCGTTCAGGGTATTGCGATGAGGAGCAGCATGCAAAAGCGGGCGATCGTGCAGGGTTGTGCGATGGCGAGCAGCATGCGTAAGCGGGCGATCGTGCAGGGTTGTGCGATGGTGATCAGCATCCGCAGGAGGGCGATCGTTCAGGGTATTGCGATGAGGAGCAGCATGCGTAAGCGGGCGATCATGCAGGTTCGTGCGATGGCGGGCAGCATGTGAAGGTGATCGCTGGCGAACTGGTGATCGCTGGCGAGCTGGTGATCGCTGGCGAGCTGGTGATCGCTGGCGAGCTGGTGATCGCTGGCGAGCTGGTGATCGCTGGCGAGCAGAAGGTCGACGCGTGTCCTGTGAGAGGATAGGTTCACGAGCAGGAACGGGAAGATCGCTGGCGCGTTGGCGAACATGTGTTTCTGACACACGATGGCGAGCAGGGAGTTCAGCAGGAACTAAAGGGTGGTCAGAGACCGCAGGGCGATGGTCCTCAAAAGAGCGCTGACGCTCGGAAGAGAGCTGACGAGCAGGAGAGCGCTGGCGAGGGGGGCGAACCTCAGGAGAGAGCCGACGAGCAGGTGAGCGTCGGCGAGCAGGAGAGTCTTGGCGAGCAGGAGATCGTCGACGAGCAGGAGATCGCTGGCGAGCAGGAGAGCGCTTGTGCGCTGGCCCTGCTCGCGTAAGGGAAGAATCCCTTAGCCCCGAAGGGACCGTTGCCCGTCGGGTGACGAGTTCTCCAGAAGGCGAAGATCCGGCAGGAGATGGAGAGCGGTCCGCAGAGAGGTTCAAGGAGGGCGGAGTAGTCGGTTGAGGCTGACGAGGAGAGTCCCCCCCGGAGGACGAAGACCCAAAAAGGCGCCTCTTAGTCCCCCTGTAAGGGGAAGGGAGGCCCTTGTGGCGTAGAGGGCGGTGAGCCTTACGGCGGAGGCGGCCTCGGGGGAGATCGTCGGGACCATCGGTCCTCCGAAGGGGAGTCTCCTTCAAAACACTTCCCTCAGAAGGAAGCTGGGCAGCAGTCGAGACCGAAGGACTCACTTCCCCCTTCGAAGGATGCACGGAAGGAGGAGGAGAGCCTAGAGCACCATCACCAGCAACAGCACCTGCGTCGGAAGGCCCAGCCACGTCGGAGGCCTCTGTCACCACGACGTCGACAATAGACAGAGGGTCTACCTCCGCTACCACCGGCGACTGTTTAACAGCGGCCCCCAACGAGACAAGGTCAATAAGAGCGACCCTGGAGGGCAAGCCCTTAAGCCCCAGGGACGACCAAATCTGCAACAGATCATCACTGGATAAAGTATTATTATCAATAACCTCCCCCGGAGGAGGAGGGGGAACCGCCTCGCTATGGGAGGCGACGCCCTCTCCCCCCACCGAAGGTAGGGAAACAGAACAAGGGCCTGCGCTCCCACTCGGACGACTCTCCTTAGGAGGCGGACGAGGGGGAGCTTCGGAGGAGGTTTGGGCGGCGGAAGAAGAGTCCCGAGAACCTTCCTCCTTCAAGGCTAACCCCGGAGGAGAACGGTCTCTCTTGGACTTCTTCTTACGCCGACGGCCAAACCTCTCCCACTGGGAGGCAGACCACTCCCTGCACTCACGGCACATGTTATCCTGGTCGCACCGTCGGCCCCGACATTGAGGGCAGAGGGTGTGAGGATCCGTAATCACGTCCGACATGAAAGTCCCACAAGGACGGCCGGCAACTCCAGGGCATGTCCGCATATTAAATAACAGAAAATAACTGAAGGTCAACTTCCAACCAATCACACAAGCTGTAAAGAAAAAGAAGAAAATTAAAGGCTGTCACGAAGGCGATGAACAGACACGTCTGATCACCGCCGAGCCAAAAGTGAAGTGAAGCAAGTCACCGGTGTGTGGAGGGGGGAGGGGTAGCAAGCTACCCTTCCCCACCCCCCGCTAACTAGCGCGGGGGTAATTAACCCTCGTTAAAAACTATTGGCTCGTCATTTCAGCTGCGCTAAAAGTAAACCCTTTGTAAATAGCGTGGTTTGTATTTCGGTTACGGAACAAATCTATTTTTGGGTGAGAGGGACATGTTGTCCTGATGGAAACCCCCCCCCCCTTTTGCTGAACCCTCCCAAAATTACTTTATCTGTGGCCATTTCCGCTTGACGGCAAGAATAGGGATGGTGTCGCAGTAGTAGTAGGGAAGGGGATCCACCGAGTACCTAGAACGGATCCCCTTCCTTTTGCCACTCTTCCCCCTTGCATCGTAGTGTTAAATCTATTCAGAGTGAAGATTGCCATGTGTCGCATCTAGGATACGTCCCGATATACGATATCCTTCATTGGATACTTGTGCCAAGAGTTGGAATCCTGGAGACCTTTGGTTTTAATTCTATGGGCGTATCACTGTAGCAAATATCTCTTATAAGGCTACGTATAGGAACCCTTCCATCAGGACGACATGGCCCTCACCCAAAAATAGAATTTTCACTTTGATCAAAATCCGTTTTCTGGGCTCCGAGCTGTTCCGCCCAGTGAAATGCTCCTTTAGCACCATTTCTAAGGTATATAACTGCTACATATAACCAGATAAAAAATTGCATAGGAATGCCAGGTTGAACCCAGCTCGCTCACCTATATAAGGTGTCGATATAATACTGGGGCGTGATAATTCACAACCAGAGGTCTCGCACCATTTAGATATCTCCTCTTCAAAATCCCCGCCACAGCGGTGCCGATCAACACTACTACCACTAACCTAACCCATGCAAGTGACATCACTCCTTTATAGCACATCTTCTATGAACATTTGTATTTTTTTCTCTTTGGTTTTTTCGTTCATATCTCATTTCTTTGTGCCGATGGCGGATTCCCTGGTCTCCCTATCTAAGTTAAGTACCAGATCTATGAGTTTTGAGCTTTTGGGGGTAGCATTGCCATTAATTTTAATTTTATTCGGTTTTATTTTTTCCTCTTGTCAGACCGCTTGCGGCTCCTTTGCTGGCTTGCTACCGCCTTCGCTCGTTCTTAACGTATTACAACTGGTCTTCCATACAGATTGTTTTTCGTTTCGAACATTATTTTGGAGGTTTTTCTCACCGATTACACCTCATCATTGTGCTTTAGATATTATTTTGATGTTTTGATGATATACTACGTATCATAGTTTTGAACTCGGTTGGCAAGCCTGCCTTCGGGCACAGTCTAGTTGGTTTCGCTACCGCATTAAGTGTTTATATTATTGATATTATATATTGATCTTATTAATAATTATCACGATTACCATCTAGTCTAGTTATCGCCTAGTTTGAGTGGGACTCTCGCGGGGCAGTTATTATTTTAGTTGTTTCCTACCGTTCAGCTCTACCCCAGGTAGAAGTTATGTTGGTATCCCTGTCCAGCGCGATTCCTCCCGCTCTGGAGGGCTGCCAGCTATTATCCCCCTGCCATTCCCTTGCATCCTTCTCTTACTAATTTTATTTCAAGTTACGCATGCCTTTAAACCAGTTCAATGTGTTACATCATTTAACATTATTGTACATTATTTTACACTATTTTATTGCTCATTCCGTTTACGATCATTCCGTTTTACTTACGTGGTTCCATCGGTCCTCCCTCATGTCCACGTGATCGCCTCCTGCCCCCTCATTGTTAGTTCTCGTTGCCCCCCCCCCCCCTATCCCCAATTCAGGGATTCCTCTCATCTCTCATGTTATGCGAGCGGTTTGGCATTACGGATCGAGTCCTCTCGTACCTCAGCCTTGCCACCACCACCTCCCCCCCTCACACCATCCCTTCCTGGGATACCTTATGACTCACTAGTTGGTACAGAGAACATCCACAGGGGTTTCAGTCTACTGTAGTACATTCATTCTCATGCCTTGTCGTAGCCTTTTTTCCTCGCCGCTCTGATTGGCCATCGGTCGGCGTGGGGAACTCGGCTGTGTATTGGTTATGTACTGTATTATTTTAGTTTCTACTATAAGTAGAAATTTTGTTCGTGGGGTATCACGGAAGAGCGGATATTTGTTGTTATATTATTTATTGTCGGTGTTCGTTTGGGTTCTTGTGGCTGGCGGGGAGTCATTGAACCCCTTCCTCCCTCCCTCTACCCCGGTAGGCATGTTACGACCCCCGGGTCTCTCATAGTTGTCTCCCCGGAGCCAACAGGTAGCATGTCATTATAACATGCTATTATAACATTTTTATCCTCTACTTCCCCAGTAACGACGTGATAGTATATCTCCTACTATGACAATATTATTCCATTGAATGATCATATATAATTATGGAATTGTTTAACAAGGAACATGTTATTATAAGGTAGCATGTTATTATAAACCCTTTTTTATTATATACCTCCCCGGTAGTGACGGGATAGTATATTCCTCGCTATGACAATATTACTTCATTGATAATCTTAACTTATTTCGGAATTGTTTCAACAATGTCAGTTAATTTTTGATAAATTTTCCCCCGGTTACTATACCGGTCCAAAATTTGTTTCATAGCCTTTTGTCCCGGTTTCATATCGGTCTATTTTAAGAGTCAGGAGCACCCGGATCTTTTTAGGTTACTAACCTATTATGGGATACTCATGTATCTGTATTTTATTCTATACTTCCCCAGTAGCGACGGGATAGTGTATTTCAAGCTATGGCAATATTATTTCATTGATAACCTTAACTTATTACGGAATTGTTTTAACAATGTCAGTTTATTTATGATAAGTTTTTCCCCGGTTACTAAACCGGTCCTAGTTTGTTCATAGCCTTTTGTCCCGGTTTCATATCGGTCTATTTTAAGAATTCGGAACACCCGGATCTTTTTAGGTTACTAACCTATTATGGGATACTCATGTATCTTTATTTTATTCTATACTTCCCAAGTAGCGACGGGATACTATATTTCTCGCTATGACAATATTATTTCATTGATAATCTTAACTTATTACGGAATTGTTTTAACAATGTCAGTTTATTTATGATAAGTTTTTCCCCGGTTACTAAACCGGTCCTATAGTTTGTTCATAGCCTTTTGTCCCGGTTCCATATCGGTCTATTTTAAGAATTCGGAACACCCGGATCTTTTTAGGTTACTAACCTATTATGGGATACTCATGTATCTTTATTTTATTCTATACTTCCCAAGTAGCGACGGGATAGTATATTTCTCGCTATGACAATATTATTTCATTGAACTTATTACGGAATTGTTTTAACAAAGTCAGTTAATTTATGATAAGTTTTTCCCCGGTTACTATACCACTTCGAAAATTTGTTCATAGCCTTTTGTCCCGGTTTCATATCGGTCTAATTTAAGAATTCGGTGCATCCGGATCTTTTTAGGTTACTGACCTACTATGGGATACTTATGTATCTTTATGTTATTCTATACTTCCCCAGTAGCGACGGGATAGTATATTTCTCGCTATGACAATATTATTTCATTGATAATCTTCACTTTTATGGGATTTATACAATGTCAGTTAATTTATGAAAAGTTTTTTTTTTTCCCAGTTATACCGGTCCGAAATTTTGATCATAGCCTTTTGTCCCAGTTTCATACCGGTCTATTTTAAGAATTTGAAGCACCTGGATCTTTTTGGGTTACTACCCTACTATGGGACACTCTGTAGGTGCCCCTGTCATTACTATCTATAATTTTAACTTCGGATATAATCTTTTGGGATTTTCATTTTATTTCCTTTGTAATTGATCGATTTAAACATTTATTCTCGATCTATTTATTTTACATTCCCAACGAAGTTACCTTGTTTATTAGTAACGATATACCCTCTTTCAGAGATCGCAGTCTTCCAAGACTTCTACCTTGGAGACTCTTTAGATCTGGGTCAGCGGGTTCGCCTGCAGTGTCAGGGCAAAGAGACCCTGTGTCTCTTCCTTTTAGGGGTTTTCAGGGAAGCACGTGGCTGATGTCAGGCCATGTCCTATTGTCCCTAAAGTTAAAGCTACCCGCCAGCCACTATCAAAGACTCACAGGTCTTCCAAATCACTAAACCAGTTAAGACTTCATCTTCCAGAATCCCCAAAGACTCAGCCGCAGCTGCTTCTTCCTCTCTTGGGTCGAGAGCGAAGCCCGGCCTGAAACCTACGACCCTGGAGGCTCCCTTCGATCCGGCAGCCCTTTCGAGATTGATGCAATGGCCTCTCGTGGCATGGTTGGTTTCGACCTGACCCTTCATTAGAAGGGGCCAGCGTTCGATCCCAAGTATGAAGTAGAAATTCATTTCTATTTTGAACACGATATTGTATATATATATATATTACAGTATATATTATATATATATATATATATATATATATATATATATATATATATATATATATATATATATATACTGTATACTGTATATATATATGTATGTGTATATATATTATATTGCAATGGGTTCCCTTGTTAGCACTCTCACTGAGAGAGTGCTAAACCAGATAGCCTCGTACAGGGTCTCATTCGTTATGAGCTACCTCAACAGCAACAATATATCATCCCGGATGCCTCTAAGCTCCCGGAATTCGTCGAAAGCAATCCGTGGAAGGTGGCCTTGCACTCTCCCTTCAAAGATGGTATGTTAACCATCGAAGGGTTTGGCACCCGGCCTGTAGAAGATTTTGAATTCTACTCGCCGGGTCTACAGTTCCCTTTCTCTGGTTTCGCACGCCTTACCGAGGAGACACTCGTAAGGTTTGACAAGGTCCACAAAGAAACCGAAATTTACCCGAAGGGGCAGGCTCAGTCCACCTGGGTCCAGCCCTTAAACGAGTGGGAGTGTGTTAACACTACGTTAACACCTCACAAGAGCTCGTACACGATGTTTGTAGTGGATGAGTAAACCCCTACTCCGTGTCACTAAGATAGTGGACCTTGCTCAGCAGGCAATAAACGAGGATAAGCCGTTACCGCAACTGAAGGAAACGGATCCGACTTCCCTCCTGTTCCCGGGGGATCATGATTGCTGGACTAACGCCCCGGCGACATTCACATCGGGTAAATTAAGCGCTGACTGTGCTTCCATTCAGTTCAGTGAGTGGCTACCGAGGCTTCCGGAATCCCTGATATGCCTCGAGTTCGAAGCCTGTGTGCGCCTGAGTAGATCTATCAACTCGGCTACAATGGCAGAAAAGACCTCTTTAATGTATGAAGAGGAATCACCTTTTAAGGTCTTGACGAAGTCATTACTTCAAACCTTACCGTCTGATTCCTACGACTTCTTTGAGGCCAGACGTCGTTGCTGTAGGCATGTCTTGTCTGAGGCCACTATCAGACATGAGCCTAACAAACTCATTAAAGCCCCAGTCTGGGGCCCTGACTTATTCCCTGAGGATTTAGTCAACAACGTCGTCAGCGGAGCTGCTAGGGTCAATCAGAGCCTCAAGGTTCGATGGGGCTTAGTCCCCAAGCGCAAGTTCGAACCGGCCAGCAACCAATCTCGAGGTAGAAAGAGTCTGAGACCTTTCCATTCCTTCCAAACCGGCAGTCCCAACAGGTGGTTCAGACCATCCCGGTGGCACAAGGGAGTCACCCTTTCACTTCGAAGGGTCAACCCCAACAGCAATACGTGCTGGTTCCTCAGTCCCAAGTAGCAACTACCTCCTATGCTACTTCCCCAGCCCTTAACCCCACCTTTGAAACTCAGGGTGCTTTCCAGCGTTACCAGCACGCCAGAGGCGCTAGCTCGAGAGGAACCTTTCACAACAGCTACTCTCGAGGCCGAGAAGGTAAATCCGCAACAAATCATTGGGAGTTCTCGGGTAGGGGGAAGACTTTACATCTTTCGGAACCGTTGAACGTTCAACATTTGGGCTTTCAGCATTATTTCCAAAGGTCTGGGGTGGAGTTGGATAGAAAGGCCCCCTCCACCAACCAGTTTTCATCAACATCCAACGGAAGAGCTAGTCTTATATGAAAACGATCTATTGCGAAAGAAGTCAATAAAGGAAGTAAATCGCTTGTAATTTCAGGGTCGCTTGTTCAGTGTGCCAAAGAAAGACTCAGAATAGCGAAGAGTAATCCTGGACCTGTCACTTCTGAATTCTTACATTCAATGCGACAAGTATCACATGCTGACCGTCTCTCAGGTGCGGACCTTGCTTCTCTGAGGGGCCGTCAACTCCTCTATGGATCTTGCAGACGTTTACTATCATGTTCCGATAGCAAGGCATCTTCGTCCGTTTCTAGGCTTCAACTAGGCAAGAACTGCCTCACAGCAACTACAGAGTGATAATCTCTTACAACAGTTTTGGTTCCAAATCAACTTCGAGAAATCTCGGCTGGTCCCAAGACAAGTTTCAATGGCTAGAATTCAATGGGTTCTATGCTCCCACACTCTGTGTCTCCCAACAGCCAAGAGGAACGATATAGCAAAACACAATACGTTCTCTCAAAGACAAATTGTCTTCCAGGAGAAATCAAGAGAGAATCCTGGGTGCCCTCCAGTTTGCCTCAGTAACAGATATACTACTGAAGGCCAGACTGAAAGATATAAGCCGAGTATGGCGCTCCAGGGCAAACGAGTAATATCGAGACAAAGGGATCGACTCAAACCAATTCTGAAGAAAAGACTTTAACCATGGACAAAGGTCAAAATATGGCAAATCCGTTTCCTTACAATATCCACCCCCAAGCTGGTTATTCACACAGACGCCTCCTTAACAGGAAGGGGTGGATACTCTCAGTACAAGAAAGTCCAGGGACTATGGTCGACAATATTCCGCCAACTTCATATCAATGTCTTAAGAGGCCATGGCAGTATTTTTGACCTTAAGCAACCGGCTCCAGCCAAAAATCAACATATCAGGTTTGTTCTAGATAGCTAGTGGCAGACGCACTTTCGAGGACAACTCCGCTGGAGTCGGAGTGGTCACTAGACCCAAAGTCCTTCAGATGGATTCTTTCTCAGGTTCCGGATCTCCAGATATATCTGTTTGCAACAGAGTCCAACCACAAACTAGAGTGCTACGTAGCCCCCAACCCGGATCCTCGGGCTTACGCCACAGACGCAATGTTATTAGTCTGGAACACTTGGGAGAGAATTTACCTATTCCCACCAATAAATCTGTCGATGAAAATGTTAGACAAGCTCAGGACTTTCAAAGGCCAAGTTGCTCTAGTAGCCCCCATCTGCCCCAAGAACAACGGGTTTCCCCTTCTGGTGGAACTGGGTCTCCACCTCGACAGATCCCCAATCCAATACTAACACAAGTAGTAAAACTCGCAGTGTGTTAGCTTCCTCAAAATTCAGAATGCCCTAACTTTATGGACTTTATGAAATTTGCAGCTCAAGAGGTGCACATATTGATCCTCAAATACGCTATTTTTAGAATCAGATGAGAGGGATTCCACCCTTCGACAGTATGATTCGGCTGTTGTGAAACTTGCAAGTTTTTAAAGGGACTCAAAAGGTTGAGACGATGACTATGAATCTGACAGTAACCTTCTTCAGAATTTTATTTGAATCAGGCTTAGCAGCTTGTACTATTACCACAATTAAGTCAGCCTTGAAGAAGATTTTACAATTGGTTTTAATATTGACCTTACAGATTCATACTTCTCATCCATCCCAAGAACCTGCGCCAGATTGAAACCATCAACTCACCCTAACTCAGTTTCCTGGTTTCTGAATGACGTAATTAAGTTGGCTTCAGACACTCTTAACGAGACTTGTCATTATATTCCATTATTTAGGAAATCCTTGTTCTTAATGAACCTGACTTCTGGCACCAGAATATCAGAACTTTCAGCCTTGTCTAGAGATCCAGGTCATATTGAATTTCTCTCGTCAGGGGAAGTACTCCTTTCCCCTGACAAAAGATTTTTAGCAAAAATAAGGACCCCCAGGACAGACGGTTCCCCTGGAAGATTGTCCCACTTCCGCAGGACCCATCTTTATGTCCAGTAAACACTCTGGAAGCCTACTTAAACATATCTTCCATTCAGTCCTTAGGGCCCTTATCCATTAGAGAAGATGGAAGAACCATCATCCTGAAAGGAATCAGACAGCAGATTCTGTATTTCATTAACGGGCTACCTAGAATCATTCCCACATCACTCCCTCACGTCCATGATATATGAGCTGTAGCTACCTCAGTTCATTACTATGAACTTCGCTGGACTTACTAAATATACGGCTGGAAGTCTCCAACAGTATTTTAACGCCACTGTTTAAAACCTCTGGAAGCCTTATTTTTGCTACAGTGGCAGCAGGGAATGTGATTCCTCCTGAACATAGTGAATCTTAATCAACTATGTCTTGCTATCCTCTTACCTGTTATTTCGGATTTTATCTTACTTCCTCAGGTATTGTTCCAAGTTTTGGGACCATTTCTCTTGTACAATTTCACTGGGCGGCACAGCTTGGAGCCCAGAAAAGGGATTTTGACGAAGGAAAAATCTATTTCTGGGCGAGAGACCTGTGCCGCCCAGTGAACCCTCCCTTGACTTCCCTCCCAACATGGGCCGCAAACCTTGGGTGCTATGAGTGACGTCACTGGCGTGGGTTACGTTAGTGGTAGTAGTGTTGATTGGCACCTCGCTGTGGCGGGGATTTTGAAGAGGAGATATCTAAATGGTGCGAGACCTCTGGTTGTGAATTATCACGCCCCAGTATTATATCGACACCTTATATAGGTGAGCGAGCTGGGTTCAACCTGGCATTCCTATGCAATTTTTTCTCTGGTAATATGATATTTTAATTATAAAATAAATTTTTGAATATACTTACCCGGTGAATATATAATAGCTGCTGCTCCAGCGGCTCGACAGAAAACACACAAAAACTCGCGAGCGATCGCTATGAAGGTTGCGGGTGTGCCCACCAGCGCCAACTATCGGCCAGATACCGCATATACATGTAAACAGACCCAATTTTTCTCATCCCGCTGGGTCTCTATCGGGGAGGAAGGGGGGGGGGCCTTTAATTTATATATTCACCGGGTAAGTATATTCAAAAATTTATTTTATAATTAAAATATCATTTTTAAATATTTAACTTAGCCGGTGAATATATAATAGCTGATTCACACCCATGGTGGTGGGTAGAGACCAGAGTTAATTAAGTTTACAGCGTATATGCTTAGAGTTTTTGACAGTTATATCATAACAAAACCCAAATATATAAAGGTACCTGGTAAGGAAGTTGACTTAGACGATTACTCTGCCTTATTAGTCTGTCTTCCTCACGAAGCCCAGCGATCCTCTTAGGATGCTGAAAGATTCCCAGGAGCTGAAGTATTAAGGGCTGCAACCCATACAACAGGACCTCATCAAACCCCTAATCTGGGCGCTCTCAAGAAATGACTTTGACCACCCGCCAAATCAACCAGGATGCGAAAGGCTTCTTAGCCTTCCGTACAACCCAAAAAACAATATTAAAAACATTTCAAGAGACAGATTAAAAAGGATATTGGAATTAGGGTAATGTAGTGGTAGAACCCTCACCCACTACTGCACTCGCTGCAACAAATGGACCCAGTGTGTAGCAATCCTCGTAAAGAGTCTGGACATCTTTTAAGTAATATGACGCGAACACTGACTTGCTTCTCCAAAAAGTCGCGTCCATAATACTTTGCAGAGATTTATTTTGCTTGAAGGCCACGGAGGTTGCTATAGCTCTAACTTCGTGCGTCTTAACCTTAAGCAAACATCGGTCTCTCATTCAAGTGAGAATGAGCTTCTCGTATTAAAAATCTGATAAAATATGACAAAGCATTCTTTGACATAGGCAATGATGGTTTCTTAACTGAGCACCATAATGCCTCAGATTTACCTCGTAATGACTTAGTACGAGCTAAATAGAACTTAAGAGCTCTAACAGGACATAATACTCTTTCCAGTTCGTTGCCTACGATCTCTGATAAGCAAGGAATATCAAAAGATTTAGGCCAAGGACGAGAAGGCAGTTCATTTTTGGCCAGGAAACCAAGTTGAAGTGAACAAGTGGCTTTTTCTGTAGAAAAGCCGATGTTCTTACTGAAGGCATGGAGTTCACTGACCCTTTTAGCCGAAGCCAAGCACACTAGGAAAAGTGTCTTGAGGGTGAGATCCTTCAGGGAGGCTGAATGTAATGGCTCAAACCTGTCTGACATGAGGAACCTTAGGACCACGTCTAAGTTCCATCCAGGAGTTGCCAAACGACGTTCCTTAGAGGTCTCGAAAGACTTAAGGAGATCTTGGAGATCTTTATTTTTGGAAAGATCTAAGCCTCTATGTCGAAAGACCGGAGCTAACATGCTCCTGTAGCCCTTAATCGTGGGAGCTGAAAGGGAGCAAACCTTTCTCAGATGTAAAACAAAATCTGCGATTTGGGCTACAGAGGTACTGGACGAGGACACAGATGCTGACTTGCTTCCCACTTCGACTGGTATACTCTAATGGTAGAAGCTCTCCTCGCTCTTGCAATCGCACTGGCTGCCTCCTTCGAAAAGCCTCGAGCTCTTGAGAGTCTTTCGATAGTCTGAAGGAAGTCAGACGAAGAGCGGGGAGGCTTTGATGGACATTCTTTACGTGGGGCTGACGTAACAGATCTACCCTTAGAGGAAGACTTCTTGGAAAGTCTACCAGCCATTGAAGTACCTCGGTGAACCACTCTCTCGCGGGCCAGAGGGTAGCAACCAACGCCAACCTTGTCCCTTCGTGAGAGGCGAACTTCTGCAGTACCTTGTTGACTATCTTGAATGGTGGGAATGCATATAAGTCCAGAAGAGACCAATCCAGTAGAAACGCGTCTATGTGGATTGCTTCTGTATCTAGGACTGGAGAGCAATAGATTGGTAACCTTTTGGTCAACGAGGAGGCAAAGAGGTCTATGGTGGGTTGACCCCAAGTAGCCCAAAGACTCTTGCCCACGTCCTTGTGGAGGGTCCATTCCGTGGGTATCACCTGACCCCTCCGACTGAGACAGTCTGCCAAGACGTTCAAGTCCCCCTGGATGAATCTCGTCAACAGGGAGATGCCTCGATTTCTTGACCATAAGAGAAGGTCCCTTGCGATCTCGAGCAGCGTGAAGGAGTGTGTGCCTCCTTGCTTGGAGATGTACGCCAAAGCTGTGGTGTTGTCTGAGTTGACCTCTACCACTTGGTTTCGAAGAAGCTTTCGAATATCATCAAGGCCAAGTGGACTGCTAATAGCTCCTTGCCGTTGATGTGCATGCTCTTCTGACTTGAGGTCCACAGACCCGAGCATTCCCGACCGTCCAGGGTCGCACCCCAACCCAAATCCGACGCGTCTGAGAACAACACGTGGTTTGGGTTCTTGACTGCTAGGGATAGTCCCTCTCTCAGACTGATATTGCTGTCCCACCATTTCAGGCATGCCTTTACTGGTTCGGAGACTGGGAATGATACCGTCTCTAACGTCTTGTCCTAGTTCCAGTGAGAGGCTAGATGGAACCGGAGAGGCAGAAGGTGTAGTCTCCCTAGTGAGACAAACTGCTCCAGGGATGAGAGAGTCCCTACGAGACTGTTCCAACTCCTGACTGAACAAACGTTTTCTTTTCAGCATTACTGTAGTTGGACTTCGAGCAGGGCTTGTTCTATTCGGTGGCAGACGGAAAAGCCCGAAAAAACTGGACTGCGAATCTCCATCCCCAAATATAGAATAATCTGGGATGGGATCAGTTGGGACTTTTAGGTTGACCAAAAGTCCCAACTCCCTGGCCAGACTCAACGTCCAATGTAGATCCTGCAGACAGCGAAGACTGGACGATGCTCTGAGAAGCCAGTCGTACAAGTACAGGGAGGCTCGGATCCCTGATAGATGGAGGGATTTTGCCACATTCCTCATGAGCCTCGTAAACACGAGAGGAGCAGGACTGAGGCCAAAGCACAGGGCTCGAAACTGGTACCCCACATTCCTGTAAACAAACCTCAGAAACGGTTGAGAATCCGGGTGTATAGGAATGTGGAAGTATGCCTCCTGAAGGTCGAGAGAGACCATCCAGTCGCCTTCCATTAATGCTGTCAAGACAGCCTGGTAGACTTCATCGTGAAGTTTGTCTTGACAATGAACACATTGAGCGCACTTGCCTCTTACGTACTCCTGCAGTGAACATGGCTGCCAGATCATTGGAGCCATCCCTGAAAGCCTTGTTTATGCATGACATAATTGTACAGCAAAACTTCAAACGCTCGAAAAAACTCCTAACAGGAGATGGTCTAGCTCTGAAGTCGACCATAAAATCTTGGAGCGTCTCATGGCCAGGCGCCAGGGAGAGTCTATGAGGTTTGAGAAGTCTATCTGGGCAGAGGCAGGAACTCCCAAGCCGAGAACTTCTCCCGTGTCATATCAGACTCTCGCTCTATAAGCCAGCTTAAAAGTAGGGAAAGCAAAGGCTGTCTCCCCCAAACTCCTCCTGGTGATAAACCAGTCGCCTAGCAAACGTAAAGCTCTCTTAGAAGAGCGAGAGAGCACTAGCTTATAAAACAACGGCTTCGAAGTAGCTAGGCCTAGTGTAAACTCTGACGTTTAGGCGAACGAGGAGCAGCAGTTACAAAAAGATCCGGACAAAGATCCTTAAAAATCAGCAAGATTTATTTAAAGTCCATAGAGGGCTGAGCAGCTTTAGGCTCCTCTCCGTCTGACAGAGTCCTCAAGGGAATATCAGTAGGAGGGGGAACAGCAACTTCCTCATCTGAAGGAACCTTGTCCGACAATAGCCGAGTCTCTAACAAGGGAGAGACCTGCCGTGGTGGCAATGCTTGACAAGCAGAGTCCACACGCAAAGGAGCAACAGTAGCAGTCAAGGACGCTATGTCATGTAACTGCTTAAAGGACTGACCAGCAACAACCAACAGGTGCAGGAGGACGCTCGACATCAACTCGAGACTGCCTTGACAGCCTAGACTGAGCAGTCAAAACAACTCTTGACTGCGGTGCTTGACGCTCAACGTCAAAACAAGTCAACTTCGCTGGTTGGCGAACGTCCTGAACGTCAACAAGAGCATGCGGCAGCGGGCTGAACGTCCACAAGCGGCTGAAAGTCAACATTGGACTGCATCGAGTGAGGCTCTACAAAACGTGACTGACGTGACTTTGTAACGTCAACGTCAACAGGACGAGCAAAGGTTCGTTTGGGCGGCTGACGGCCAGGATCTCGATCAGCTAAGCGGCGAGGATCATCGTGAACCTGCTCAGCAGAATAGTCCTCCATAAGAGAGGCAAGCTTATTCTGCATGTCTTGCCGTACAACCCATTTAGGATCAACGGGAATGGTTGCGGTAAGAGACGAGGGTAACGTCTGTGACTGCAAAACCTTGCCTACAAAAAGACTCTCGGAGCCTGTGTTACGCTTTTGTTTAGGCGGCGAGCAGTCTTCCGATGACTGCATAGGGTCAGAGCTGTCCTAATAGTTAAAACCAGGATGCTGGACCAGTCCTGAAAGGACTGACTTTCGCTTAAAGGGCCTCGAAACCTTGTTCCACGGTTTCTTATGCGAAAAGCCTTCGGAAGACGAGGAGAAAATCGTCTCGCTCGTCTTATGGTAGGGGCGGTGTTGATGAGACACGCCTGAAACCATAGAGGGAACGTCTGTTCGCTGATCAAGTCCTCTCGAACCCATAAGTCGTACGACATTACTTCTCCCCTGGGCTTGGGAGCTTGCAAGAGGTCTCGGACTAGGCGAACGACAGGCACGAACAGACGAACCCTTGGTCGCAACACTGATAACACTTTGCGCAATTATCACTTTATCACTACGATTTTCTGTTTTGCACTTATTTCACTGAAATCGAATTTTTTTACAATTCACATTAGGTATGAATAAAACTGATTTCTACCTGAAGCACGCAATTCTACCCTCATCAAAAGGTTATAATTGCGAAATCAGTCGTATAATGTAAGCACATTAATAAGAGCAAAAAACAGTAAACATATTTTAAGATAAAAAGATCAGTGGCTGGGAAGGAGACTAAACACTAGTTCATTCAAAACTACGTTTTCAATCTCTCACCGTACAGTGCCTTGGGACGAGAATAAAAGCTAAAAACGTTTTATCCTTTCTCCCCGTACAGAGAATAGGGACGAGAGTAAAAAACTGACTCGAGAACAACGTTACTCGCTTGGGACGAGAATAAAGATCGGAACGTTCTCTCTCCTCTCTCTCTCTCCGTCTCTATCTCTCTCTCTCTTGATTTCGCACCGAAGAGAAGAGCCCACTTACCTTTCGTCAATAAACAGGTTATTTGACCAAAGGAAAAAAAACTGAAAGGTTTTTCAATTAAAAAGTTCCTTTAAAATAGTATTTAAAACATCTAAGCTTTGAAAGAAGAATGAACAAAACGTCAGGATCGATTTACTCTTTCTGCAAAGTGAAACCGTGATACTCTCTCTCTCTATCGTAACGATAGAGCGCAAACTGCGTAGCATAAATAAACTAAACGTTAGTTCATCTTTGAAACAGTACGAAGACTATTCAAAGAAAATCTTTCATAAAATATCTACTAAAAAATATTCATTTAATAAGTTTTAAATCATTTGCTCTGTAAAAGTTATTTACGATTGAAAGGGCTCAACGTTGTTTAACTTCGGTTTCCAAGTTAGGACCGCCTACTCTCAGGAAAGGTCGCATATAAACAAATCATTAAAATTTATCTTGATGTTTATTATAAATGGAAAGCTAATCGAAGAGGCCTAATAAAGGCGGTTGAGATATAAAATATATAGAGGAAAATCTATAATTTATAACGTGATAAGATAATTGCTAAAAGCCTAAAACACACTTCCGTACTAAGGGAAGGGTCGGCCATTTAAAAGTCAAAGAAAGTCCAAAAAACAATCCAAAGTCATCAAAAATTAAATCTATCCAAAAACGAGTTCAAGATTTAAGTTGAAGATAAAACACCTGCACTGCGAAAGCTCAAACCAAAAGGAAGTACTTCACCAAATATGTTGAGAAAACTCCAGGTTATACAGCGAGTATTGATACGTCTTGTCGTTAAGGCCGACAGAGAAAAAATTGGGTCTGTTTACATGTATATGCGGTATCTGGCCGATAGTTGGCGCTGGTGGGCACACCCGCAACCTTCATAGCGATCGCTCGCGAGTTTTTGTGTGTTTTCTGTCGAGCCGCTGGAGCAGCAGCTATTATATATTCACCGGGTAAGTATATTTAAAAATATAGCACTTATATACCTTAGAAATGGTGCTAAAGGAGCATTTCACTGGGTGGCACAGATCTCTCGCCCAGAAATATATTTTTTTTTTGTCAAAATCCCTTATATAAGCCCAATGGCTACAACAGGAAAAAAAAATAGCCCAGTGAGGCAAGGAAATCAGTGAGAGAAGTAATAACTCATCGCACCCAACGCTTCGTCGACCTGTAGCTGGACTGTTGGGAGGGGTTTGGGCCTAAGGTAGCCCAAAACCAAATAAGGTACCGCCTTGGGGAAGAGGATATCCTTCCACTCGTTAGAGGGGAGGGAAGGGGCCTTCGGATCTGAGTTCTTCTTGAACCCTCTTACCCAAGTGTGAAGGTACATACATACATATACCATGGCACTTCCCCCAATTTTGGGGTTAGCCGACATCAAGAAATGAAACAAAACAAAAAAGGGGACCTCTACTCTCTATGTTCCTCCAGCCTAACAAGGGACTCAACTGAGTTCAGCTGGTACTGCTAGGGTGCGACAGCCCACCCTCCCATATTATCCACCATAGATGAAGCTTCATAATGCTGAATCCCCTACTGCTGCTACCTCCACGGTCATCTAAGGCACCGGAGGCAGCAGCAGGGCCTACCGGAACTGCGTCACAATCACTCGCCATTCATTCCTATTTCTAGCACGCTCTCTTGCCTCTCTCACATCTATCCTCCTATCACCCAGAGCTTTCTTCACTCCATCCATCCACCCAAACCTTGGCCTTCCTCTTGTACTTCTCCCATCAACTCTTGCATTCATCACCTTCTTTAGCAGACAACCATTTTCCATTCTCTCAACATGGCCAAACCACCTAAACACATTCATATCCACTCTAGCTGCTAACTCATTTCTTACACCCGTTCTCATCCTCACCACTTCGTTCCTAACCCTATCTACTCGAGATACACCAGCCATACTCCTTAGACACTTCATCTTAAACACATTCAATTTCTGTCTCTCCGTCACTTTCATTCCCCACAACTCCGATCCATACATCACAGTTGGTACAATCACTTTCTCATATACTGTAGAACTCTTTTTACATTCATGCCCAACCCTCTATTTTTTTACTACTCCCTTAACTGGCCCCAACACTTTGCAATCTTCATTCACTCTCTGACGTACATCTGCTTCCACTCCACCATTTGCTGCAACAAGAGACCCCAAGTACTTAAACTGATCCACTTCCTCAAGTAACTCTCCATTCAACATGACAATACACCTTGCACCACCTTCCCTTCTCGTACATCTCGTAACCTTACTCTTACCCACATTAACTCTCAACTTCCTTCTCTCACACACTATTCCAAATTCTGTCACTAAACGGCCAAGCTTCTCTTCTGTGTCTGCAACCAGTACAGTATCATCCACAAACAACAACTGATTTACCTCCCATTCATGGTCATTCTCGTCTACCAGTTTTAATCCTCGTCCAAGCACTCGAGCATTCACCTCTCTCACCACTCCATCAACATACAAGTTAAACAACTACGGTGACATCCCACATCCCTGTCTCAGCCCCACTCTCACTGGAAACCAATCACTCACTTCATTTCTTATCCTAACACATGCTTTACTACCTTTGTAGAAATTTTTCACTGCTTGCAACAACTTTCCACCAACTCCATATAACCTCATCACATTCCACATTGCTTCCCTATCAACTCTATCATACGCTTTCTCCAGATCCAGAAACGCAACATACACCACCTTACCTTTTGCTAAATATTTCTCGCATATCTGCCTTACTGTAAAAATCTGATTCATACAACCCCTACCTCTTCTAAAACCACCCTGTATTTCTAAGATTGCATTCTCTGTTTTATCCTTGATCCTATTAATCATTACTCTACCATACACTTTTCCAACTACGCTTAACAAACTAATACCTCTTGAATTACAACACTCATGCACATCTCCCTTACCCTTATATAGTGGCACAATACATGCACAAACCCAATCTACTGGTACCATTGACAACACAAAACACATATTAAACAATCTCACCAACCATTCAAGTACAGTCACACCCCCTTCCTTCAACATCTCGGCTCTCACACCATCCATACCAGACGCTTTTCCTACTCTCGTTTCATCTAGTGCTCCCCTCACTTCTATCTATTGTAATCTCTCTCTCATTCTCATCTCCCATCACTGGCACCTCAACACCTGGAACAGCAATTATATCTGCCTCCCTATTATCCTCAACATTCAGCAAACTTTCAAAATATTCCGCCCACCTTTTCCTTGCCTCCTCTCCTTTTAACAACCTTCCATTTCCATCTTTCACTGTCTCTTCAATTCTTGCGCCAGCCTTCCTTACTCTCTTCACTTCTTTCCAGAACTTCTTCTTATTCTCTTCATATGACTGACCCAATCCCTGACCCCACCTCAGGTCAGCTGCCCTCTTTGCCTCACGTACCTTGCGCTTTACTTCCACATTTTTCTCTTTATATTTTTCATACTTCTCTACACTATTACTCTGCAGTTACCGGTGGAAAAACACGCAGTTGTCATCAAAAGTATCCTTCGAGACTCATCCAGCCTGAAGTAGAACTTTACAAAAACTGCAATCCTGAGGGCCCTAGCATGAGAAAAGGGATTTTGACGTAGGAAAAATCTATTTCTGGGCGAAGGACCTGTGCCGCCCAGTGAATAAGCTCCATTTAGCACTTATTCTTAGGTAATTTACTGCTAAATATACCAGAGAAAAAATGTAATGGAGTGCTAGGTTAACTAGCTCGCTCACCTATTGGTGTCGGTATAAAATTGGGCGTATAATCCAGAGGTCCCGCACTATTTAGATTTATCCACGACAGAAACCCCAATAGAGGAGAGCCGTTCAACCTCACTTGGTACTACTAACAATGCATCCGCTCAGAACCCAACTCCTTAGCACCCAAAGTTTGGGGACTCCAAGGGAGAGGAGCTGGGAGGGTTCACTGGGCGGCACAGGTCCTTCGCCCAGAAATAGATTTTTCCTACGTCAAAATCCCTTTTCTGGGCTCGAACCTGTGCCGCCCAGTGAATCTATACTAGAGAAAATGTCACCAAACTTGCAAAATAAAGGAAAAAACATAAGTGTAAGGGAAATACAGGATGCTTTTAATCAGAGATGAGTACCAAAAAACAATTATAAGGGTATCTTAAATATGAACATAAATCCAATAAGGTAGGTATAATAATGCCGTGAGTGATAATATATACAGATACTCAGGAGTATAAAATTTACAAATATAATAACAGTATTCAGGTGCGAGACCAACGAATACAATAGGGTATAAATGAGGCAGGTAAGAGGGAGAGATAAAGAGTCAAGGCATTAACCTGTGAGTTACTTGGGAGTAACTACGCTCCCTGCGGCTACTGTAGAAAATTTTAGGGCTTCCAAATGTTTAAGGTAGTGTTTCTTGAACACTGACGGTGATTTCCACCCTGTATACCTGGAAAGGTCTGTAAAATTCATGTGGTGAAAGAAGTTCACCGAGGTAGCAACCGCCCTGATATCATGTGCAAGAGGAAAAGAGTCAGGGTTAGCTTGTTTAATAAAATACAAGATTTGTTGCCTGATCCCTTTAATAGTAATGGTACCGCCTTGTTCTCTAACGAATAGAGGCCCCGAGGAGTTAGAGGAGGTCCGGGATAAATAAGACCTAAGAGTAGTAACAGGGCACAGAGACGGATCTTGCGTGAGGGGAACAATTTTCCAGGAAGACCATCTGTTTTGAGGGTCTTCGTTCTTAGCCAAAAAGAATTTGTTAGGAGAAAGAAGGACCTCTCCCGAAGGCAGGAAGTCAATATGACCCGGGTCTCTCGACAAGGCTGCCAATTCAGAAATTCTTGCCCCGGAAGCCAAGCTCACCAGGAAAAGTGTTTTCCTGAGAAGGGGAATGTAATCACAAGAACTGTTAATGGTATCAGAAGCCAATTTGAGTACGTCATTAAGGAACCAGGTCACCGGGGTAGGACGAGTAACCGGTTTCAGTCTGGCACAAGCTTTCGGAATTGAAGCTAACAAAGAGTCGGTTAAGTCTATGTTAAAATCCACTAGGAAGATCTTTTTCAGAGCCGATTTAATAGTGGTGATAGTATTGGCTGCCAGACCTGATTCTAATAAAGATCTAAAGAAAGTGACTGTAAGGTTCAAGTTCATACAGTTCACGTCTGAGTCTATTAAAAATTTTGCCAACTTTTTAACTGCAGAGTCATACTGGCGGATGGTGGAATCCCGTTTATCCGATTCTAGGAACAAGGTGTTTTGAGGATCAATATTGGTACCATGCATAGCCGCAAACTTCATAAAGTCCATAAAGTTAGGGCGCTCTGAATGTTTGAGAAAGCGTACACAACGCGTGTTTGTACTATCTGAGACAGAACCGGATTGGGTATCGGGTGAGGGTATAGTCTCAACTCTCGCAGGAGAGGATACCAGTTGCTCTTGGGCCAGTTGGGTGCGACCAAGGCTACTTGTCCCTTGAAGGATCTCAGTTTGTCTAGAACTTTCAGCAAAAGATTCACCGGGGGAAAGAGATAAATCTTTTCCCAGGTGTCCCAATTCTGTGACATGGCATCTGTGGCGTAAGCCTGAGGGTCTAGATTGGGAGCCACATATACTCTCAATTTGTGGTTGGATTCCGTGGCGAAGAGGTCCACTTGGAGACCGGGAACCTGAGAGAGAATCCACCGAAATGACTTTAGATCGAGTGACCATTCCGATTCTAGAGGGGAGGTCCGGGACAGGGCGTCTGCCACTACATTCCGGACTCCCGCCAGGTGGACAGCTGAAAGATGCCAACGGTTCAAGGCTGCTAGGGAGAATATGGCTACTAGAACATGGTTCAGAGGCCCTGACTTTGACCCGCCTCTGTTGAGGCAGCGGACCACCACTTCGCTGTCGAGGACCAGACGAAGGTGTTGTTTCTTGGGAAGAGCGAGACGTTTCAGGGTTAGAAGAACTGCCATGGCCTCTAGCACATTGATGTGAAATTGGCAGAACAAGGGAGTCCAAAGACCTTGAACTTTCTTGAGCTGAGAATAACCGCCCCAACCTGATAAGGATGCGTCCGTGTGAATGATTAATTTCGGAGGCGGAAATCGAAGGGAACTGACTTTGACAGACTGTTTGCTCTTGTCCAAGGAAGAAGTCTTTCCCGTAGAATGGGAGGAAGGCGGACTTTCCTGTCCCGGAGCTTCCAGTTCGCCCTCGAACGCCAGACACGATTGATATCTTTCAATTTTGCCTTCAGAAGAAGATCCGTCACTGAGGCAAACTGAAGGGACCCCAGAATCCTCTCTTGGAGTCGTCTGGAACTTACTTTGTCTTTGAGAAAGCGTTTGGTGTTCCTTGCAATCTCTAACCTCTTGGGTCTGGGAAGACACAGAGCATGAGATATAAGATCCCATTGCAGGCCGAGCCATTGGAACTTCGATTTTGGAAGAAGACGGGACTTCTTGAAGTTGATCTGGAAGCCTAGAGATTGAAGATAATGGATGAATTTGTGAGTGGCTTTTAGGCAATTTTGGGAGGTGTCTGACCAAATGAGCCAGTCGTCCAGATAGGCTACTACTTGAATCCCTTGATTCCTGAGTTCCTGAACAGCGACTTCTGCTAACTTTGTGAAGATCCTTGGGGCGATGTTGAGCCCGAAAGGCATCACCTTGAAGGAGTAACTTTTGTCCCCTAAGCGAAAGCCTAGGTACGGACGGAAGTGTCTCGCTATCGGGACGTGATAATAGGCGTCTGTAAGATCGATAGAGGTGGTGACGGCCCCACGGGGAAGTAAGGTCCGCACCTGCGAGACGGTAAGCATTCGAAACTTGTCGCATTGAATGGACAAGTTGAGAAGGGATAGGTCTAGAATCACTCTTCTCTTGTCTGAATCCTTCTTCGGGACACTGAACAGCCGACCTTGAAACTTCAGGTGTTTCGTTTCTTGTACGGCGTTCTTTTGTAAAAGATCCTGGACAAATTCGACCAGGTCCGGAGTGGAATGTTGACGAAATTTGTTCGGAGGAGGAGGTCCTTGAATCCAACTCCACCCCAGTCCCTTGGAGATGATACTGAACGCCCAGGGACTGAACCTCCATTTGTTGCGGAAGGCATAGAGCCTCCCCCCTACCTGCTGCACCTCAGTATTGGTTTGAAGAGTTGCCTCCACGTCCGCCTCGGAAGTTCTTTCCTCTGCGAAAAGCTCTTCCCCTGCCTTTGTTCTGGTTAGAACCACGGTGGTAGCCTCTACCTCTACCATAACCCTGGGAAGAGCTATGAGTCTCATACGACTGGTTAAAGGCAGGAGAAGTGGCGAAGGCACCAGAAAGCTGGCTCTTAGGAAGCAGAACGGTGACATAGTCGTCCGAAGGAGCCTATGAGGTGGAAGGCTGTGCCGGGGCAACAGGAGATGGGGGAAGAGGCAGCCGGAAAATGGGCGAACCAGTCTGCTGTTGCCTGAACTGGGTGGAAGTATATGGACGGAGCTTCTTCCTACCCCGGGCTTGGTAATTTGCAGGGTCAGATTTACGTTTAGGAGTCAAACCCCAACGGGCTTTAAGGCTCTGGTTGACTCTAGTGGCCTCCGCCAAGACTTCCTCTACAAGGTCCTCAGGGAAGAGGTTTGAACCCCAACAGGAGGACCAGATCAGCTTATTAGGTTCATGCCTAATAGTCGCCTCTGCCAGGACATGTTTGCGACACTTGCGTTTAGCAGTAGCGAAGTCATACAGGTCATAGTATAATGACTGCAACGTAGCCTTGTTGAGAGATTTAAAAATACTCTCAGAATCGTAAGTCAAGGCTATCGACTCCGTGAAAGTGGCCAGGTTCAGAGAACGGCCAACGCGTAGGCGAGAATCATACTCCTGTTTAATGAGGGATTCCGGGAGACGGGGAAGCCGCTCACTAAACATTACCGAAGCAAAGTCTGCTGCTAGCTTTCCAGAGGTAAATGTGGTATGGACGTTGTCCCAACACTCAATGCCTGAAGGAAGAAGGAGGGAGATTGGATCCACCTCTCGGATGGGAGGCAAGGGCTTCTCCTCCAGAGCATATTGGAAGGCAAGCTCTGCTACCTTATTGACACATGGAGTCACGGTGTTTTTGTCCATTAGGAACATTGTAAAGGAGCTCTTATAAGGCGTCAACATAGTGTTGGTGCAGCCGATGTCATTCAGGAATCTGGCCCACACAGATTGGGCCTGCTCTTTTGGGAAGATGACTGTCTCCTTGGGGACCTTGTCTAACCGAACCAAAGCTTCCTCGGTAAGCCTGGCATAACCATGAAATGGAAATGCCACACCAGGAGGAAAGAATTCAAAGTCCTCTAGGGGACGAGTGCCAAGACCCTCCAAAGTTAACATTCCGTCTGAGAACGGGGAATGAAGAGCCATACGCCAAGGGTGGTTTTTGGCAAACTGCGGGAGCTTAGAGGCATCCGGGATGAGAGAGCTTTGGACCCGCTCCGGAGCACCTTGCTCTAATGCCCCAAGTCTCTGACCGATGTTAGAGAACATTGTGTCCATCTTAGACTGTATCTCTGATACAAACTTAGCCTGCATCTCCGACACGATGCGAAGCATGGCTGATTCGGAAAGGCCCGGGCTAGCAGCAGGTGTGGCGGAATGAACTCCCGGGTCGCGAGACTTAGAGGAGGAGCCAGAAGCCTTAGATGACAGGTTTGTATTCTGTTTAGAACCATGAGAAGCCTTATGAGGCTTATGAACTTTAGGTAAGGTTCTAGACTTATTCTTGGGGGGAACCGGGTGTGATCGTTGGGACGAATCACGGTCCCCAGAAAAACTATGAAAGGAAGAGCGATCAGAAGAAGAAGAAAGAGAGGGGCTGAGGATAGGAATCTCAGCGCCAGAAACACCTGCCTCTCTTACCACCCTACCTGTATCTGGATCATCCAATAACATGGGTTCCACGTCAAGGTTCATGGAGGCAACATTGTCTTCTAGATCTCCGGGGGCGTCCGACGGATCCTGCTCTGGATCAATAAACCCCGCTATGGTGGCATCAATGTGGGCAATGATGGGAGCTGCAACATGCTTAGCCACAGCGGCTGAAGACTTGGCGTTGGGGTAGATCAAGGAACAGTAGTCCTCGGAGAGGACGTACGGCCGCTTGGACTTCACGTTCCGGGCAAAACCACCAACCCACACTTTCAGTGTGGCCCGAGCCGCAGACTTTTGCTCCGGGGATGCCTGAAATAATAGTGGGAATTATAAAAGGGCAGACTCCCAGTGGTCCTTCAAGACCATAGATATCTTACTAAATAGTGTATGTATGCCAAAAAAGGTAAGATAAATAAGAAGGCAACATAGCCAACAGGACTCACCGAGTCAGATCCAAGGGTGGTAACGAGGTCAAAACAGACCACACAGTTATCCGGGTGCCATACCACGACATCCTCCAGCTGCACACCGCAGAGGGCGTGAGACCGACAGACGGTATGGCCGCAGGGCTGATGTAGAACAGCTGCACAGGCTGTCGTCTGACAATGCACCATCTATAAAAAGAATAGTATATGAGAAACTGTAATTCTCTTAAGTAGGGGCGGACCCGGGCCTAACATAAGCCTAACACAAGATTAGGGCTTAACTGTAATATTCTTAAGTAGGGGCGGGTCCGGAGGACCCGGCCTAAACATAAGTCTAGCTTAAGACTAAAGTATAGCCATCCATTCCGGTCGAGCCGGGAGTATAAAAAAAGGATGCAACAACAAAACATTAAGACACAGGGTGTCTGATTTCCCGGGGCGAGGCTAAGCCCCGGGCCGGGAAATAAAAGTATCCAAAACTAATTCGTATAGGAACTCCGGGGTAGTGATCTGTCATATAATCATCATAGGAACTGTTATAAATTAAATAGGGGGGCGGAACTGTAGATAAGAACCGCCAACGGAACCCAGAGGGTTTCATATAACATAAACCAGTGTGATAAGTGAATATAAAATAGGGTGCACCGGGATCCAACTCTGTTGACCGGTGGCCAACCAGACTAGACAGAGCCAAACCCGCCGGGACACCCGGAGGACAAAGTCCATAAACACTGAACTACCCCCTCTACAAGGAGGGAAGGCAACGGTCCCCTAGGGGAGAGGGGGAGAGAAGCCTAGCCACCCACCTAGCGAGAGGGGGAGCATGGGGGAGGATCACGTGATACGGAGCAGCAGGGCTACCAACTGACGATCCCCAACCAGACAGATCAAACGGAGTAATAGCACAATATTCATTATAATAGTAATAGCGTTGATAATATAAAATAAACACATAAAAATTTTTGGGCAAGGCATGCAACATAATAATTATATCAGAAAAGACACACCTGATGGCTTAAAAAATAACATTGCCGCCTAGCACGAAGGTCGGCAGCCATAACGATACGTAAATGATATCGGCCCAAAATTTGAACCACGAGGGTTCTAAACGCTAAATAATGAATATCCATAATAACAAATAAAATTTAATAATAAAAATAATACATATAGTAACACCGCGAGTGAAACTAAAAGCTCTCAAAACAGGAGTACCAACTGTAAATGGAATCAAGCAAGATCGGTATGAACAGCAAAACACAGCTTGGTACTTAACTTAGACGGTGTCTCCAGGGAAACCGACGAAGAAGCCATAATCCAAAGAAAATAAGCGAAAAAACGAGAGCACAACAAAAAAGCGGGTTACACACAAGACGTGCTAAAAGGAGTTGGGTTCTGAGCGGATGCATTGTTAGTAGTACCGAGTGAGGTTGAACGGCTCTCCTCTATTGGGGTTTCTGTCGTGGATAAATCTAAATAGTGCGGGACCTCTGGATTATACGCCCAATTTTATACCGACACAAATAGGTGAGCGAGCTAGTTAACCTAGCACTCCTTTACATTTTTTCTCTGGTATATTTAGCAGTAAATTACCTAAGAATAAGTGCTAAATGGAGCTTATTCACTGGGCGGCACAGGTTCGAGCCCAGAAATCACAAGCGAATGCAACATGGCGGACCAACGGATTCGCAGACGCGGGATGGGCTAAGCCTAATAGGTTGAAAAACCTGGGGTTACATTAGGGGACAAATACATGACATAAGGAACCATAGGGAACTTATGACAAGATAAAACTGAACAATACACATATGATCACGCCTTTACAAAAGGAGGTAATCACCCGAACCAAATAAGATATAACTTACTACCATTTAGACAGTTAGGCTGTAGCATTGAAGGAACACATATCGGAAAGACACGTGAACCTGAAAAGGAAATGATGAAATCCATTTTTTCCTTATTTCCTTGAAGCAAAAACCAACTGTTTACTCATTGCTAATAACAAGCTATTTGCTACGTCGTTGCAGCGGGTTTGATAACACTTCCCGCAGCCACCACAAAATGGCGCATCTCCTCCAATTGCTTCAGATAATGCCCAAAAGAAAACCTAAGTTGACTTCCAACCAATATATGCCTGCAGTTCCTCAAAGGACATATACTGGAAAAAGTTCAAGGAGGAAGCCACGTCCCTAGGGTTGAGACCAAATGTCATACTAGCCGGGTCTGCTCTTCGTATAAAGTAAGTAATTTTAGCTCTTAACTTTTTCAGAGACAAATCAGACCCCACTGTATCTTTTTGAAACGAATGACCACCCTTAAACTGCACTCTACTTAGTAAATAAACTTTTGAACAGTGCACTGGTCACAGGGAAGGATCACCTGGTATGGGAACTATTTTCCATAGACCTCAACGTTTAAAGGAAGTTCATTCTTAGCCAGAAAATTGGAATCAAGGTATAAATTAAGATCACCATTATCCACAAATTCAATGTAGTCATCGTCTCTAGAAAGCGTCACAATGTCACTAACCCGAGCACCGGAAGCCATCGCAATTAAAAAGATTCCTTTCTGATTGAGATCATGAATAAAAGCCCTTTGATTGTCTATGTCTGAAACGAATTGCCATAACTTTGTCCAAAGACCAAAAGATAGGCTTCGGTGGAGCTGACAGCTGCAACCTTGCGCAAACCCTCGGAATTTTGTTTAAGAGATCCAAGTTAAAGTCGACATCAATGGCGAATAGTATAGGTCTAGTGAGGGTGAATTGTACGATGAAATCGTGGAGGAAGCTAGACCTTAAAAGTACAAAACAAGGGGAAAACCTAAACAAAATCTATAGTAATTGACCCTGGATTTTGCCTTTGACATATTTTACCCATTTCGTCCTTGATGTTTCATACAGTCATGGTGTAGATGACTCATAGTTTCCGCAAATACCCACTTATCACGTTGAATTTGGAACTTCTTTCCCGGGGCTAGGGCGTAAAAATCAAGAGATGAGGGTTGTTCGATCTCCATGATAAAGCGTAAATAATCTCCTGCTGTTCCTCCTGGGGCAGAATCGGGTTGGTCACGGTACCAACTTGGGGGTTCAAATCCTCGGCAATGGGAAACCAGTTGCTCTTTGGCTACAGAGAAGCCACCCGAGCTGCTGTCCCTTGAAAGATCAAAGCCTGTTAAAACCGGATCACTGGAGCCTGACTCCTAACAGACAGTCTGCCAAAGGATGATAGCGCCTAAATGTTCTAACAGTGGTCATCAACAAGATTTGAAGAGCAAAAAGAGAAAAACTGAATTAAAGGCTAGTAGCAGTCCAGTCTCTTAGAAATGGCCTTAGTGGTATGGTTGAATCTGCCAGGGTGGATAATCACTCCACCACCATTACCCAGCCCATCATAGACTCGAGCGCCTCTACTGCAGCAAAGTCCTGGAATATCGGAGAGGTCCATCTACACGAGGCATCATTTATAGTCTGGAGGAGTCGAGGCTTGTGAAAATATGGCCATTTGGCTTCCAACAGAAGTTAAAATTGCAGCACATTCTTTAGATGCATCAGTGCAACTACACATTCGAATGTTCATGCGACCATGCATTTGAATGGCAGCACGTTCAAGATGTGCATCGGTGCAGGTTCACACAGGAATAGCAGCGTGTTTTGGTTGTGCGCCACCATGATCAGACAAGAAATGGTGATGCGTTCCATGACGTCAGTGTGTAGGTGTTTACACATGGAGCCGAAACTGGTAGAAACTGCAATTACCTTCACCTTCCGAAAGGATTACTTTACAGAATTAAAATACGCAGCCGAGCAAATTGGCCAAACTTATATATTAGAATCCATTGTGGACAATGAGTGTCGTTGCCTGGATACTACCATAAAAGAGAAGGTGTGTTTCTTTGGCTGAACAGATCTTTCTGGAGAAAAACTAGCTTGTGGACCTCTTGGTGTATGAGGTGGCACTAGGAATATTGCCACTGGGAAAATTGCCCACCTAGGAATATTGCCACTGTAAAGGTTTTCCAAAGTTTTCCAAACCACCAATATTTAGGAAATTTTCAACTATGATTATTTTTTTCATAGAATATCATAACAATGAAGTTTAGCATTTAGACCTCAGCATTTCTGCAAACTTCTGCCCATAATGGTGTCCATCATTAAAAGTGAATAACGATACACTTGTTGATGAGCAAACGGTTTGTGTACCATAAACATGGAACAAATAAATATGACAAATTCGAAGATAATTTGTATTTTTCCTAACCATACAAACCTTAGCTATTTACAAAGGGTTATTACTTTTAGCGTAGCTGAAATGGCGAGCCATCAGAATTTAACGAGGGTGTATTACCCCCGCGCTAGTTAGCGGGGGGGTAGGGGAGTGGTAGCTAGCTACCCCTCCTCCCCCTCACACACAGGTGAATACTCACTTTCACTTAGAGGTAGGACTTGTCTTGGGGGACAGGGCTGGCGGGCAAATATGTGTAAATAGCTAAGGTTTGTATGGTTAGGAAAAATACAAATTATCTTCGAATTTGTCATTTGTTCCGTAACCGAAATACAAACCACGCTATTTACAAAGGGTGACTTATCCCTTAGGAAGGGTGGAAAGTCCCCAGCCATACTGGCTTTGGCTTTACCCGGGGACTCAGAATCTGAGTGAGTCGCACTCGAGAAAAGGAGTCCCTGCACCTCACAAGTTCCTTGCTCCGCAAGGAACCATGTGGCCTACGTAAGCTTGTGTGTCAAGGAAGAAGTGTGACTCGTCCTAGGCAGTTGACCTGGGGTTCCAGAAGGAACTCTGGGTTAGGACGTTCCCAATACCACCTCGTCAGGGTATGGGGGACGCGACAGTATTGACTCAATACTCGGAACACAAGGAAGCATGGTTTACCTGCAGAGGTTCGAGGTCAGCTATGCAGAGACCAGGATGCTGCTTCCCCGTAGAGGGGATGATTAAGAAAGAAGTAAGGGCCAGACATACTTCTTTCGTTCATGCAGACTAAAACCTGATAACAATGCCCTCAACCTTCTGCTACCTGTCCAAAAGGGAGCCTGAGGTTAGACCAGCTGTTGTGTAGCCACCACAGAGCGATAGAAAACGTATCGAGACTCCTGTGGGTCACGCCCTGCAGGAAGCGGGCTGCGAAGGTCATCAGACGCTTCCAGACTCCAACTTGTAGCACCTGCGTCACAGAGTAGTATTACTCGAAGGCGAGGGACGTTGCGATGTATCCAACATCGTGCTGTAGGGCGACGTGACGGCGGAGGGTCTGAAGACAGGACGAGATGAATGTCCTGGAGTCCGGGCTGAAGAGGTATACTGGTGACTCTCCCCCCATGTCCTCCTTGTGTTCCCAAATCGGCTGCAACTGAGGACAAACTGCAGCTGTTCCCAGCGCTAACCTCTCGATTCCTTAATGGCAAGAAAGAGAAGGTCTTGGGACATCAGACACAGAATGGAGACTCGAAATCTTGAATGAATCGGACCGAAGGGCCGGGACCCTCAGATTCTGAGTCTAGCCAACAACTCAGGAGCAAGCCTGAATGTTGCCTTCCCCTCTTCCTTAGAAAGGGGGGAGTAGTAAGAGACCAAGAAGATTGCTTACACACTGGTCGTGGCCAGAGTGAGCAGAAGACCCAAGGCGGAATACAATCCGAGGCCTGTCGTAAAAGGGTCTTGAGAAGATCTCTTAAAGGACTAAAAAGTCCGAGCCATGCTCCAAGTTGGAGGTCTTCCTCCGACTAGGGCCGGGACGATCGTAGCTTCGCATGAGCGAGGATAGATCCAGCGGGCAGGAAAAAGTTATTCCTTTAAGCCTGAAGGTCAGGGAAAGGCTGAGCGACAGGCTTCATTGCCGAGAGCGGAAAGGAGTTTCCTCCCGCCGAAAGGCAATAAGACCGTTATTGCTGGAGAAGAGGCCTCAAGGGAAGAGGTATATCTCCCACGGCACCAACCACCTTAGACTCTTCACTTTGCCTGGGAGACCCCTGTGGATGACTATCGCAGATGACGCGACCTCCGTACCGCGACTGTAGCGGATTGTCTCTTCTAGAGGAGGAAGCCGAAGCGACGCCCCAGTTCGGGAGAGATGTCGCAGTGTGGTTGCTTGAGTAGTCTGCGCCGTGGGAGAAGCTCTCCCGGGAGTTCCGTCAGGGGAAGCAGATGGTCCAGAAACCGTTCTGCGCATAGTCCCAGTGGAGCTCTCCCATTGAAAGGTTGACAGACAACCTGGTCTTGCTGAGGCCCATTGTCCGCAGACAAAAAGGAGGGAAGACGCAGGCGTCGAAGTTGTCCCACCATCACCGGAATGCATCTTGCCAGTGTCTCGGGGTCTGAGACTGGGGGGAAGACTAGCGGAAGCTTGAGGTTCCAAGCTGTCGCGATCAGGTCCCCCAGACCAGCACTTGCTGGTTACCCAAGGTTAAAGACCCCTAGGTAAACTCTCTCTATGAGGCTCTGCTCGGATAGTCTGAGAGAAACATTCCCCTGCCTGGAATGAGAGAGCCGATGGTGGTATTGAGAGAATCTCAATCATCCCGGTATCTCTACTGCAAGATGTGAAGGTGTGAAAATGCGTCCCCTGCTGGTTAGAATGAAGTCGACGCGCAACGGGGAGACTCGGCAGGAGCTGTAGGATCTGAAGAGGGGCCAGACTAAGGCCCCTAAGCCTGCCTGAATGATGGAGAGGTATCCTTCAGGTCTTGACCATAGGCCTGGACCGGAACATGCCCCCCCCCCCCTTTCCTTTGACGAGTCCGAGAACCGCATCAAGAATGTGGGGAAAGGACGAGAATATCCACTACCATCAAGAGGCTCCATAGGTCAACACCCATTGCAGGTCTAATAGTTCTGCTGGTCCCATAGGGCCAGGGAGTCCGGTTAAACATTGCCTAAAGCCACCGGAACTTGGATCGCCCCACATGGAACTTATCCTGAGGCGACCGTTCGGACTATAGACGGGTCAATGAGGAAAGAAGAACTAGGAAACGTTCCAAGGTAGGGCTGAAAGCTCTGCTTGACTGAGAACAGGTACTGTGACTCTCCTCAGTCTTGCCACAGTCAACCGAAAGGAAGGCTCGGAGGATGTGGTACTGTAACAGAATCTGGCGTCCCCAGGTGGTCACCCATCCAAGTACCGACGTTGCTTAACCTCGCTGGATGGACGAGAAGCGGGGTTTCCAATGTGGTAAGGCGGTTGACTCAATATCATGGCCAGATACTCCAGATGTTGAGGCAGAGGAAGAGAAGGCTCCAAGCAAAATACCATGAGCCCACACTCATGGTGAGCATCCGGAAGCTTGTCCCGGCGCTGAAGAAGGTCGAAACCTGAGCCTACCGGAGTTGACCAGCCCTCCAAACAGCAGAGGAGGCGGAAGCCTGCACCTGAGCGGCCAAGAGGAAGGCAGGGAGAGTTCTCTAGGGAAACAAACCTGCTATGCCACGGCGGGATAGCCACACTGCATCATAAGCAGGAATACTTGCAGTCTAGGCTGAATTCGACGAGCACCCTGGAAGATGGATGGAATGGAAACTGAAAGTACCCGTCCTTCCGATCCAGGGTTTAAGGAGTCCTGTCGCCTCGTTACCAGTCTGATCGATTCTGCTGGCCGAAGTTTGTTCGACAAACTTGATCGGGGCTGAGAGGTCGACTATGGACATCCCCTCTCAGATCCTTCCTTACAAGAAAGGATCGACTGAGGGGGCCGGGGGTGAAGCCGTCGATGATCCTAAGGAAGACCTTCGCCTAAGGTATAGATCATTCTGCCCAACCGGGCAACTCTGCTGACGCTATGGCATAAAGGTTCAGAGACACTGAATTCGCTGACAGAGACGGCAGGCGCGATATCCTTGGCTAATCACAGAGAATATGCGGGAATGGGCATCGGGAAGCTGTCATTCGGATGAGTAACCTTAAGCATCCTCCCAGCGAAAAACCTGCAATCCTAGAGTTCGTGAACTCCTTTTAGGACTATGCCCCCTCGGGGGAGTCTCCCGTGCCATCTGTTCCTGACAGGAGAAAACTGCAATTGGACACCTTGTCCCAGTTGTCGTAGCCGATAACTTAGGCCGACGTGGTTGAAAGAAAAGGCGCTGGAGCCCTGCAGAGTCTGGAAGAAAGCGCCTTGGAGGAGTGAAACCGGAAGTCGATTTACTCCGCACAGCAGCTGTCTAAGTCTCTGTCCTTGGGCACAAACAAACTCTTCTCAAGGACGGAAGGGTGTCTGAGGTCGTCGACCTCCACAGATGAGACACCCGAAGGAAGCCCTCAGTCAGCGCGTCCAGATGGTACAACATCGAGCTTGTCCGCAAGTTAGATACTTAACGACGGAAGGCCAAGGTGCCTGAGCTTGAGAGGAGGAAAGTACCCTTGATCTTCCTGTAGCTTCCTTGAACCAAACCTCGGGCCGTAACCGAGGAGGGAAAGAACCTGGTAAGCTCCCAGAGGAAGAGGTAAGCAGTCACCCCTTGTCCGATGGAGAAATCTCGAACGGAAAGCCACCCCCGCCAAAAAACCTTCCAGGGAATGGCGGGGAAGGGCTAACCCAGGTTCAGGAATAGAGGAGTGTTGCTCAGATCTCCCTTAAGTTTCTCCTATTCTTGCAAGTGCCATGCTCTGTGTTTACGGGGTGAGACAGTGTTCTGGAAATACGCTCCAGAAGAACTCGCCAGGCTGGTCATGCTGCGAAAACCCCATTGGGAATCGTGGTCGCAATTGCCCTGGAGCTCGCGCGACGGGAATTCCTGGTGGTCAGCTGGCGATAACTCATAGACGAGCAATGGATACTGCAAGAAATAAGCCGACATTTGTGCGAAGAAACACTGTAGGTTCGCGCGACGGAACACCATCCGTCTGCGTGATGGAAAAAAAACCGTTGGTTCGCGCGTAGGCGAACATTGGAGAGCATGAGCGTAGACGTGCCGGCACGTGGACGTGTGGGCGCGCGGGCGAGCGGTCGCGCGGTTGCACGGGCGAGCGGTCGCGCGGTTGCACGGGCGAGCGGTCGCGCGGTTGCACGGGCGCGCAGGCGAGCGGTCGTGAGGGTGGGCAGGAGGATGAGAGCGAGTCCGAGGCGGCGAACGCAAGCGTTAGCGCGATGGCGAGGAAACGCGCTGGCGCGTGGGCGAGGAGGACTGCTGGCGATATGGATCAACAAGCTATCGGTGGTGAGCTGGTGAGCGCTAACGCGCAGGTTGGCGATGGCGCGTTGTGATATGCCAACGCGATGGTCGAGCAGTATGCGCAGGTGAGCGATCGTGCGATGGCGAGCAGTATGCGAAGGTGAGCAGTGATCAGCATGCGCAGGGTCGCGCGATGGTGATCAGTATGCGCAGGGTTGCGAGATGGTGATCAGCATGCCAGGGTCGCGCGATGGCGATCAGCATGCGCAGGTTAGCGGTCGCGCGATGGCGAACAGCATCTGCAGGTGGGCGATCGCGTGATGGCGAACAGCATACGCAGTTGAGGGTCGCGCGATGGTGATCAGCATGCGCAGGGTTGAGCGATGGTGATCAGCATCCGCAGGTGTGTGGTCGCGCGATGGCGATCAGCATCCGCAGTTGAGGGTCGTGCGATGGCGATCAGCATCCGCAGTTGAGGGTCGCGCGATGGCGATCAGCATCCGCAGTTGAGGGTCGCGCGATGGCGATCAGCATCCGCAGTTGAGGGTCGCGCGATGGCGATCAGCATCCGCCGTTGAGGGTCGCGCGATGGCGATCAGCATCCGCCGTTGAGGGTCACGCGATGGCGATCAGCATCCGCAATTGAGGGTCGCGCGATGGTGATCAGCATCCGCAGTTGAGGGTCGCGCGATGACGATCAGCATCCGCAGTTGAGGGTCGTGCGATGGCGATCAACATCCGTAGTTGAGGGTTGTGCGATGGCGATCAGCATCCGCAGTTGAGGGTCGCGCGATGGCGATCAGCAACAGTTGAGGGTCGCGCGATGGCGATCAGCATGCGCAGGTGAGATAGTAGCTGGCGAACCATGTTCCTTCAGAAGTGTTGGAGAACGTTGGCGTGCCGGCTGTAACACACGTGGGCGATCCGGAGATCGCTGGCGAGCTGATGATCGCTGGCGGGCTGATGATCGCTGACGAGCTGATGATCGCTGACGAGCTGATGATCGCTGGCGAGCTGATGATCGCTGGCGAGCTGATGATCGCTGACGAGCTGATGATCGCTGACGAGCAGAAGGCTACGCGTGGAAGCCTGCGCAAAGAAGAAGAGTCCTTGACCCCGACCTGAACCGAAGTTCTAGATCGCGAGGACGAACGTGGGCGCACAGGGCGCGTAACAGGAACCAACAGGAACCGCAGGGAAGATCATCTTGAAAGCGCTGACGAACAGGAGAGCGCTGATGAGCAGAAGGGCGCGCAGGGAAACCCTGACACGCAAGGGAAGAACCCCCGTGGGGGCAACCCTTTGCCCCGAAGGGATCATTGTCCGCCGGAAGACTGATGTCCGTCGGAAGACCGCTGTCCGTCGGGAAGACCGTTGCCCGTCGGAAGACGAGATCAGACTGCTGTCCATCTGCACCAAGGCGGAAGATCGAGAAAAAGGAGTTGTAGGCTGCAAACGGAGATCCAAAAGGGCGCCTCAAGCACCCTTATAGGGAGATGAGAGGCCCTTACGACGAGGCGGACGGTGGGCTTTACGGCGAGGGAGGCCAACAGCAACAGCAACAGCAACAGAACAAACCTCCGAAGAGGAGTCTCTATGAGTGTACTCTCTCGCGAACGAAAGAGAAACACTTCGTGGAAGAGACTGGTCAGCCAGTGACCTAAAAGGAGCAATCCTCCGAAGAGGAGCTCCTGCAGTTGCCCAGCCCCTTGAGCGAAACTGCAGGTGCGACCGCTCAGCACCAAGAGCATAGTCGCACGAAAAAAAGGCAAGAGAAGAACCCCCCAAAAGGGGAAAAACTCAAGCCTGGACAGGAAAAACTTCCCTCGGAAGGAAAGTTATCCGCCCAAGGAGGCAAGCCTCCTGACTGTTCTAAAATGAACTGGAGAGCTGTCCGTCAACACGGGAGTACTACCAGTAGAAGGAGACACGCCCCTGACGAAAATACAAGGGGGGAGGCAGCAACAGCCGAATCCCCAGGACTCAACCAGACAGCTCACATCGTTGCTATATTACAGAAACGAACTTGATCGGTAACTGTAAAAAATAAAACAAATAATATTAGTACACATTCATTCCCCCGGGAAGGCTCCGAAGAGGAATCCCGAGGGAAAGGAACAAGAATTACACAACAGGCACGTGCCCTCACAACCACTTACACTCGCGGAAGGAGCTGTAACCAAAAGAGAATTATAACAATTATAATTATGTAACTATGTAATTATGAAATTTAAAAATGAATGAACACTAAAGGAAGAACGAAAACCCCGAAAGGAATCGTTCTACAAGCTGAAAAACAAAAAACTACAATTAGATTCATAACTAATTGATACAAACGTACGGCGTAGCAACCCCCCACACGGAAAGGAAGCTAGGCTACAAGGGCGTAGTAACACGTAGTAAAAGGGTGAACGACCTCAAGAGAGAGAGAGAAAGAAAGACATAAGTCAAACTCGATCGCCACCCATAAAATACGCCGTGGTGGCCTAACTGCCGAGGCCTCCACGTAGATATCGTACACTACACACACACATCTGAAAAGGAAACTTACTTATTTCTATACTCAAATATATATACAAACATGAAAACATGTTTACATATATATTGAGTAAAAGAAAAGTAAGCGATTAAGTAAAGACAAAACAGACAATGGCTGCCAAGCGAGGACCAAGACAGAGACGTCTGTCACAGTCCGAGCCAAAAGTTAAAGTGAGTATTCACCTGTGTGTGAGGGGGAGGAGGGGTAGCTAGCTACCACTCCCCTACCCCCCCCGCTAACTAGCGCGGGGGTAATACACCCTTGTTAAATTCTAATGGCTCGCCATTTCAGCTACGCTAAAAGTAATAACCCTTTGTAAATAGCGTGGTTTGTATTTCGGTTACGGAACAAACCGTATAGTTATATACTGGGTGTGTAGTCAACAAAGAGAAACTGCAAGGCTACACTACATACAAAAACATCTGACGACTTTGAAGTTTTAAAACGTTACCAAACATACACACATTTCAACGAAAGATCGAGTAGATGCCTAAGTTGTGCATGAATCTTTAAAAGAAAAAGTGAAAATGTCCCATCAGTCAACTCGCTTCCTGGTAGCTCAGGCTACTGTGTCTCGCGATGAAGCTGTCCTATCTCAAATGCCCAATACAAGTCACATAAGCAGGAATATTAGGATGTGGAGACAAAACCTTTCCAATTTTCCTTCTGTTCCATGTAGAAGGGGCAAAATATTCAATAATACTAAAATTTTCAATCATAGACGGCGGGAAAACTTTCCTTCAATATGATTCAGGTATTGGCGATGTGGATCGCATATTGATATTTCCATCTGATGCTGGGCTACAAGATTTGAAAAATTTATAAACATTAGGCTATTGACGGAATTTTAATATCAACTTTTCACAATTCATGTACAGCAAGATGAACTAAGCATCGCGTCTTAGCTCTTTTACCTAACACGACAGAATTAACATATAGAAGATTTTATGGAAAATTTAGGTAGTGAAGAAAACGAAAATATTACAATAGATTTTGAAAAGGCTTGTTTTAACAGAATATAGGCTGTTTTCTCAAACATTTTTTATAACGGGTGTTTCTTCCATTTCTCAAATCGCTCTATAGAAAAAGTTGAATTGGGTTGTAAACAAGAATACCACAACAATGAATTTTCTCTTAAAATGACATTTTTCTACCCTTGCCTTTCTGGCAACCAAAGATGTTATTTGGGTTTTCGAAGAACTTTCAGATGATGATGCCATACAGCATGAATTCCTCACTTATTTCGAGCCAACATACATAGAAATTGAGAGGGACAAGGAATAACAGACGAAAAGTTACAAGTACATTTCCGATAAGTTTCTGGAATGTCTATAGCCGTATAGTTAATTCTTTACCACAAAAAAAATAATAAAGTAGAGATGTTTTTTAACTTGCTTAATGAAGGGATTTTGACGAAGGAAAAATCTATTTCTGGGAAGAGGCCTGTGACGCCCGGTGAGAAAAGTCCTTCCTTATACCTTTCCTAATATAAATCTTCCAAATATACTAGAGAAAGATAAAAGCATGGAATGCAGAGGTTACAACCCTCGCGCGAACACCTTGTAGGTGTCGTGTATTAAACAAAGGCGTGTGTAAACCACTATTCACAGGTTGTCTTCCATTTAGATAATCCCTTCATCAATGGGGAGGGCCGTGACAGGCCCTAGATAACATGGTTGAACTCCCCAACGACACCTACCACGCGCGCCCTCTAGGACATCCTTCTGCAAGAACATATGGCTTGGCAAGGAAAAAGAGGGGTGGGGTCCGTATCAAATAACCGGGAAGGGTTTCACCGGGCGTCACAGGCCTCTTCCCAGAAATAGATTTTTCCTTCGTCAAAATCCCTTTTCTGGGGGGCCTGTGACGGCCGGTGAGAATGTACCAGAGAATGCCTTCCAAGCCCAATAAATTAATAACATAATAAGGAGAAAACAAACACCATGTAAGGCAATAATATAATACTGTAAGTAAACATAAATCATAAACTAGCCATAGGCATAGGGGATGTAATGCTAAAATAATATGAGGACCAGGGATCACCCGAGTGTCCCGTCGTGAAAGGAATCAACCTTACATGTCTAAGCATATCTAAACTTTACAGGAATGGTAATTACAATAACAGTTAAATCATAACAATTAAACATGGCAAAATAACTTAGGGCTAACGAACCACCCAGGAGAGTGGCGACGTGGTGTGAGAGGTGGTCAGGAGGGAGGAGAGAAGAGATGGAATAAAGAAATAATCAGAGATTAATGGGGGGAGATAAGACTCCCCGCTGCAACCGTAGGGTATTTAAGGGCCTGTAAGTTCTTTAGATAGTGGCGTTTGAAAACCATAGGAGATTTCCAACCCGTGTATTTTTTAAGGTCATCAAAGTCCATGTTCTGGAAGTAATTGATAGAGGTAGCTATTGACCGTATATCATGAGCATGGGTAAATGATTCCAGGTTAGCATGTTTAATGAAGTAGAGGATTTGTTGTCTGATACCTTGAATGGTCAAAGTACCACCTTGTTCCCTGATAAATAAGGGGCCAGACGAGCGGATGGCAGATCTAGCTAAAAAGGTCCTGAGAGTAGTGACTGGACACAGCGAAGGATCCTGGGGAAGAGAGATGATCTTCCAAGGGGACCACCTATTTTGCGGGTCCTCATTTTTTGCTAGGAAAGCTCTGTCTGGGGTAAGCAGTACTTCGCCTGTACTGAGGAAATCTATGTTTTCCGGGTTACGTGAGAGCGCTGCTAGTTCTGAGATTCTAGCACCTGAGGCCATAGCTGATAGAAATAACGTCTTCCTAAGCAGAGTGATATAAGAGCAGGACTCGTTGTCAGTGTCCGACGCGAGTTTGAGGACATTGTTCAGAGACCAAGAGACTTTTTGTGGCCGATCCAACGGCCGAAGCCTAGCACATGCTTTTGGAATAGATGAGAAATAGGAATCAGCTAGATTAATGTTAAACCCAACCAGGAATATCTTCTTCAAAGCTGACTTGATGGTAGTTATAGTGCTAGCTGCCAAGCCCTTGTCAAATAAGAACCTAAAGAACGAGATGGCTAAATTCGGAGTCATACGAGTGTGGTCTGAATTCTTTAAGAAACCTGCTAATTTCTTAACAGCCGAATCATATTGACGAATTGTCGAGTCCCTTTTGTCCGCTTCGATGAAGAGAACGTTTTCCGGGTCAATGTTTGCGTCTTTATGAGCTGCAAACTTCATGAAGTCCACAAAGTTAGGGTTTTGGCTATCCTTGAGGAATCTGACACAGTCTGTGTTTGAATTACTTGGGTTAGTTTGGGGAATGGAATCCGGAAGGGTCGGAGTTTCAGCTCGAGGAGGAGAGGAAACCAACTGCTCTTTGGCCAGTGAGGTGCTACTAAGGCCACTGTCCCCCGGAAGGAGCGTAGTTTGTGCAATACTTTCATTACAAGATTCACTGGTGGAAATAGGTAAATCTTCCTCCAATGGTTCCAATCCAGGGTTAATGCGTCTATGGCATAAGCCTGAGGGTCCATGTTTGGTGTCACATAACAAGGAAGTTTGTGATTCATCTGAGTTGCGAATAGATCTACCTGAAGGCCCGGAACCAGCCTGAGTATCCACTGGAATGAAATTATGTCCAGAGACCATTCTGATTCCAGTGGTTTCATCCTGGATAGTGAGTCCGCTATCACATTCTGGACTCCCGCTAGGTGGGTTGCTGACAGGAACCAGTTCTTTTCTGCTGCCAAGGTGAAGATAGTGACCAGGATCTGATTCAGGTTGGGCGACTTGGATCCTCCTCTGTTGATGCAGTGTACTACGGCTGTGCTGTCTGACACTACTCTGATGTGGGTCGACCTCGGAGGAGAGAGCCTCTTCAGGGTCAAGAACACTGCCATGGCTTCGAGAACATTGATGTGGAAGTGTTTCATGGCGGGTGACCAAGAGCCCTGAAACATCTGACGTTCGTAGTAACCCCCCCATCCACTCAGAGACGCGTCTGTATGAATTGTCACTTGTGGGGGTGGGAATTGAAGAGGAACCGATTTGGAAAGGTTCTTCGATTCGGACCATGGCTGTAATCTCATTTTCAAGACAGAGGGGATTTTCGAGACCTTGTCTCTTAAAGGTACTGTGGCTCTCTTTCTCCAAACTCGATTGATGTCTTTGAGTTTGGCTTTCAATAGGCGATCTGTTACTGAGGCGAATTGCAGAAGGCCGAGGATTCTTTCTAAGGCTCTTCTGGACACCTGCCTGTGTTTTAGAAAATTCTTGACCTTGGAAGCTATTTCTCTTACCTTTTTGGGAGGTAGAACCAGCTTGTGCCGTGCAAGGTCCCACTGTATGCCTAACCATTCGAAGCGGTCTGATGGAAGTAGGCGGGATTTTTGGAGATTGACCCGAAATCCCAGGTTGGCGAGAAAACGAAGTACTTTCTTCATAGCTCTGTTGCACTCCAGGGCTGACCGAGCCCAAATAAGCCAATCGTCCAGATAAGCAACGATCTGAATCCCTTGGTTCCTGAGTTGTTCTAGCACCGTCTCTCCCAGTTTCGTGAATATCCTGGGTGCAATGTTGAGGCCGAAGGGCATGACTTTGAATGCAAAGGCTTTCCTGCCTAGACGGAAACCTAGGTAAGGAGAGAAGTTTCGAGCTATTGGTACGTGATAATAGGCGTCGGTAAGATCGATAGAGGTGGTGACGGCCCCACGGGGAAGCAGGGTACGTACCTGAGAGATGGTCAACATCCGGAACTTGTCGCAGAGGATGTAAGAATTTAGCTTTGACAAGTCCAGGACCACTCTCAATGCCGACGAGCCTTTCTTCGGAACTGTGAACAGGCGGCCTTGGAACTTCAGCGATCGAACCCGTTTGATTGCTTTTTTCTGTAGTAACTTGGTGGTGTACTCTCTCAGAATGGATGTGGGTCTCTGGAAGAAGGTCACTGGTGGAGGAGGGGAACCTTGTGACCATTTCCACCCCAAGCCTTTGGAGACTATGCTGTGAGCCCACGGACTGAAGGTCCAACGGTCTCGAAAGTGGTAAAGTCTCCCCCCTACCGGAACTATATCATTGCGAGGGAGTGAATCTAGGTTCTTTCCCTCCTCGAGAACCCCTTGTCCTAGGTCCGCCTCGTTGACGGAACTGTCCTCTAGCCCTGTAGCTACCTCTCTGGTGTCCACGAAAGGGACCTGAGGGTCCGTAGCTAGGGATGTATGCGGGTGAGGGCATCCAAACGGGATTGGGTTGGGTACCTGGGGGAGCAGTGAGGTAGACCACCTGTTGAGGGTGTTTCGGCTGTAGAGGAGACGAAGCAGTGGGAGACTGTGAAGACGAGTGGGCAATCGACGATTGTTGGTAGTGACCTCGGCTCTTCTTGTAAGGGGCAAACCTCTGTTTCTTCCTGAAGAAGTTTTGTTTTTGCCCTTCAACCCTCTTTTTGGCAGTGAGGGCCCACCTCACTTGCAAATTTTGATTTGCTCTCGCAGCGTCTTGTAGTACCTTGTTCACCTCCTCCTGAGGAAAAAGGTTCTTACCCCAGCAGGGGGAAGCTATCAGCCTATTCGGTTCATGCCTGATCGTGGCCTCAGAAAGAACGTGCTTCCTGCAACTAACCCGAGCCGAACAAAACTCGTGTAAGTCGATTTGGAAGGACAGAGACAGGTTCTTTGTGAATACCCGGAACATGGTCTCGGTCGGGTAAAGTGAGGTTAGGGACTCCACGGAGGTAATGGAGTGGAGAGACCTAGCCAACCTATTCCGTGCCTCAAACTCAGTCTTGAGAAGAATATCTGGTAATTTAGGAAGCTTCTCGGAGAACAGATTAGAGGCACAGTCTGGGTCTAACTTCCCTACTGTGAAAGTAGCGGGGGCATCATCCCAGATAGTAACGGTACTCGGAATGAGCATGGAGGTGGGATCGGTCTCTTTAAGAGCTGGCATGGCAGAACCTTCTTTGATAGCCTGAAAAGTAAGAGCTGCCACTTTATCTGTAATAGGCAAGGTAATACCTGGAGAAGCTGTAAATATGGTGTAGGCTCCTTTGTGTGGGGTGAGCTTGGAATTAGTGCAACCCCAGTCTGACAACGTCCTGGCCCAGAAAGATTGGGCCTGCTCTTTAGGGAATATTACCGTTTCCTTCGGTACCTTGTCTAACCTAACCAAGGCATGTTCTTTCAATCGGACGAAGCCGTTGAATGGGAATTCTAGTCCCGGAGGGTAAAATTCTAAGTCCTCTAAAGGACGGGTGCCTATGCCCTCTAGAGTTATGGCACCATCAATATATGGAGCATGTAAGGCAAACCTCCAAGGGTTGTTTTTCTCGAAGGGAGGTAACTTCGATGCGTCCGGGGCTGAAGGAGGGGGCATCTGAGTTCCGGAACGGATGAGACTTGCCACCATATCTTTGAGCTCCGTCATAGCTCCTCGGTCTGCCCTAGACTGTTGAAGATATTGTTGTATCTGCTCTTTCACAATATCCCTGACCATGGCGGCGGATAAAGGGGGCTCCCGAGCTTGATCCTCTAACGAAGCCCTGGACTTAGTAGACTTTGACTTCTTAGGAGTCACGGTTTTAGGTATAGCAATATGAACATCAGGATCCTTTGAGGGTCCCGGAACCGGTGACACTGATAATGGCAAAGCTGAAGGCTTAAAGGTACGTAGTGGCTTAACCTTGGGTCGTACAGGAATGGAGGAACCTAGAGGAGAAGCCGTAGGTTTATCAAAGCCGTGAAAGGAAGTAGAAGAGGAAGGAGTGTGGGGTGAAAGGGGGTCCACCAACTCAACACCACCTACCTGCTCATCCATGGGTTCCTCGTCCAGACCTAGGTAGGGCTCGGCCTCCGTCACTAAAACCTCTTCCTCAGTTAGAATGGTTTCTCTAATCACTTCAATTAACGGGGCCGCTGTCTCCGATGGAACTGCTGCAGTAGTAGAGCCTGGGAATAGGCGAGAAGCCATGTCTCCATCAAGAAGATAGGGTGCGCCAGCAGGCGCATTCCTCCCAAACCCTGACACCCAAGGCCGGAGAGTAGCTCTCGCCTCCCTGAGAGATTCATCATCAGCCTGAAAGAGGAGAGGGAATTAATGATGAAGTCAAAACTGAAGTCAATATACAAAGAGCAATTAATTCTTCGCAAAGAATATTAACAGGGACACTAGAACCAACTTACCTCCTCGCTCAGGAGTAGGGCTGACAGCCCATAGCAGAGCATGCATGCCTCCGGAAACCATATCGTATAGGGGGCTTGTCCCGGTTCCCGAGAGAAGGATATGGCGCAATGGGCATGGGCCCGGCATAGATCATGGCCCATGGGATCAGTAAAGGCAGCGGAGCAGCCCCTGGCAGTGCAGCGGACTTTCTGTAAAAAGAAAGAAGACATAAATCTGGATGTTCCTTGAGATTCTTGTCATTGACTTATGAATCAGAAACACTTAAATCTTAATTAATGTGTGTGTATGGTAGTAGCTAACACCTTAATAAAATAAGAAATTATAATAGAAAACCAGTAACCACATAGCATGAATCTCTAAACTTCATCGATATCACACTGTTAACTCCGGTTCTGGACTCCTGCTTGATCTCTGTTTTTACCGGAGGTCCGGTAGCAAAGGCCCGTCATCGTGATATCGTGACCGTCTCCGGTACGATAACATTATCCTCAATGAATGAGTTATCTCCAGTGAAGCCGGAGATACGATGAAAACGGGGGCCTTAACTGTGTAATTGTGATCAAACATGACAAAGGTTCGTGTGTAAAAGGCTTCAGCCGGAGTCCGAGTGCCGGATTTCACCGTTGCACTCCAAAAATCTGCTCCGGAACGATAACTAGTTCTCACCCAATGAGTATCCATTATAGCGGAGCATAACTCAAGGCGGAGCCAAGCATAACTCAAGGCGGAGCTAAGGGTGTCGGTATAAAACGACCCCAATTAATGACTCATACACTAACGTACCTAATAATAGTGTTAGCTATATTAACAGTAACCACATCAATAAATCGTTTATAATATTAAACGTACTATCATCAATTCTGATACTGAGAAGAGGCCTGAATAACCCGTGATCGTATAAAAACGGAGAACGGGAAATTCACCTCTCTTACTCAAAGAAAACGAGAGAAAGGATAACTCATACCTGTAGAACAGGAAACGAGCACTATATGCTTTCGCTCTCAAGGTTACATATTAAAAATTAACATCACACAATAAATAAGAAAATTAATAAAATTGATTGCTTTTCTTAGTAATAGTAATAACGAAGAATAACGACAACGTAACAAAAAAACAAGGATATAGTCTAAAACGAACCCTCCAGGAGGGTACAAATTAACAGACTAAATCGCTAAGCTTTAAATCGTTACTATGCTTTAAAACGCTATCTTAAATCGCTATTCTTCGTAGGTCCAAATTGGACTTGCAAGCAAATAAATACCATAGTAAAAATTAATAATAATTAATGATAACATAAAAGGCCATAAAACGTAAGTGATATAACCTATCTGACAGAGTACCAGATGGGCAAAATTAACTAGAAAATTTACCGAAGCGAACATACCCAAAATGGCTGCCGATATCTCGGCAGGACAATCGCTTCCAAAACTAAAAACCACCATAATGGAAAAAGAACAAATGCCCGGTACTGTCAAAAGCTGCCAAAACAAACTATGGTACTTAACATTGGTAAGGGTGAAGTAACAACGTCAGTCATGTTGAAATAACGAGAAATTCTTCGAAAAAACACTGTGCCCAAAAAAAACTATGCTTGCTTCAAGTCCAATTAAAGAAGGATGTCCTAGAGGGCGCGCGTGGTAGGTGTCGTTGGGGAGTTCAACCATGTTATCTAGGGCCTGTCACGGCCCTCCCCATTGATGAAGGGATTATCTAAATGGAAGACAACCTGTGAATAGTGGTTTACACACGCCTTTGTTTAATACACGACACCTACAAGGTGTTCGCGCGAGGGTTGTAACCTCTGCATTCCATGCTTTTATCTTTCTCTAGTATATTTGGAAGATTTATATTAGGAAAGGTATAAGGAAGGACCTTTCTCACCGGCCGTCACAGGCCCCCCAGAAAATCAGTTAGTAATGCCCACCCAAATATCTGGAGACTAATTGACGCACATAAGGATGAAGAACGCTTAACAACTGTTAAAAGAATTCCTTTAGAACACGAAGACTCACTTCCCGACAAGAAAAAGTACAGAGATTTAAACGCCAGTATAAAGATCATCTTAAACTACAGCAGTTACGATGATAAAATTGGATATTTACATTCAATTGCATATAACATGCATGTTTATTTTCCTAGTTGTATCACAGGGACTTAGGAGTAAACTCATAATAAATGACTGAGTTTCCATAAGCAGAGGAACAATTGTTTTATACAATTTTTTTTTCCCAGAAAAAAAATTATGATCATGTTGCATATCACAAGAAACTCAACATGTTCATAAGAATTTCATATAAATGATGGATACAAAATCTTAGCCAGAAAGATCAAGATACCATCAGTGAGTGAACTTCACAAAACCACGATTGTTACTTTACTAAAAGTATCTTTATATTTGATACTTGTAGATTCAGGGAAGGGTTTTTAAGAGACATATGCCAGTTGATTAGATCAGCTATTCTTTTTAGCAAATGATCAGACAGAAATTATAGGCTCTATAAGATTAAGTCAATATTAGATATGGTAAAAGACCTATATTTATATGTCTAGTAATGTACCATGTTGGCAATTGGGAAATCAGTATTGATGAAAGAATAAATTAAATGTAGTTTATATACATACACATATATAGAAAATATATATATATATATATATATATATATATATGTATATATATATATGTATATATATATATATGTTTATATATATATATATATATATATATATATATATATATATATATATATATTTATATGTTACCATGGTTGTTTAGCTTGTATGTTGATGGAGTGGTGAGATATGAATGCTCGAGTGCTGGGACGAGAATAACCATGAATGGGAGGTAAATCAGTTGCTGTTTGCGGACGCAGAAGAGAAACTTGGCCGATTAGAGACAGAATTTGGAAGGGTGTGAAAGAAGAAAGTTTAGTTAATGTGGGTAAGAGTAAGGTTATGAGATGTACGAGAAGAGAAGGTGGTGCGAGGTTGAATGAAGAGTTACTTGAGGAGGTGGATCAGTTTAAGTACGGGGTCTGTTGTTGCAGCAAATGGAGGAATGGAAGCAGATGTACATCAGAGAGTGAATGAAGGATGCAAAGTGTTGGGGGCAGTTAAGGGAGTAGTAAACAATAGAGATTTGGGCATGAATGTAAAGAGAGTTTTGTATGAGAAAGTGATTGTACCAACTGTGATGTATGGATCTGTGTTGTGGGGAATGAAAGTGACGGAGCGAAAGAAATTGAAGGTGTTTGAGATGAAGTGTCTAAGGAGTAGTAGGGCTGGTGTATCTCGAGTAGATAGGGTTAGGAACGAAGTAGTGAGGGTGAGAACAGGTGTAAAAAATGAGTTAGCAGCTAGAGTGGATATGAACGTGTTGAGGTGGTTTGGCCATGTTGAGAGAATGGAAAATGGCTGTCTGCTAAAGAAGGTGATAAATGCAAGAGTTCATGGGAGAAGTACAAGAGGAAGGCCAAGGTTTGGGTGTATGGATGGAGTCAAGGAAGCTCTGGGTGATAGGGGGATAGATGTAAGAGAGGCAACAGAGCGTGCTAGAAATAGGAATGAATGGCGAGCGATTGTGACGCAGTTCCGGTAGGCCCTCCTGCTTTCTCCGGTGCCTTGGTTGAAAGCGGGGGTAGTAGCAGTAGGGGATTTAGCCTCATGAAGCTTCATCTGTGGTGGATAACGGGAGAGGGTGAGCTGTGGCACTTTAACACTACCAGACGAACTCGGTTGAGTCCCTTGACAGGCTGGGAGGAACGTAGAGAGGAGATGTCCCCTTTTTCATTTCATTTGTTTGATGTTGGCTACCCCCCAAAATTGGGGGAAATGCCTTGGTATATGTATGTGTGTGTGTATATACAGTATATATATATATATATATATATATATATATATATATATATATATATATATATATATATATATATATATATACATATATATATATATATATATACACACACACATATATGTATATATGTACATATACATATATATACAACCATCAAAGCCTTAAACTAAATCAGTGTTTCACAAACTTTTCAAGATGATGATATAACCTATTCCGTGCCTCAAACTCAGTCTTGAGAAGATTCTCCGGTAATTTGGGAAGCTTCTCGGAAAACAGATTAGAGGCGCAGTCTGGATCAAACTTCCCTACTGTGAAAGTAGAGAAAGCATCGTCTCAGATAGTAGAGGTACTCGGGATGAGCATGGAGGTGGGGTCCATCTCTTTAAGGGGACCGTCTGCCATGGGGTATTGACCTAACTTTCAGAAATCGAAAATCGTTTTATTGCTTCTATGTATGCGTAAACATGTCGTACATACTCCCTAGAAGTTTCAGCCAATTATTTTCACAAATAACGAAGATATAGAGGTTTTTAAATGATGACGTCATCCTTACTGTGTCGTCTGCATGACTGAGTTTGACAAAATCGTCTTTGTGTTAATTTTGCATATCTATAGCGATTTTTCACTTATATTTCGAGCTATCGTACGTCTGGCAGAAATGGAAGGCATTGGTAGAGTGTAGATGAACGGAATCTACTCCTACAATAACAGAAGCCAAAGTTTCCAAAGATGTATAGAAGTTATAATGTATGCGTTTGTTTACTTGAAGTTCGTATGTACATTGTTTCCACAACGCCCTCGGGAACATTATAGCAAGGCCAATGTTACCTAAGGTTATGAAAGAACAAATAGTCAATCATTTTTCCAAACAATGAAGATATAGCGGTCTTTAAATGATGACGTCATCCTTATGGCGTCGTCTGTATGACTGAGTTTGACAGATGCGCAGTTCTCTCTCTCGAATTATTTACCACTGCCATTTATACAAATACTTTTATTCTCTCTCTCTCAAATTATTTACCACTGCTATTTATACAAATACTTTTATCTCTCTCTCTCTCTCTCTCTCTCTCTCTCTCTCTCTCGAATTATTTAAAACTCCCATTTATACAAATACTATAATAACAATGTTCAACTCTCTCTCTCTCTCTCTCAATTTGAACTGCCATCTATATCAGCCAAATGCTTTCATGATCTATCTCTCTCTCTCTCTCTCTCTCTCTCTCTCTCTCTCTCTCTCTCTCTCTCTCTCTCTCTCGTTTCAAAATCTCGTACTTCTGGCAGAAATGAAAGCCATTGGTAGAGGGTAGGTGAATGAAACCTACCAGCTACGAGAACATCATCAAAGTTTCCAAAGACACATAGAAATTATAATGCATGTGTTTATTTACTTGAAGTTCGTATGTAGACTGTGCTTTCACAACGTCCTCTGGAACTTTATAGCAATGTCAATGTTACATAAGGTGATAGAAAGAACAAAAAGTAAGTGGAGAACAAGAAAAAAGAACCAAGAAAGAGGGAAACATGGATAAGAGTACAAAGCTGAAACCTGCTAACTAAAACACTGGCAACAATTAGAGATCGCCGGCAACTCATAACATAGGAATAGTAAACTGAGGGTTCAAATACCTCGTTTAGGGTGCATTCATGTAGGAATAAACAATAAAAGTTATCATAATAATATTATCTTGATTTCTTTTAGAAAAGAAGCAAAAGTTTGCTGCAAATCTTTGGGAGCTCATAACTCAAAAACATACTTATTCCCACTTAGGTACATTTTTCTCACTTATTTGTTGTTCGATATTAGAGAAAAAGATATCGTTGAAAAGAAGAATAAAAATCCCAAAATTCTGTCAGACAAAATTTTGATTTTCTTTTTACATTTTTTTTCACGATTATTTTCCGTCTAGACGAGGAAAAAAAAATTAATTTAAAAAAAACAGAAAGGAAAATCAAAATTCTGTCTGACAGAATTGTTTGGTTGTGAGTAGTTTTTGTGGTATAAGTTTCAATAAAATTGGTATTATAAGTGGGGAAAAATGTACCTAAATATCTTTTTAAAATCATGATTTTTGCTAATAAATCCAAAAGTTTTTGATCAAATGACTTGAAATTTTTATATGATGAAGGTATTATATATGTCTAAAACATATATACAAATTGTGTAATTTGGATCATTAGAAAAAAAAATGGCGGACATGGCGGAGGGTCCCCTTAAGAGCCTTCTTTGACAGCTTGAAAAGTAAGACCTGCCACTTTATCCGTAATAGGTAAGGTAATAACGGAAGCAGTAGTAAATATGGTGTAGGCTCCTTTGTGTGGGGTGAGCTTGGAATTAGTGCACCCCCAGTCTGACAACGTCCTGGCCCAGAGAGCTTGGGCCTGCTCTTTATGAAATATTACCGTTTCCTTCGGTACCTTGTCTAACCTAACCAAGGCATGTTCTTTCAAACGGACGAAGCCGTTGAATGAGAATTCTAGTCTCATAGGGTAAAATTCTAGGTCCTCTAGAGGGCGGGTGCCTATGCCGTTTAGAGTTATGGCACCATCTATATATGGAGCATGTAAGGCAAACCTCCATGGGTTGTTTTTATCGAAGGGGGGTAACTTTGATGCGTCTGGGGCTGAAGGAGGAGGCATCTGAGTTCCTGAACGGATCAGATTCGCCACCATATCTTTAAGCTCCGTCATAGCTCCTTGGTTTGCTCTAGAATGTTGTTGTATCTGCTGTTGTATCTGCTCTTTAACAATATCCCTGATCATGTCGGCGAATAAGGAGGGATCCCGAGCACGATCCGCTGACGAAGCCCTGGACTTAGCAGACTTCGTCTTTTGAGTAGTCACGGTTTTAGGTAAAGTAATATGAACATCAGGATCCTTTGAGGGTCCCGGGACCGGTGACACAGATAATGGCAAAGCTGAAGGCTTAAAGATAGGTAGTGGCTTCACCTTGGGTCGTACAGGAACGGAGGGATCCCAAGGAGAAGCCATAGGCTTATCAAAGCCGTGAAAGGAAGTAGTAGAGGAAGGAGTGAGGGATGAAAGGGGGTCCACCAACTCATCACCACCTACCTGCTCATCCATGGGTTCGACGTCCAAATCTAGAAAGGACGCGTCCTCCGTCAATAAAACTTCTTCCTCCTTTGGAATGGTTGCTCTAACCGCCTAAATTAACGGGGCCGCTGTCTCGTGTGGAACTGCCACAGTAGTAGAGCCCGGGAATAGACGAGAGGCCATGTCTCCATCAAGTAGATAAGGTGCGCCAGACGAAGCATTCCTCCCAAAACCTGACACCCACGGACGGAGAGCAGCTCTTCCCTCCCGGAGAGATTCATCATCAGCCTGAAAGAAGTGAGGGGATTAATGATGAAGCAATAAGCGATGTATATATATATAAGGAACCATCGCAAAGGATATTAAAAGGAACAACCTAGAACCAACTTACATCATCGCTCAGGAATAGGGATGACAGCTCGTAGCAGAGTGTGCATGACTCCGGGAACCATACCATGTAGGGGGCTTGTCCCGGTTCCCGAGAGAAGGATATGGCGCAATGTGCATGAGACCGGCATAGATCATGGCCCAGGGGATCATTAAAGGCAGCGGGGCAGCCCTTGGCAGCGCAGCGGACCTTCTGTAAAAGAAAGAAGACATAAGTCTGGATGTTCCTTGAGACTGGTCAGTGAACAGATGAATCAATAGAAAATAACATTAATTATGTGTGACTAATATGGTTCTATATTTTTTAGCTAAAGCTACAAATTAATATACTAAAATCCAGTAACCACGTAACATGTAACTATAAACCTCATCGGTAAAATAATGTTAACCCCGGTTCTGAACGTCTGAGTGATTTCCGGTGACAAAGGTCGGTAATAGTGAAAATGTGAACACCAGCGGTAATATAACGTTAACCTCAATGCTGAACGTCTGTGTGATCTCCGGTGAAGCCGGAGATTCGATGAAAAGGACCGTAATAATGAAATTGTGATTAATCATGAAAAAGGTTCGTGTGCATAAGGCCGAAGCCGGAGTCTGAGTGCCGGGTTTCACCGTTGCACTCCAAATATCTGGCTAGTTCCCAACCCAATGAGTATCCATTATAGTGGAGTATAACTCAAGGCGGTGAACGTTCCGAAGAGAACGGAGCTACGGGTGTCGGCATAAAGCGATCCCAAAATAATGACTCATACACTAACGGAACCTATTAATAATGCTAGCTATATTAACAGTAACCACATCAATAAAACGTAAATACCATCAAACGAAATATCATAAACCCGGAGAAGAAGGAGGCAGGAATAACTCGTGATCGTATAAAACGGAAAACGGGAAATCCACCTCTCCTTACTCGAGCTTAAGAAAGAAAACGAGAGAAAGGGTAACTCGTAACTGTAGTAACAGAAAACGAGCACTCCATGCTCACGCTCTCATGGTTACATTATAAAGAACCAAAAGCACACAATAATATGATAAGAATAATGATAAAATTGTAATAACCAAGAACGAAGAATAACGACAACGTAACAAATAAATATAAAGATACAGTCTAAAACGACCACCTTCCCGAGGCGTGTACGTAAACTATAACAAAGGCATGAACGTTATTCTTCGTTCGTCCAAATTAGACTTGCTAGCAAAAAATTCCCTTGTAAAAACAATAATAATGATAATAATAATGGTCATAAAACGTAAGTGATATAACCTAGATGACAGAGTACCAGATGGGCAATATTAACTTGAAAAACTATCAAAGCGAACAAAACCAAAATGGCTGCCGTCACCGTGGAAGGCCAAGCCGCTTCCAAAATTAAAATCCACATTACTGGAAAGAGAACAAATGCCCGGTACTGAAAAAAGCTGTCAAAACAAACTATGGTACTTAACATTGGTAAAAGTGAAGTAGCAGCGTCAGTCATGATGAATTAACGACAAACACTTGAAAAACACCGAGCACAAAAAAATACGACTATTCGGGCAAGTCCAAAACAGAAGGATGACCTAGAGGGAGCGCGTGGTAGGTGTCGGTGGCGTGGTCCAACTGTGTTCTCTATGGCCTGTCACGGCTCTTCCCTTTGATGAAGGGATTATCTAAATGGAAGACAGCCTGTGAAGTGGTTTTCACACGCCCCTGTTGTATACACGACACCCACAAGGTGATCGCGCGAGGGTAGTAACCTCTGCATTCCATGCTCTTATCTTTCTTTAATATATTTGGAAGATTTATATTAGAAAAGTGTAAAGAAGGACTTCTTTCACCGGCCGTCACAGGTCTCTTCCCAGAAATAGATTTTTCCTTCGTGAAAATCCCTTTTCTGCCTACCATTTAAGAGCACCAGTGGCAACTGAAGGGAGCCCACCCAGTTCTAGAGTCGCTGTAAGCCACCCCTTCCCCCACCCACACACACACACACAAGAAAATTTATAGAAATATAAGAAATCATAGGAGCAATTATACAGGAAAATTTTAGAATTCATATTTATTGAAAATTAGCATTGCCAAAAAATAGTCGTGTGATATAAAAAGAAAAGTAAAACCATAAATATTGTGTAACTAAATGATCCACGGGCCTCTTATAGAAATTAAAACAAACATCAAGGAATAACTTAATGGATAACCCAGAACTTTGACTTGAAACTTGAGTTTGAAAAATGTTTCCAAAATATTTGCCTTTCAAACTCGTCCAGATTAAACTTTCCAAGCCAAAACTGTTATCAATTATTCACAATATGCTGCTCACTATCAAGAACTTCCCGATCATGACAATCACTAGTACCGTGTTGTTACAATTCCACAGTTAGAGTTAGACTTTAGATAGAAAAGTGTTTGTAACGTGTTATAAAAACCAAAAGTATGGTCTTGATTTAGAATCATGAATACAACAGTTAGGAATGTTAGGCCTACAAAGATCTGGTGCTCGCAAGCACGTTTTCAACAGCTGTGAGAGCACTGCCAGACCATCAGAGACCACAATGCGAGCACCAGTTTGAGAACCCCTGAACAAAATGGATAATTTAGGACTGGTTTATGGAAGATGCACATACTGGTTACCACCTTAAACTTATTGTACATACTGTGAAGGGCTCTACTTGCAACCACCATATTAGATGGGCATTCATGTTCTGCCTTGTTACGGGATTATGAGAAAGTTAATTCAACTTTCATGCAGTTTTTTATTTTAGTATCCCTTGATGGGAAACTACAAAAAAGCATTAGCTTGTGAAAGTAATGATAAAGAGAAAGTGGTTTACTAGCTGATATATAAAAATAAGTAAAAAAGGAAACCAGCAATAACATGAGAAAAAAAAATATGGTAAATAGCTTGCATTGTCTTAGCAAGAAACAACCCGGGTAATTTACTGAGAAAGGCGACAGAGAACTTGATAATTATTGTGTCCATGTAGAATATACTGTGAGTATAAGTGGTAGTTGATAAGTTTGATAAATTTTCAATATATCCTTCAAAATGAAAAAAAGAAAAAAGAAACCTACCCCTTTGGCACTTCTTAGTTGCAGTATTTATTCAATTTCAACTGCTAAGCTTGATGGAACCAATGCCAGGGAAAATTTGTGACCTTGTTAGAAGTGAAGGGGAGGAAATTTCACAGACAGGGTAAATATTCCAATACTATGGAATCTAGTCTAATAAAGATGTACAGTATTCCCCTATGTTGACAAACACCAAAAACCCCCATTGCTTTGTCTCGCCAAAGAATTGCTTCAAAGATATGTAAAGGAGCATATAAGAGAAAGCAGATGATTCACTTTTGTAATTGTGTTGAAAAGCTACATCTAAGAATCACTGTTTTGCAATAGCATGACTATGAAGTATAAATTAATATCCATAACGAAAATAAATGAGGCATAGATAAATCAAATAAAACACTGCACAGGAAATTAATAAGTCATCTATGTAAACGATTGAGATTTTCATTTAATTTCTACCCTTTTATTAAATATTTCAAGCCAAAAAAACAAATTATATAACCTTGACAAAATTTGATATTTAGGAAATATAATGTTGAACTGATAACTGATTAGGAACTTTTTTTTTTTTACAGTAAATTTTTAAACTTAGGACATTTTAAGGAAAATTAACAATATACTTCTGTGAAACAGATACTTGCAAATCTGCAGTGAACTGAAGATATTATAGAATATTTCATAAAACAAAGAACTATAAGATTAACCTTCATTAAAAAGGAAACCACCAAATGCTTCAAAATTTCTAAAAAAGAATCAAATGAAGCCATTTCCCAGAAAACAAAAGTTGTACACAAATAAACCTTAATACCTAACAAATTAATGTTCTGCTGGATAACAAAATTACAATGTTGAGCACTAACCATTGCAAAAATAGTGACACAAAAGTACAATATGTTTTAATTTTTTGTAAATGAGAATTTTCATCAAGTTTCTAGTGAAAAACAAAAAATTATTTTGAGGATAATTCTATGTCCATAGCCTTCTGCCTTTTCTTTTAAGAACTCTTAGTTTATACCTTTATACAAAATATATGGAGTAAAATAATCAATAAAACAATGCTGCACTTGTTTATAAAGAAAAAAAAATTGATAACCAAGGTAAAAGTAATAAATAACAACACAAAAAAGGTACTGTATCCAACACTTTCATTAGTACAGTAATCACATAACCATATATTTCTAGCCTACCAAGGGACAACTATGATTAAAGTATCTGCAACTACATACAACTAAATTAATATTTAAATTGGATGTCTTATATAAAATAAAATCAAAGGTTACCTCTTGACAACTGGAAATGACATTAACCTACAGTATATATTTTCAACAAATCTCTATGATAGAGTCTCTCTACAACCATATATCTAAACCAATACCCAAATTTCAGGTACACTTGCAATATCAATACAAAACAATAAAACGAAGGTAACCAACACATACAATGCTGGAACATTTTCACCCAGCCACAGGAAAATTTTTATAGAAAGTTTCTACAACCACTAAACAGAACTAACCTTAGTGACATCTCTTAACCCTTTTACCCCCAAAGGATGTACTGGTACGTTTCACAAAAGCCATCCCTTTACCCCCATGGACGTACCGGTACGTCCTTGCAATAAAATGCTATAAAAAAAATTCATATTTTATATATATATATATATATATATATATATATATATATATATATATATATATTTTAAAGAAAATTCAGGCATTTTCCAAAAGAATGAGACCAACCTGACCTCTCTATGACAAAAATTAAGGCTGTTAGAACAATTTGAAAAAAAATATACAGCAAAATGTGCTGGGTAAAAAATAACCCCTTGAGGGTTAAGGGTTGGAAATTTCCAAATAGCCTGGGGGTAAAAGGGTTAATCAATAAAAACTTAAATCTCCAATCCTCAAACCAGCAAATGGACTACTAGGATAGTCTCTGCAATCACTATACAGTATGGCCCTAAATATAATATCTAACCTTGCAACAATGAACACTTTCAACACACAGTGAAAGACTAAAGTAATGCTTCATTTACATGAACAAACGCCTTATATCTGTAAATGTAGGTAGACTATGAGATGATGAAGCAAGAATGTTTTATACAATCAAGTCTGTATGAAATACATATGCTAATATGGGATAATACAATAAAAAAAAAATTATCCAAATCTACCTCATCAATTACATAAATACCAAAATTGTTTCCATAGAACACTCCACATGATACTAGATGAGTTATTGTGAACAAAATACATTACACTATGGTTTAAATGTTAAATTCAATCCACCTCCTTACATGAGTTAATTGTAAAAGTAAACTTTGTTTTACATTCTACCATGTCTTCACTACATTGATACCAAAAACCACTTTCCACAGGAGAGAATTTCCAAAGTCAAAAGGCAATCTGATAACTTTAGTATTTACTGAGAGGTCACAACCTACTATATTTCTGGACAAATAGTTTTTAATTAGTGGAAGAGTAAACTTGCAGTCATCTCTGGTGTATCTATCACTGTGACAAGGTGTACAGAAAAATATTTAATTATTTTTTTTATTATTTTCCTATATCAATTATGATTTTTCACTTACCTGACAGCAAGGTATTTAAAGTGTGGACCAGGAAATGCATCTATTCATCTCAAGCAGATCTTTACCTATCAGTAAATTTGCACGAATAGACATGAATTGTCTAATTGTGCTCCATACCAAGTTTTTGAACACTTTAAATAGAATGCAAATATTGTTGTGATATATGAAAAGTGTGTACTCACCATTATACGAGACCTGGCATAGCCTGGTTCACTGAGGTCAGATTAAGCTAGTAATTGATATCTATAGCTAAACTACAAACCTAAACGGAAAAATGGATTTTTATTATAAAATGAAATTTTATTGCATACTTACCAGAACAATTATACAGCTGTAGGTTCCCTACGAATGGCAGACAATAGATTCAAAACTACCGCAGTGGCGCCGCCATCGCTGATGTAGGTGACGTCATGTCCCTCCACTCGAGGGAGCTACAGGTACAACTGTCCAAGTAACACCAATTCGTTCTGCCCAGCCATCCACCAGTGGGGAGGAGGGAGGGCTTTGATTAATAATTGTTCGGTAAGTATGCAATAGAATTTCATTTTATAATAAAAATCCATTTTTATTGCAGTGTCTTACCGAACAATTATACAGCTGATTACCCATTGCAAGGATGGGGGGCTGTGGATGTAAGTTTTACTTCAACAATCGCATACGATTCTTGAAAATAAAGTATACCCAAAAGCACTGTTAGTGCCTGTTGTACCTTACCTTGTAAGACAGCTACTGCAGGAGAATACAGCCTCTGGTCAGTGCTCATCTTACATAGTAGAAGGCTTGGAATATGACCAATGGGTGCCTCTACACGGAGTGGAAGATCTTCGTAGTCATGGTGTTCACCGCTGACTCAACGAAGATACAAGAAAATATTGCCCTTGCCCTGGGCTAAGACCAGAAATAACCAACATGAAAAAACTGTCACCTACACCGAAATAAAAACATTTACCCACCAAAGCTAACACTAAAATGACTGGTGAGTACTCCATGTACATTGTAGCCCCAGACTTCCCCTCAACTCGTCAACCTTGGTACAAGGCGAAACATAGGCTAACAGAGGGAGCAACCCCCTATGTCATTCCTCCCAACACCATGCCAGCTACCAAAAGTGGACCGAGATACTTACAATCTTAAAAAACTGTCTCGATTTCTTTAAAATAATGCATACCAACCACAGATTTAGACCTCCGAAAGGTGCTTTGTAGGATAGCGGATAGCGACGAGTTGTGTCGCAAATCAAGAGAAGTCGCTACCGCTCAAACTTTGTGAGCTTTTACTCTCAGTAAAGGAAACACTGCGTTGTTAGCTTGGGAATGTGCTTCTACAATTAACTCTCTCAGAAATAAGGAAATAGCGTTTTTTGAGAGGGGAAGAGAGGGATTTTTAACAGAGCACCACAAACGATTCGACTGACATCTAATCTTCTCTTCTGCGGAGGTAACATCTTAATGCCCCCCAAGGGACATCGTCTGTCAGGTTTTTGAGAACAAAGTTACGTGGCCACGGATTAGAAGGGTTTTCGTTTTTCGCGAGAAAATCGAGTTCCACAGAGCAAACTGCGTCGCCTTGAGAAAATCCCACTTTTTTGTCCATCGCGTGTAGCTCCCTAACTCGTCTAGCTGATAACAATGCAACTAAAAATAACGTCTTCTTGGTGAGATTCCTCATAGACGAAGAAAGTAACAGTTCAAAGGGAGGACCCGAAAACCGTTCAAGAACTATATCGAGATTCCATACTATCAAGCCCCTTGACGATTTGGAAGTCTCGAACGATTTAATTAGATCGGAAAGATCACTTTTCGTGGATAGGTCTACTCCTCTGTGTTTAAAGACTGAAGCCAGCATCGCTCTGTATCCTTTAGTAGTTGAAGGAGCTAAACGCTTTAACGTCCCTTGAGAAAAGAAAGAAACCAGCTATTTCGTTCACAGATGTTTCAGAAGAAGAGACTTTAGTCTGTCTACACCATCTTCGAAACACTCCCCATTTAGACTGATATAGTCTGTAAAAGAATATCTTCTGCACTTCGCGATAGCTTCTGCCGCTCGTCTCGAAAAACCTTTCACTCGAACGAGACTCCTGATAGTCTGTATCCTGTCAGTGCCAGAGCAGATAATCCTAGGAGGAATCTTTCGAAGTGCAGTTGTCTGAGTAGACATTTCTTTAACGGAAGAATTCTGGGGAAGTCTAAGAGCAAGTCGAGGAGATCTGGGAACCATTCTTTCCTTGGCCAGAATGGAGCGACTAGTGTCAGAAAAACATTTTTGTGGGAAGACACTTGTTCAGAACCTGTCTTATGAGGCCGAACGGGGGAAAAGCGTACGCTTCCAGGCCCGCCCAGTCTAGTAACATTGCACCGACTGAACATGCAAGAGGGTCTGGGGCTGGAGAGCAAAACAGCAGAAGGCGGTTGTTCCTCGAGGTTGCAAAGAGATCTATCATTGGCTTTCCCCAAAGTTTCCATAGGTCTAGGCAGACCTTCGCATCGAGAGTCCATTCTAACGGAAGTAATTGATAAGGGTGACTTAGTCGGTCCGCCAACACGTTCATTTTCCCTTGAACAAATTGAGGGATTAGCATAACCTGAAAATTTTCTGCCCACAGAAGCAGATCTTTTGCTAGGTTGTAGAGGGTGAAGGAGTGAATTCCCCCTTGTTTCCTGATGTAGGAAAGTGCTGTCGAGTTGTCTCCAAGAACTGCTACCACCTGTCCCGTCACGAGATGAGAGAATGCCTTAAGTCCCAGGAACATTGCTAATAGCTCCCTCACATTGATATGAAGAGAGCGCTGTGTTTCCGACCATTCCCCCGACGTTTCGTTCTTCACCAACAGGGCTCCCCAACCTGTGTCGAAGGCGTCTGAAAAGAACTGAAGGGTTGGGTGAAAAACTCTACCAGTCTTGATTTTGAAAGCCACCACGCTAAGTCCTTGATTTCGTCTGAAATCGAGAATATTGTCGAGTCCGGTTGAGTCCTTCTGCACCATGAAGCTTTCAGGAAGAATTGCAGGGACCTCATGTGCAATCTTCCGAGTTTGATAAACTGTTCCACCGAAGCAAGTGTTCCCAACAGACTGGTCCAATGGTTGGCGGAACAGGACTTGCGGTCCAGGAAGTCCTGTACTACATCCAGACACGACTGGACTCTCTTTGGTGAAAGAAAAACCCGAAAAAACGAGTTCAGAGTCATCCCCATAAAGAGAATGTTCTCCCCAAATAGAGAATGTTCTGAGCTGGAATTGGCCGGGATTTCTCCTCGTTTATAAGACCTAACGAGTGAGTTAATGAAAGAGTCCTCTTTAGATCCTGCATGCAAAACTTTCCGAAGAGGAGCGGAGAAGCCAGTCGTCTAGGTAGAGTGACACTCTGATGCCCAGGAGGTGTAACCACTTTTCCAGAGGAGTCAACGCTCGCGTAAAGACTTGCGGTGCTGTCGAGAGGCCGAAACAATGAGCTCGAAACTGGTAGGTCTTGCCCATGAACACATACCGAAGGTATTTCCTGGAGTCCTGGTGAATTAGAATGTGCAAGTATGCGTCCTGCGTATCCAGGGATACCATCCACTCCCCTTGACGAAGGGATTCCAACACTGAACGACTCGTTTCCATATTGAATTTGGTCTTCTGGACGAACAAATTCAGTGCGCTTACATACAGCACGGGCCTCCAGCCCCCCGATGACTTGGGGACTACAAACAGACGGTTGTAAAACCCCGGGAATGGTCTGTCGCTTATCTCCTCTGAAAGCCTTCTGCACGAGAATCTCTATTTCTCGGGTTAAGGCTACAATCTTCTCCGAGCCTGGAGAGTAGGCGGGTAATGTGATGGGAACATTGGACAGTGTCTCTTTGAAAGGAATGGAGTAACCGAAACGGAGAACTTGGGTCATCCAGGGCTCTGACCCTCAGCAACTCCATTCCTCCCAAAAAAGGCTCAATCTGCATTTTAATGGAAAATGAAGGATTGAAGAATCACTTGGATGATTTCGTGTCGGGTTTGGTCGAGGACTTGGTTGGGTGTCGTAAATTTGATTGAGGCCTGACGAACGGTCGAGACCTACCCCCTCGAAAGCGTTTCTTCTGCAAAGGTGATTACGAGGCGGTAGTTGTCACAGTCGAGGGTTAAATGGCTTAGAAGACTGGGCAAGCAAGTCATTAGTAGACTTCTTTTCCAGTGCGGAAATTATCTTGGCCACTATTTTTTGGGAAACAGACGATCCTTGTCGAGAGAAAACAAAAGTGCAGACTTCTGAGGCGAAGCGACTCCTTTCGAAACAAAAGAACATCAGAGCTGTCTTTTCTTGAGAGTCCCGAATGCAAAGAGAGAGGCCAGCTCATGGCAACTATCCTGAACTGATTTGTCGGCACATGACAAAACCCCAAGCCAGTCCGATGACAGGTCTTCCTGAAGAGTAGGGCAATCCTCTAATTTCGTAGCGAGGGCTCCAATCGTCCAGTCCAAGAAACTCATAATTTCTAAAATCTTGAAATTATTATTTACCAAATGGATAACTCGGGGGTGTCCTCCTATTAGCATCCACCAAACCAGAGAAGTCCCAGTGGGAGGAGACAGACATTCCTATAGAGAGGGCTTCTCCGGTTATGTAAAACCTATACCTCTTCTTAATAAGCTTCGACGGAGGATAGGCGAAAGTTGCTTTCCCGAGTTCTCTCTTGACCTTCAACCAATCTCCTATATCACGAAGCAAATGTTTAGCAGCCTTGAAAAGAACGAGCTTCGGGAGAAGAGGATTGAAATCCTTCCTTCTCATCATGATGATGGAAGGAGGCGACCTGGAAGCGGCTGCTACTGTACTTAGTAATCCGGGTACATGCCGAGAAGGTAGCGTAAAAGTTTCGGATAACACGAGAGAGGGATAGAGTCCGCTTCTAAGTCCTGCTCGTCCTCCGAAGAGATAGGCGACAGAGACGGTTCTTGATTCGACTCATTGTTCTTCGTACATTGTTTGTTCTCTTTCATCAAGTTCGTCATCTCTTGCAACTGTCGACATAACGGAACTAGATTCTCGTCTTCTTGAGTTAAGTCAAAGCAACTGGGGTCGTGGATTTCGACACGATCGCCAAGGGAGGTCTCGCGCCAGTCGAATTATCTGTCGCATGCGAAGTCGAAGGACAAGTTTCGACAGCTTGACGAGTCAAAGATCTCGACCAACTAAGAATCGGTCGCTCCACAACAGAGTCGAAGGCAGCTGTCGCTGTCGAAAGAATACAAGGGGAAGTTCATGTAGGTACGCTACACAACGGGTGAGAGATATCTACTTCTCTGTTCCTCTTCACAGGGGGCGGAGAGAACCCCTGTTCAGTCAAACGTCTCTTCAACGGACGTGAGACTAAAGAATCACGCCACATACGTCTAACCAGCGACGAATCACTCGACTCTGTCGATAACTGGTTACCGAACAACACACCTTTCCAATGGTGTTTACTCGAATCCTGCTGTTGCACCACAAGATCGACGGAAAGAGTGACTGTCTGTGGGTAAACCCCAACATTCTCCTTTGGACCTCCGGGTATGTCTTCTCCCCGAGGCGGGGGAGCGGGACAGTGACCTCCGTCTAGGAGAACTATCGGGACAAACAGCCACCTCCTCGGATTGCACTGCACTGACACTTTTCACTTTACTATTAGTCTTTCTTATGAAAGACTTTACAGATAAACGTAATTGCATCACCGTCTTGGCTAATACAACAAATTTCTTTTAAAATTTAGACTCGAGGCTGGCAATGGTGTCAGGAAAAACTCCATGGGAGGTTGGCAAAGGAGTTACAGGAGCAGGAGGACTCAAGATCGGAGACATAATAAGAAGAGAAGGAGAAGGCATAGGAGCAGGTGCTTCGATAGAAGAAGCAGAAGCTAAACTAGTCTTACTTTCAGCTCTGAGAGCCGCCTTCCTCTTCCTATCCTTAATTATCTTCCCCGAGTGAGAAACAAAAACTTTCCACTGTTGTTCACTCCAATCCTTGCATTCATCACAAGTAGATTCTCTAGAGCACTCACAACCCCTACACTTAGTGTGCGAATCATAAATTAATTTAACTAACCCGGTTTTGCACCCTCCGGTGCAAAAATGGCATTTTTATTATAAAATTAATTTTAAATATACTTCCCTGGTAGTTACTTATATATATATAGCTTGAATCCCGCGTTTCGTCGCGCGCACTGCAGAAATTAAAATTTCGCAGCAATCAACGCCATGACAGTAGGTGGTCATACATGAGCGCCATCCTTCATAGGTTACCAGAACTATTCCCAACATTCCTCAGAAATTCCATGCCCCTGTTTTCAGGAGAGGGAGGGAGGGCCCTTTTATATATGTAACTACCAGGTAAGTATATTCAAAAATTAATTTCATAATAAAAATACCATTTTTAAATGTGTAACTTCCCTGATAGTTACATACATATAGCTGATTGATACCATTGGCGGTGGGTAAAAAACCTCATTCCATCGGGAATTCGTATAATTATTAATAGCTACAATTAGTAGTACCAATAATCTGGTTCTTACCTGATAAGGAAGCTGGCTTCATAGTTATTCTGCCTCATTTGCCTGCATTCGTTAAGTGACTCAGCGATCCACTCAGGGGGCTGTAAAAGTCTCTGTGGGGCTGCCACAAAGTCCTTGACCTTAGCGTGGCTAGACCTCCACCCTTGCTACCCTGGCATAGCCATGGATAATGAATCTGACCACCTTCTCCAAAGTTAACAACACAAATCATAAAAAACTAACTTGACTTGCATCCCAGACTGTGGAAGGCTGCAACAACCTTCACAGACAGCCTGTGAACACAAGTACAAGAAAAAAGGCAAGGGTATATAATAAAAAAGGTTATAGGGAAGAGGCAGTAGACCCTTCTCCAACTATGACGCTGGAGGTAACGTAAGGACCCAAGGAACAACAATCTTCATACAGTGTCTGGACATCCTGAGATAACAGTCTGTGAAGATTGATTTACTTCGACAGAAAGTAGCCTCCAAAATTGACTTCATTGACCTATTGTGCTTGTAAGCCATAGAAGTTGCTACACCTCTAACTTCATATGGTTATACTTTAAGGATAGGGAAAACTTCTTACTTCACAATTCTGGTGAGCTTCCCTTATCAAATCCTTAATGAAAAAAGCCAGGGTATTCTTTGATAAAGGCAAAGAGGGCTTTTTAACTGAGCATCAGAGGTTGTCTGCTTGTCCTCTCAGGTGTTTGGACGCGTGCAGATAAAAATTGTAGAGCTCTCACTGGACAAAGGCCTCTCTCCTTTTCCCGTCCAATTAAAGTGAGATAGCTCTGGGATGGTAAAAGATCTTGGCCAAGGTCGATAAGGATTCTCGTTTTTTGTGAGAAAGCCTAGCTGAAGGGAGCAAACTGCATTGTCTCCATTGAAGCCCACCTTCTTGCTGATGGCTTGTAACTCTATTCTTTTGGCTGTAGCCAATGCAATTAGGAAAAGTCTTCTTGTTAATATCCTTCCAAGACGCCTTGTCCAAGGGTTCAAACCTACTTGATGTTAAAAAGGCCAGGACTACATCCAAGTTCCAAGAGGGGGTTGGATTGTCCTTCCGCTAGTCGTCTCAAAAGATCTAATGAGATCTGAAAGATCCTTGTTACCTGACACGTCAATGTGTCGGTGATGAAAGACGGCGGCCAGCATGCTGCGGTAACCCTTGATGGTAGGCACAGCCAGCTTCTCTTTTGTACGCAGATACAACAGAAAATCTGCTATATTGGCTATAGAAGTACTGGTACAGGAAAGTTTGTTATTCCTGCACAATACTCTAAATATGTCCCACTTGGATTGGTAAACCCTAATAGTGGTAATGTTCTAGGGGTATCTACCAGCCTCTCCATCATCTCCGTAACCCAAGGTCTCATGGGCCAAAATGGAGCTATCAGGGTCATGCAGACATTGGGCGATTCCCTGAATTTTTTCAGGACTGTCCACGATCTTGAATGGAGGAAAAGCGTACACGTTTAGACCCTCCCAGTTCAAAAGAAAAGTGTCCACTAAGGCTGCTTCCTGGTCTGGGACTGGAGAGCAAAATACCGGCAACCTCTTTGTCATTTGTGTGGCAAAGAGGTCTATCGAGGGTTGACCCCACAACCTCCAAAGCTGGTGCACACCTCGTGATGCAGGGTCTACTCTGTAGTTAGAACTTGCCTTCTTCTGCTGAGCAGATCCGCCCTGACATTTTTCTCCCCTTCTATGAAGCGAGTAATAAGGGTTATGTCCCTCGCTTTCGCAGCCTCGTAAAGTGAGGCCGAATGAGTGCCTCCCTGCTTTTTTATGTAAACCAACGCAGTGGTGTTGTCTGCGTTGATCTGAACCAATCTTCCTCGGACTTCCTTCTGAAAGTGAATGAGGGCTAGGTGAATGGCCACTAGCTCTTTGATATTTATGTGCCATTTCCTCTGAGACTCTACCCACAGACCCGTTCGAGAATCGTATGCATCAAACAGGGAGGGAATCGACCTCTTCAGTCCACACAGATCAGACACTTGATGTGCGCGAACTGAACCGTGTCCTGATTGCTGCGAGGGATGGTCAACCGTAGTCGGGTGACCACCAGGGGAAAGCCCTTACGACATTTCCGGTGACCCTCGTGCGCAATCTGAACCGATTCTCATCCCCAGATAAATGATATTCTGTTAGGGTGTTAGTTGAGATTTGGCCCGGTTTACCATCACACCTAACTTGCGTTAAGGACATTATCATTTGAAGAGCATCCACACACTTTACTTGGGATTCTGCTCTGAGTAGCCAGTCGTCCAGGTACAAAGAAAATCCTTACTCCCTTTAGGTGAAGCCAGCGAGCCTTGTTGGACATCACCCGGGTAAAAACGTAGGGAGCCGTGCTCAGTCCAAAACAGAGTGCTTTGAACTGATAAGTGGTGTTGAGGAACACGAACCTTAGAAATTTTCTGTGGTCCGGGTGTATCAGGATATGGAAATATGCATCCTGCAGATCCAATGACACCATCCAGTCTTCCTGTCTGGTGCCTGCAAGGACTGACGCTTAAGTTTCCATGGCAAATTTTACTTTGCTGACGAACTTTTTCAATGGACTGACGTCCAGAACAGGTCTCCATCTCCCCGAGCTTTTCGGAACTAGGAAAAGTCTGTTGTAAAACCCTCCGAGGTGGTGTCCTCTACCACTTCTATGGCTGATTTCGAAAGCATAAGGTTCACTTTCTCTTGAAGAGCTGCTGCCTTGTTCCCTGAGTGGGTTGTTGTCAACTCTAGGGGTATCAACGACATGGGAGGCATTCTCAGGAAGGGGATCTTGTATCCCTTCTTGAGGACATTGATCGTTCAGATGTCCACCCCCTCTGGGTCCATTCTCGCCAAAAGTGGGAAAGCCTGGCTCCCACTAGTGTCTGGAGATTGCATGTCTCTTTCTTGATTTGGTTTGCTGTCTTGGGAATCTGCAGACTTGACCTCCAGCCGCAATCCTCTGAGTTCCCTTTGAAGGGGCTCTCCCACGAAAGGGCTGACGAGTGGGGGGAGCCTCCTTTTGTTTCCTTGCTAAAAAGCTAGCTGGGAGGACTTTCTTAGCAGTCCTAGAGATAAGATCTTGCGTAGCCTCTTGTGCCAGAGTTGCCGACAAATCTTTTCACTATGTCCGGAGGGAAAAGATGATTACCAAACGGAGCAAATAAAAGTTCAGATCTCTGAACAAAGGAAAAACCTGAAGATAAGAAGGAACAAAGCATAGCCCTCTTTTCAAGAACTCCTGCCGTAAAATGGACGGAAAGTTCGATGGAGCCATCCCTCACAGCCTTATCCAGACAGGCAATCAGATGCATCTGAGCCTCGTTCTTAGGGTCTGTGGCCTCTGCGAGAGCTCCGAGAGTCCAGTCCATAAAGCTGAAGACTTCTATTGTCCTAAAAATTCCCTTCAGCAGATGGTCCATTTTAGAATTGGACCACAAAATCTTTGACTTCCTCATGGCTGACCTGCGTGAGGAGTCAACAAGTATGGAAAAGTCTCCCTGAGAGGAGGCAGGCACTCCCAAACCGAGAACTTCCCCAGTCGAATACCACAAACTAGATCTGGAGGCCAGTCTAGTTGGAGGAAAGGAAAAGGACGCCTTCCCTAGATCCTTCCTCTTCGACGTCCATTGGTTGAGAGCTGAGAAAGCTCTCTTGAATAATCTAGCAAGAACTATATTCTTGAGGGAGGACGTTTTTCGGGGTCTGCCCTTCAAAAACTGAGAGGGCGGGCTCTGAGGCATAGGTTGAGTAAAGTCCTCTAGATACAGAGATGTTAGAACTGTCCGTAGCTTTTCAAGGTCAGCTGCCTGCAGCAAATCCTGAGATTCGTCCTCTAAAACTTCGGCTAAAGGAACATCGATCTCCCAAGTCGAATGGGTAGGAGACGTAACCGCGTCATCCTGTCGGTTATCGTCTTCCATAAAGAACTCATCCTGTCCTGATGGAACATCGTAAAGGATACCATCCAATTGTGAGAAGCATCACGTTTACGTTCTGCAAGTCTCGAGGGAGAGACAGGTTCCAGTGCTTCCAGCATAAGTCCATCATGCTGTATGGAAGCATGAACATCGTGACCCCCTTGCTGCGAGGGGTTAGTCCTGCTCGCGTGCTTGCAATGTGCGTTCAGCATGCTGTATGTCAACAGCGTGACGGGAGGGAGCATTAGCTGCGTGTCCAGAGAGTTGCGAAGGAAAGACAACCACTTGTCCATCATGCAGCGAGGACAAGTCCTGACTGCATGAGTCCATCATGTGTCCAGATTGCTGCATGCATCCATGTTGCCGTAAGGTTCCAGCGTGCTGCATGCGTCCCGCATACTGTATGTTTAAGGCGTGATGCGAAGAAGCGTTAGTATCGCGTCCAGCAAGTCGCGAAGGAGAGACAACAGTTTGTCTATCATGCTGTGAGGAAAAATCATGACTGCATGCATCCAGGTTGCTGTAAGCATGCCAAGAGGGAGAACCTTGCCGCCTCCCGTAATGCATCCAGATCGCTGCGAGGGAGCGTCCAAGAGCGCTGCAGCTTGCGTGCATTCTTGCCACAACAGCGCGCTCGGAACTATGGCGTACGCGATTCTGGTGCGGAGGAGCGTCCTGCTCGAGTGTGTACAGTATGCATTCAGCTTGCGTGCATCCAGCATGCTGCATGCGTTATGCATGCTGTGAGGGAGCATCAAAATCGTTGCCACCTCCCGTAACGCGTCCAGATCGCTACGAGGGAGCGTCCATGAGCGCTGCATATCGCGTCCGTTCTTGCCGCGAGAGCGCGCTTGGAACTATGACGTTCACGAACCTGACGTGAGGAAGCGGCCAACTCGCATGCGTCCAGCATGCTGTATGCACCCAGCATGCGTCCCACCTGCTGCATCACCCGCAGCATGCAGTGAGGGAGCGACAAGATCTATGCAGCCTACCAAAAACGCGTCCAGATCGCAGAGGGAGCGATCTCGACGCTCAGTCCCATGACGCAACTCGCTTGTCTAGCAGGAAGGGAAACATGAAACGCCAGCCTCGCGTCAACCGACAGCGAGGATATCACTTTTACCTCGCCTTTCCAATGGCGAGGGTGAGCGTACTGGGATACGACATTAGAAAAGCTAGAGGGGACGTTCGTTCGCTGATCAAGGTCTAACATCTCCTTTCGCCTTTCCTTCTCCCAGGGATTGGGGAGCATGGAAGAGGTCCTGGGCTAGGAGTATGACGGACACAAACGAACGCACCCTTCACTGCACTGCGTCATTTTACATGACACTATACACCACCACTTTTAACTATTCCACATTAGACCTTCCCGTTGCGAGATATTATACTCTTTTGCCAAGGGCTAGAAAGAAAATACAAAATGTTATTTTCATAAAATAAATTTTTAAATATACTTACCCGCTGGTTATATAAGAATGGCTAGCGTCCCTGACGCCTCGGCAGGAAATTCCCAAAATCTCGCGCAGCTATCGCAGATATGCCAGGTGTACACTAGTGCCCTCACGGTACAACAGGTAGAACTACACCCAACCTCTTCAGATTTTCCATACCCCATGGTCTCTAGAGGGAAGGAGGGTGGGTTTCTAACTTATATAACCAGCGAGTAAGTATATTCAAAAATTTATTTTATGAAAATAACATTTTTAAATATAAAACTTACCCGCTGGTTATATAAGAATGGCTGACTGACAACCTTGGTGGTGGGTCAGAGACAGCTAAATAATTGGGAATTCATTTAAGCGTTGCACAAACCACTTAAGAGGTTCTCACCTGATAACGAAGCTGACAGCAATGCTCTGCGGAAATTCATTTAAGCGTTGCACAAACCACTTAAAGAGGTTCTCACCTGATAAGGAAGCTGACAGCAATGCTCTGCCTCATTTTGTCTGCTATCCTTAGAAGATCCAGCGGTCCACCCAGGGGGCTAATGATCTCTAGGAGCTGTCAAATGGTTCATTAACCTATAACATGACAGGACCTCAACTAATACCCTTGTTCCGGGCACTCTCTAGGAACAAAATGACCAACTAACTAGATCAAAGATTGCAGAAGATTGTCGACCAATCTTCACGTACAATCATAAAAACATATATAATAGTTCCATGAGAAGAACAGGGGTACTAAGAATATAGGGAAATGTAGTGGTGAATGTCTCACCTACTACTGAACTCGTTATTACGAGTGAACCCAAAACGTAGACGTCCTCATAAAGAGACTGCATACGATCTAAGAAATGCAAGGCGAATACAGGAATACCCCTTCACAAGGCTGTATATGCGATGCTTTGCAGAGAACACATTAGTTTAAAAGTTACAGAAGCTCTTATACCTCTAACTTCATGAGTCTTGACCCTTTCGACATGTAACGATCTGTTACACAACAGTATGAAGGAACTCTTGTAAGTCTATACCAGACGATAGAGCGTTTTAGATATAGACAGCGCAGGCTTCTTAACCGTGCCCAAAGAGTCATGAATAGACTCTTAACATCTTTGGTCCTGTCCCGATAAAACTCCTTCGTTTTAACTGGGTGAAATACTCTTCATAGCCGTTGACAAACCAAATCCGAAAGGATAAAGATCCCGAAAGATTTAGGCCATGGATGAGAAGGACATTTGTTAATGATCAAGAATCCAGGATGCAAGGCGCCTATGGCTTAACCATTGTGAAGTCCAAGTTCTTGCTAGAAGATTGAACTTCACTGGCACTCGACTATAGTCGACTCATTTAGAAAGTCTCCAAAGTTAGGCCTTAAAAAGAAAAAAAGTGTAAAGGCTCATATCTGTCACTAACGCGAAATTCCAAAAACGAATCCCAAATTTAGGCTGGAGCATCTTGCTGACCCTTCTAAGTCATCTCAAATGACATTAGAAGATCTATAAGGTCTTTATTTGATAGATGCAATCTTCTGCGTCTGCAGACAACTATCCTCATACTCCTGTAACCCTTGATGGTAGAGGAAGAAAATTTTTTTTTTTTTTCAAAGTCTGAGAAGAAACAGACTGCTTGTCTTAGAGTTACCAAATGAAGAGCCCTTTAGCTCTACACTACTCCACAAAACACCCTAATTGGGTGGTAAAACCTTGAGGCAAGGGTCCTTTGTACAAGCGATAGCCTCAGCTGTCTCCTTCGAACAACCTCTTGATCATAGGGGTTTTCCAAAATACTGGAGGCAGCTAGACCTATAGCTTGATGGTTTAAAAATGAAGCGTTCATGATCCTGACACAGGAAAAAACAGACTGACGACATGCTTCCAGTAAACACCCAGCATGGGACCAGTATGGTTCCAGCCTGCTGTATATGCTCATTAAGTCGTGAGAGAGAGAGAGAAAAGATCTAGATCTCCTCCCAACACGCATCCATATCAGTCGCAAGAACTGATATCGAAGCTAGGTTTGCTGAAAAGAAGCCTCAACAACATGAACCTCATGCTGTGAAGTTAAGACCTGATCGTGTGTACCAACAAATGTTCAACACACTTAAAAGTCAAAGTTTGACGCGAGAAAACGTTAGATGTGAGGCAAGAGCGACGCCAAGAAAAGACAAGTCTGTCCATACTGATGTGAGCCAAAGACTAGACTGCATACGTTTAAGATGCGACTAATGTCGCATGTGCTTGCATCCCAGTAAGGTGCTAGCGTGCTGTATGCGTTCACCTTGTCGAGTGGATACAGCGCTCTGTGTACGTCTCACCTGCTGTAAATCTACAGCGTGCTGCCCGTAGGCAACAGTATCGTGTCTGGTCAATGGCACAGAGGAGCAACTGTTAGTCTATCATGATGCGGAAAAACCTGACTGACATTATCCAGTATATGTCCAGGCTGGCACATGCGTCTGATTGCTTAGGATTTCAGGTTGACATGTTTGTTGAGAGATGCTCGCGTGTGCATGCGTCAGCATGAGTGGAGACACGTATCCCGCAGATCGCGGGGATGGGACTAGTTGAAAGGATCAACTTTGACTGTCAGCGTCTGTGACCATGTGCACGTCTGTGCCGCTACAAGCGTATGCTCTACAGCCTCCCGCAACAAGAGCCTATCTTTGCGAGGAGACGTTGCTGAGCATCGGAGAACTATGCTCTATGATACTAAAGGAAAACCATCCCTTTGATCTATGGTAGTCTTTACTCTTATAGGAGAAAACATTCCCCCCCCCCCCGAAGAATCGTAAACGCTAAAGAGATGAAATTGACCTCCTTTAGCTCAGACCAACTCTACACTCGCGGGGCAGCTTGTGCTCCACCTCAAGCGTTAGCGAAGGCTAGAAGAGATCATCAGCCGCAGCCCCATGAGCAATCTGGGAGAGTCCCTATGACATTCCCACCACTCCTTGTGCGTGACCTCGTATCCCATGCTAGGAGATATCGTTAACAGTAGTCACTCGACCCCAGAAGAAAGTACTAAACAATTCCTCAAACTGGGGCGGAGAGGAAGTGTAAACAGAAGCAAACTGAGCACCTCTTCTCTTGAAGAATTGTCTTGCGCGCTTTTGGCGCTGATACGTCGCCTTTTTTCAACAGAAAAAACTTCCAGCGAACATCAGTAACTGAGGGATAAGATACTAGAAAACATACGACTCCTGAAAAGTCTCGGACGTATTGATTTTTGATGACCAAGTCTAGGTTTTGCGACCTTCTAAGAGGACAAACTCAGTCTTCCCTGGCTACGCTTCAGATCCCAGAGGAAGAGCCAGGATTATATACGATTCTTCTGACTTCCGCTCCTCTTGTGGAAGAAAAAACACACTCGATTGCTTCTCATTTAAGAATCGCAACACACCTGCTGTGAGAGCAAGTTCTGTTCGTGTGCCTACATGACGATTAACTTCCTAGTCTAGAAGACAGGAAGAATGTCGAACGTCATCCGATTGAAGCTGTGCTCTGATTAAATAGATGACGTACGGACCAAGGGTCCATTCCCTTCTTTTCCCAGGACTGCCAGAAGCTGTTTAGCCAGGCTCCCACTGCTGCCTGAAGGGGAGAACAGTCAGACCCTGCCTCGACTGGGCTTGACTCCAATTTTCCTTTGCTTCCTTGCCTCTGGTTTGAAAGTACTTCTCCCTATAGGTTTACCTCGAAAAGGCTGGGCGAAATGAGAATATGATGTCCCCTACTTAGTTCTACGAGAAGAGAAGGGCGTAGGTAAAACCTTACTGACTGTTTTAGAAACCAAAGTATGAGTAGCCTTCTGAGCCCAATTTGCAGGCACTTCCTTAACTAAATCCTGCGGAAAGAGAGCCGAAGATATGGGCGCAAAAGCAACTCCGATCTCTGACATGGAGTGACACCCGCAGAAAGGAAGGAACACAAAGTAGCTCTTTTCTTTATAACTCCTGCAGTAAGTAAAGCAGCCAGCTCGTTAGAACCATCCCTGACTGCCCTGTCCATAAAAGACATAAGTTGGATAAGACTACTTTTGTCCGTGTCCTTCATCTCGGTTACTCTTCTGCTTAAGACTCCCAGTGACCAGTCAAGTAAACTAAATACTTCAACTCTGAATTATCCTTTCAAGAGTTGGTCAAACTCCGACATTGACCACTACAGTCTATTCCTTCTCATGGCCAGGAGACGGGAATAATGGACCAGGTTTGCGAAGTCTCCCTGCACAGACGCCGGAACTCCCAAACCCAAGACTTCCCCAGTCTCATACTAAACGTTCGACTTAGAAGCTAACTTGGCTGGTGGAAAAGCGAAGCATGTCCTGCCCAGAGCTTTTCTTAAATCCATCCATGCTCTCATTAATATCAATACTCTCTTATAAGAGCGGGAAAGCACCATTTTGCATAGAAGGAAGTCTCCACTGCCTTGCCTAAGGTAAACTCATAAGGGGGAGATCGCGGAGTAACTGGTGTAAAATAGTCTGGAAAAATTTCCGAAAAGACTAGCATTATTTCTTTTTTTTTTTTTAGACCACCAAATGATGAGGTGGTTTCTCCTCCTTTCTCTCCGAGATATCCTCCAATATATCCTCGTGAGAAAGACCCTCATCCGGGTCTACTTCTAACAAATCAGAGATTGGAGCTATGCAGGCGCATCAGTGGTAACATGGGCGAGCTTGCGTTGTTCCATATCCACATCCAATTGACAGCCACTAGCCTTGGTTTGCTGTCACGATTGATTTTATAATAGAATAAATCTAGTTGGCGCAGGCGCTCCGCCTCGTCCTGGCGCGCTGCGCTCACGTGATATTCGCACTACCGCCGCTGCTCGCGCTGGCGCTCTACCCACTCGTGACTCGACTGGCGTGGGTCGCCACGCTGGCGCTGCCGCCGACACTCGGCGCCTTCATTAATCAACTTCTGATCCTCATCACGCTTCCGCTCAGGATCCGCGCTTGCGCCTCGCGCCTGCCATTTGGCGAACATCATCAAGCTTAAACTGACAATCGGCTGTCTGCTTCTTTTAAGAGTTGCTGTGAAACAGAGCTCTGCCGAGACAAATCTACATCGACCTGCCGCTGAACAGTGAAACTGGGAGACCGCCTGTGCGATATCACGTCGGTCCCAAAGACAACAGGGCGCCTGTGCGACAACGGGTCTACCACCGAAGGCTAACGCCCAGGCTCACCGTCAACAGCCGGTCGATAAGACTGTATCATCAACAAGAGCTGTTGTTTGAAACGTAAATATGCAGAACGAATCTAAACTTGTTTTCAGCTTATTATTATTATTATTATTATTTGCTAAGCTACAACCCTAGCTGGAAAAGCAAAATGCTATAAGCCCAGGGGCCCCAACAGGGAAAACAGACCAGTAAGGAAAGGAAAGAAGGAAAAATAAAATATTTTAAGAAGAGTAACGTTAAAATAAATATTTCCTATATAAACTATGAAAACTTTAACAAAACAAGAGGGAGAGAAATTAAATAGAATAGTGTGCCTGATTGTACCCTCAAGCAAGAGAACTCTAACCCAAGACAGTGGAAGACCATGGTACAGAGGCTATGGCACTACCCAAGACTAGAGAACAATGGTTTGATTTTGGAGTGTCCTTCTCCTAGAAGAGCTGTTTACCATAGCTAAAGAGTCTCTTCTACCCTTACTAAGAGGAAAGTATCCACAGAACAAATACAGTGCAGTAGTTAACCCCTTGAGCGAAGAAGAATTGTTTAGTAACCACAGTGTTGTCAGGTGTGTGAGGACAGAGGAGAATCTGTTAAGAATAGGCCAGACTATTCGGCGTATGTGTAGGCAAAGAGAAAGAACCGTAACCAAAGAGAAGGATCCAACGTAGTACTGTCTGGCCAGTCAAAGGACCCCATAACTCTCTGGCGGTAGTATTTCAACGGGCGGCTGGTGCCTTGGCCAACCTACTACCTCATAGCGCCTGAAAAGCGCGTATAATATTTGACAACATTAATACCTCACTCTATATATAACGAGGGTGTGCGTTCTGCACTCAAGAGGACTTCTGTTCGGGTCTTAAAAAACTGTAGCGCTTGGCTACCCTCTCGATTATTTTCGTCGTTCGACTCAACTTCTCCCCTTCCAGGAGATTGACAGAGGTCTAAGACTAGGATAACGACAGGTCCCAACAGAAGCACTCTCTACTGAATAAAATTCACTGCGTAATTTAACACTAAAATTTTCATTCTATTCTTTGTTAAAAAGAAAGTTTCACAATCATTTGAAAGTTTCACAATTATTTGAAAACTAAAGTATACGTTCTCTCAAACGAAATGAACTCTTAAATTGAGACTTACAATTCTCTCAATAGTTCAATGGGAATGAAAAGTCACTGAATCCCATATAAATGCAGAGAAAAATTAAATATTACCTTAATAGGTATAATATTTATAAAATAAAATAAACCCTTAAAATAAGGAATTCCAATAAGAGATGAATCATCACTTATTTATTGGAACATTTACACTCAATATACGAACAAACTTAGTATTCCACCAAGGAAACAACGATACATAAAACTGTGCTCTACATCGATTCGTATAACACTAAGTGAAATTCAACTTCCTTTAATCTCTGACTAAGGAAAAATACTGACGGGATCAATTAATTTCAAAATAAAATGTTCCTTTTATATACAGTAGTGCAACTAAAAAACTTGAGAAGTAAGAAGAATGTACTATTCATAAAAATCTCTACCAAATATTGTACTATTGTAACAATACTGATAAATGCGTAACAACTGCACGCTAGTTAATCTTTGCTAACAGATTGAAGATTACCTCAAGAAAACTATTAAAAGGATAACATTTTTCTTAGATTAATAATCCTTTAATTAAATTTATAACTTAATTTTTCAAAAGAAAGTATTCACTTACAATTCTTTGTAAAAGCAAGTCGGACTTACAGCCTACGACATAAGGTTGTGACGTCATCAATGGACAAGATGTTTACCTTTCGTCCTATGCTTTCGTGAGGTTTAAAATAGGTCGAAAAACCTTTTAATCTTACCTTTCAAGTTATAAATACGTGACCACAGTTAAAATAAAACCAAAAAGCGAAAGTCTAAACTCAAAAAACGTTAATACATCACCAAATAACGTCCAGAGTAAAAAGTGAGAGAATTTCCAATAGAACCGACGCCCATGCCGGCAGGGAAAAATCTGAAGAGGTTGGGTATAGTTCTACCTGTTGTACCGTGAGGGCACTAGTGTACACCTGGCATATCTGCAAAAGCTGCGCGAGATTTTGGGAATTTCCTGCCGATGCGTCAGGGACGCTAGCCATTCTTATATAACCAGCGGGTAAGTTTTATATTTAAAATAGGTTATATGATTAATATTAGTATTCTCCAAATCGAAATATTGAATAACGATAAAATTATTGTGAAACAATAACGATCGTCGAGTACTATGTAGCGTAAATTGACTGTACTGTACTGCGTCATTTTACGTGCCACTGAACACTAGCGCTTTCAACTATTTCACATTGGATCATAGTAGACCTGCCCGATGCGGGAGATTATACTCTTTTGCCAAGGGCTAGAAAGAAAATACAATAGGTTATATGATTAATATTAGTATTCTCAAAATCAAAATATTAAATAACGATACAAGTATTGTGAAACAATAACGATCGTCAAGTGTACTACATAGCGTAAATTGACTTTACGCTCGTGAAATCTCTATATAAATCGAAAATTAACAAAGGAAATATACTAATAGGACAAATATATACATAATATATTTCCCTACAATACAAAAATTAAAATAGTTATGCATAGTAAGTTAATATTTTAAATATTTCTTGCAAGATAAAGAAAATTCACAAATTTGCAAGTCATACTAAGTAGATTACGTCACAGGATTGTGACGTCATCGCGATGGCGGACTGATTTCCTTCAAGGCATTCAGATCTCGCCTAAGAGTTTGCGTCACATGATTGTGACCTCATTGTTTTAATGTTTAAATGTTTTCCCTTCCATTATATCTTTAAGAGTTGTTTTTTTAGTTAATAAAGTAGGGGGAAAACAATTCCATTTCAACAAACATAGAAAAGAAAACAAATACACACATGCCCTCTGCTACAACTGTGTGGGAATCAAGAGCAGCTTGAAAGCCGGTCTAGCCCTACACACAAAGTTTAACAACAGAGGAGCCATCTTGAAAATCAAGTTAAATTAAACTATCTTATTTCGAGTGAAAAGGAAAATCCAATATCTTCAATAGTTGAAAGGCAGCGGAAGCCATTAACAATAATCAGACAAAAGGTACTTCACCAAATTGTAGAAAAAAGTAATATATCAGCGAAACGTATTTCCTAGGTGTTGACTCGATCAACGGCATAGAATTTCTGAGGAATGTTGGGAATAGTTCTGGTAACCTAAGAGATGGCGCTCATGTATGACCATCTACTGTTATGGCGGCAATTGCAGCGAAATTTGAATATTTCCCGTGCGCACGACGAAACGCAGGATTTAAGCTATATTTATGTAACTACCAGGGAAGTTACATATTTAAAACCTAACTACTGAAGGACTAGAGTCCAACATGATGGTAAGACCACAAAATTACAGAAAAGAAATTCAGCTTCAATCCTACATACACGGGGTTGAATACTTCACCGAAATTGTAGAGATAATACTTCCCAACAAATGAAGGAAAAAGTCTGCCCCGACCACCAATGTTCACCAGGAGCTGGCATAGAACGACTGATGTTACCTGGACAGTTGTACCTGTAGCTCCCTTGAGTGGAGGGAGATGATGTCACCTACATCAGCGATGGCGGCGCCTCAGCGAAAGTTTTGAATCTATTGTCTGCCATTTGTAGGGAACCTACAGCTGTATAATTGTTCGGTAAGACACTGCAATAAAAGCAAGATGTTATAAGCACAAGGGTACCATCAGGGGAAATAACACAATAAGGAAATGAAATAAGAAAACAGAATACTGTCCGAGTATACCCTCAAGAAAGAGAACTAACACATGGCAGTAGAAGACATGATACAGAGGCTATGGCACTACACAAGATTAGGTAACAATAGTTTGATTTTGGAGTGTCTTCCTAGAATAGCTGCTTGCTATACCTAAAGCCTCTATTTGACCTTTTGAACAATTACAGTGTTGTCAAGTGCATCCATAAAAGTTTGTGACGTGTGCTTGCCAATAGCATCAACCAAGAATTAGCACCGAGGGAATTCGGCCAACTGTGAAATTCAATTTGACACAAAGCTTTACCAATTTGTAACCAAATACTGTAGTGCCATCTATCTAAATGCCTAGCAATGCAGCCCAAGTTTTGGTCGCAACTGTGTAAATAGTGCAGAACTAGTGTGTGTAATGCGCAAACAGGGAGCAAAACAATGCTTCCCTTTACACATCTTTCCTTGATGTATCGCACAAATAGCAAGGACGCAATCATGTAATTGTGTTATGTGTCAGTGTGGCTAAACATTCTAATGGTATTATCTCCACAGGTGCCTTGTGCCTTAGGCACCTTACTGCCTACTTGTAATCTACATTACCTTTGTTCTGATACTTGAGGATCAAGCGATACTAACATTTTTTCAATACTCCTACCTCACTGTCTAAAATGCTACTAATTTCACACAAGTTCCCCTTTAATTTATGCCTACATAAAATGCTCTACATTATTTATACCTTAATTCCTGCTGGAGGAAGTTGTGGCTGGATGTAGTGAATGGCTAAGAAGGCTTCTCTCCTTATGATATACAGCTATCAGCCACTAGGAAGGCTGTCCTACTAGCAAAGCATCTACTATGGGTTTCACAGACAGTGCAAGTGCGATTTTTTGCAATTATTCTGTAACGAACACTCGTATCAGTACGAGATTTTACTATAGTGTATTACACCCAGTAAGGAAATTTATAGGAGTATCATCGAATCATTTATTGTAAATAATAAAGACTTTTTGTACCTATACCAAGAGGCAAAACTCATTAGCCAAGCAAGAAAACGAACACCAGGTTGGAAGAGCTCCGCCTGCCTACAACCCCCTTCACCTCCAACCCCCATTTTCTTCCTCCCCTCTCCTTTCTTCCCTCACCTGCCCTACGTCTTTCCTTCTCTCTTTCTCTCTCTCTGAATGTTGCTTTGATTTAAATATATTTTTTTACGAATTTTTTTTCTATCAATCTAATAATTATTTACATAACCAATACCATAGAGAGAGAGAGAGAGAGAGAGAGAGAGAGAGAGAGAGAGAGAGAGAGAGAGAGAGAGAGAGATGAGCAAACCAGTGAATAAAGCAGTCAGTCATCTGATAGGTAACAACCGATTGAATTGTTCCATATCTACAACAATAAATATTATAACTAGATAAGATAGATAGATAGATAGAGTGCTTGATATAAAAAAAAAAAATCATACAAAGTAAGTTGTAACTTAAGCTACCTTCTCAGAAAGAGAGCATGAAGGGAAGGGAAAGAACGGAGAGGGATGGATGGCGTGGAGGTGGAGAGATAGCTTTAAGCAGGGGGAGAGCAGGTGAGGGATGAAAGGAGAGGGAGGGAGGGGGTGGAGGTAGAGGTTCTGTATATTATTGTTCGGTTTTGTGACTGGATGATTGAGATTTGGCCCTTCAGCATAGGGGCAAGTGTCTTTATAATTGATAATTAACGATTCATTATACCCCTATAAATTTCCTCACTGGGTGTAATACCCTATGGCAACATCTCGTATTGATATGACTGTTCGTTACAGAATTGCAAAAAATCGCACTTGCCTGTCTGTGAAACCCATAGTAGGTGATAGGTTTGATGACATCAAGGAAGAAGTCAGTTCCCTCATCGATACCCACTTTGACCCCCTGACAGACTAGGATCTTGAAGAGATAACCAAGCCTGCGAGCAAAGATGAGCCTGCACATATTTCTTCTTCTGAGGAGGAAGAGGGCCTGTCATTGGAGAGTGTTACTTCTATTTGTGACCTCAATAGTGCTAAGGAGAAGTCCATGACATAGGATCCTTATATGGACTACTGCATCAAATTTGAAAACATTGTTGAGTTTGCTGTTTACAAGGGTCATCTTAATACGTTGAAGAAGCAATGGCAGTAGCTCTTGATCACCATGTTCTTCGAGCGTTTGCCTAAACCTCGATAGCCTCAAAAACCTTCTGCTCCTGAAGGAAGGGAGGACGTGATCCCAGATGAAATGTAACTCGTTTGGCTTTGCTGTGCAATCACCTCTTTATTGTCATTCATCAGACAGCATAGCTAATTCACCATTAACCTCATTTCAAATCAACATTTATCCTGAGCCAGGTTAAAAACTAATTACAGCTTTTACTAACCAATCAAAAGTTTATTCATTCTACAAAATATACATTTTTGGTAAACTATGCTCGCTCCTCTTTCTGCTTTAACATAATTGTAATTCAAAAACATTGTGTGCATTTGTGTTACAGGTGCTTTAGATACTAACACCAATTACATAAGTATACGTACACATACATATTAACAGTAAGGAATCTTGCTTGTATCACAATAAAATAGCTTAAAAATGCTAGTACAAAAACAACCGGTAGGTTATTTATTGATGTGTCATCAATGAATCTTGCTTGTATTACAATAAAATTAGCTAAAAAAATTTGTGGAAAAAAAAAACTTTGTTATTCATTGTATGAACTGTACTATATTGTAAAATAAATTAGCCATGGTTGAAAGTGTTAAAGAAACAGTTTGTTTATGCATGATAGAAAATATACTACTATACAGTAAGGGTAACATTAATAAAGTGCATCCAGTAAGTACGACACAGTGCTGTATATTTAGTATATGAACAGCGTTGTACTGTACGTATTGTGTTATGGTAGTTTTTTAATTGGTGTTCATAAGCCACATTTAATATAATTTTCTGGAATATATCTTAAAACTATTCTTAAATCTGAATTGTTTGATTTTTTGTTATCAAACATTATATATATATATATATATATATATATATATATATATATATATATATATATATATATATATATATATATATATATATATATATATATATATTTCAAAATAGGCAGTTATAAGCATTTTTAATTGTTTCAAATATTCACAAAATTGCAGTATTTGTGGGGGAGGGGGGTATCTGTAGTATTAGAATCATTATGCAAAGGGCTTATCATTGAATAGTTAACATGTGTGTTCTGCTTTGCATCGTTGGTCTGAAAACGCTGGCCGCTTGTATAATTATCCAAAACCCATAAATTATATTTTATTTAATAGGTGTTAAAAAAAAAAAAAGGATTTTGACAAAGGAAAAATCTATTTCTGGGGAGAGACCTGTGAGGCCCAGTGAAAAAGTCCTTCTTTGTACTTTTTCTGATATAAATCTTCCAAATATACCAGAGAAAATTAAAAGCATGGAATGCAGAGGTTACAACCCTCGCGCGAGCACCTTGTTGGTGTCGTATATCTAACAAGGGCGTTTGTAAAACACTATTCGAAGGCTGTCTCCCATTTAGATAATCACTTCATCAAAGGGGGAGGGCCGTGACAGGCCCTAGAGAATATAGTTGGGTTACCCTACCGACACCTACCACTCGCGCTCACCAGGTCATCCTTCTGCAAGAACATATGGCTTGGCAAGGAAAGGGTGGGTCCGTACAAAAATAACCGGGAAGGGTTTCACCGGGCGTCACAGGTCTCTCCCCAGAAATAGATTTTTCCTTCGTCAAAATCCCTTTTCTGGGTCGACCTGTGACGGCCGGTGAAAATGTACCAGAGAATGCCTTCCAAGACCAATAAGTTAATAACATAATGAGGAGAATACAATCACCATGTACGACAATAATATGATAAAATAATGTAAGTAATCGTCCAATTACCAACTAGCCAAATGACATAGGGAACGTAAGGTTAAATAATTATGACGACAAGGAACCAACAGTGTCGAATCGCAAAAGGCATCCAACCTTACATGTCTAAGTATATCTAAACATTAAAGGAATGGTAACTACAATAACAGTTAAACCATAGGAATTAAACATTGCAAATACCATAGGGCTAACGAACTACCCAGAAGAGCGGCGACGTGGTGTGAGTGGCGGGTAGGAGGGAGAAGAGAAGAGATGGAAGAAAGGAAGAAGAAGAGATTAATGGGGAGGGATAAGGCTCCCCGCTGCCATCGTCGGGTATTTAAGGGCCTGTAAGATCTTTAGATAGTGGCGTTTGACAACCATAGGGGATTTCCAACCCGTATATTTTTTAAAATCATCAAATTCCCTGTTCTGGAAGTCATTGTTGGAGGTATCTACGGTCTGTATATCATGGGCCTGGGGGAATGATTCCGGATTAGTATGTTTAATGAAGTAGAGGATTTGTTGCCTGATACCGTGAATGGAAATAGTACCTCCTTGTTCCCTGATAACAAAGGGGCCAGACGAGCGGGTGGCAGTTCTAGCTAAAAAGGGCCTTGAGAGTGTGACTGTACACGGAGAAAAATTCCTGGGGATGAAGAATAACATTCCGAGGGGAGCACCTATTTTGCGGATCCTCATTTTTTTTTTTAAGCTAGGAAAGCTTTGTCTGGAAAAGGAGTACTTCCCTGAAGGGAGGAAATCTATGTTTTCCGGGTTTCGTGAGAGCTGCTAGTTCTGATGTTCCATCACCTGAGGCCATAGCCGTTAGAAATAAAGTCTTCCTAAGAAGAGTGATATAAGAGCAGGATTCATTGTCTGTGTCCGTCGCAAGTTTGAGAACACCGTTCAGAGACCAAGAGTCCTTTTGTGGCCGAACCGAAGGTCGAAGCCTAGCACATGTTTTTGGAATTGATGAGAAATAGGAATCAGCTAGGTTAATGTTGAACCCAACAAGGAAGATCTTCAAAGCTGACTTGATGGTGGTTAAAGTGCTAACTGTTAGGCCTTTGTCAAATAGGAACCTCAAGAAAGAGATGGCTAAATGCGGGGACATACGAGTATGGTCCGAACTCTTAGGGGATCTGCTAGTTGTTAACGGCCGAATCATATTGGCGAATTGTCGAGTCCCTTTTGTCCGATTCGATGAAGAGATCGTTTTCCGGTTCAATGTTCGCGTCTCTACGAGCTGCAAACTTCCTGTAGTCCACAAAGTTAGAGTTTTGGCTATCCTTGAGTAATCTGACACAGTGAGTTTGGATTACTCGGGTCAGTTTGAGGAACGGGATCCGGATGGGACGGAGTTTCAACTCGAGGAGGAGAGGAAACCAACTGTTCTTGGCCAGTGAGGTGGTACTAAAGCCACTGCCCCCCGGAAGGAGAGGAAGTTTGTGTAAAAGTTTTTAGAAGATTCACTGGGGGAGATAGGGAAATCTTCTTCTAATGGTTCCAATCCCGGGGTAATGCGTCCATGGCATAAGCCCGAGGTTCCAGGGTTGGGGTCACATAACAAGGAAGTTTGTGATTCATCTGAGTTGCGAATAGATCTACCTGGAGGCCTGGAACGAGCCTGAGTATCCACCGGAATGAAATCATGTCTAGAGACCATTCTGACTCCAGTGGATTCGTCCTGGATAGTGAGTCCGCTCTCACATTCTGGCCTCCCGCTAGGTGAGGTGCTGACAGGAACCAGTTCTTTTCTGTTGCCCAGGCGAAAATAGTGACCAGGATCTGATTCAGGTTGGGTGACTTGGATCCTCCCATATTGACGTAGTGTACTGCGTCTGTGCTGTCTGACACTACTCTGATGTGGGTCGAACTCGGAGGAGAGTCTCACTTCAGGGTCAAGAACACTGCCATGGCTTCGAGAACATTGATATGGGACTGTTTCATAGCGAGTGACCAAGAACCTGAAACACCTGATGTTCGGAGTAATCCCCCCATCCACTTAGAGACGCGGCTGTATGGAATGTCACTAGTGGAGGTGGGAATTGTAGAGGAACCGATTTGGGGAGGTTCTTCGGTTCGGACCATGGGCGTAGTCTCATTTTCAAGACAGAGGGGATCTTCGAGACCTTGTCTCTTATAGGTACTGTAGCTCTCTTTCTCCAAAACCAATTGATGTCTTTGAGTTTGGCTTTTATTAGGAGATCTGTTACTGAAGTGAATTAGAAAAGGCCGAGGATACTTTCTAAGGCTCTTTGGACACCTGTTTGTGTTTGAGAAAATTCTTGATCTTGGAAACTATTCCTCTTACCTTTTGGAAGGGAGAGACAACGTGTGCTTCGAAAGGTCCCACTGAATGGCTAACCATTCTAAGTGGCCTGATGGTCGCAGGCGAGACTTCTGGAGATTGCCCTGAAATCACAGGTTGTCGAGAAATCGAAGTAATTCCTTCGTAGCTCTGTTGCCTTCTATGGCCGGCCGGGCCCAAATGAGCCAACCGGCCAGATAAGCCATGATCTGTATCTCTTGGTTCCTGAGTTGTACTAACACTGTCTCTCCCAGTTTTGTGAATCCCCGGGGATCAATGTTGAGGCCAAAGGGCATGTCTTGAACACAAAGGCTTTCCTGCTTAGGCGGAAACCCAGATAAGAAGAGAAGTTTCGAGCTATAGGCGCAAGATAATAGTCGTCGGTAAGATCGACAGAGGTGGTGACAGTCCTACGGGGAAGTAAGGTCCGTACCTGAGAGATAGTCAACATCCGGAACTTGTCGCAGAGAATGTAAGAGTTTAGCTTGACAAGTCCAGGTCCACTCTCAATGCCGACAAGCCTTTCTTCGGAATTGTGAACAGGTGGCTTTGGAACTTCAGTGATCGATCCCGTTTGATTGCTTCTTCTTGAGTAACCCTGTGGTGTACTCTTTCAGGATGGGAGTGGATTTCTGGGAGAAGATCACTGGTGGAGGAGGAGGATCTTGTGGCCATTTTCACCTCAAACCTTTAGAGATTATGCTATGAGCCCACAGACCGAAGGTCCAATGGTCTCGAAAGTGGTAAAGTCTCCCCCCTACCGGGACCACCGCGTTGTGAGGGAGTGAATCTAGGTCCTTTCCTTCTCCGAGCACCCTTTTTCCTAGGTCCGCTCCATGGCGGGACTGTCTTCTACTCCTGTAGCTTCCTCTCTGGTGTCCACGAAAGGAGCCTGAGGGTTCGGATCTAGGGCTGTATGCACGCAAAACATCCCAACGGGGTTGGGCTGTGTACCTGGGGAATCACTGAGGTAGACCACCTGATGAGGGGGATTCGGATGCATAGACCTCGAATCAGAGGAAGGCTGTGATGACGAGTGGGTAACCGACTATCGATTCCTGTCTGATAGAGGCCTAAGACAGAACGTATTTCCCACAACTAACCCGATCAGACCATCAAACGTGTAGGTTGAATTGGAAGGGCAGATCTTGGAATTATCGTACCCCCCAGACTGACAACATCCTGGTCCAGACAGATCGGGCCTGCCCTTTAGGAAATAATACCGTTACCTTCGGTACCTTGTCTAACCTAACCAAGGCAATCTCTTTCAATCGAACGAATCCGTTGAATGGGAATTCTAGTACCTGGGAGTAAAATCTAGGTCCCCCAGAGGGAAGACGTCTATGCCATCCAGATTTATGGTACCATCTATATATGGAACATGTAAGGCAAATCTCTTTGCGTTGTTTTTATCGAAGGAGGTTACTTCGATACGCCTGGGGCTATAGGGGGAGACATCCGAGTTCCTGAACGGATCCGACTCACCACCATACCTTTGAGCTCCGTCAGAGCCCCTAGGTTTTCCCTAGAATGTGTTGCTTTTAGCAGCAAGCAAGTCCAATTTGGACGAACGAAGAATAACGATCTGGCCTTTGTTATTGTTTATGTACACGCCTCAGGAAGGTGCTCCTTTTAGGCTATATCTTTATATTTATTTGTTACGTTCTCGCTATTCTTCGTTCTTGGTTATTACAATTTTATCATTATTTTTATCATATTATTGTGCGCATTGGTTCTTTATAATGTAACCATGAGAGCGTGAGCATATAGTGCTCGTTTTCTGTTACTACAGTTACGAGTTACCCTTTCTCTCGATTTCTTTATCAAGCTCGGCAATGAGAGGTGGTTTTCCCGTTTTCCGTTTTATACGATCACGAGTTATTCCTGCACCAAGGCCTCCTCTTCTTCTCCGGGTTTATGATATTACGTTTGATGGTATTTACGTTTTATTGATGTGGTTACTGTTAATATAGCTAGCATTATTAATAGGTTCCGTTAGTGTATGAGTCATTATTATGATATTGCTTTATGCCGACACCCGTAGCTCCGTTCTCTTCGGAACGTTCACCGCCTTGAGTTATACTCCGCTATAATGGATACTCATTGGGTTGGGAACTAGTCAGATATTTGAAGTGCAACGGAGAAATCCGGCAGCGGCCTTATGCACACGAACCCTTTTTCATGAATAATCACAATTTCATAATTACGGTCCTTTTTCATCGAATCTCCAGCTTAACCGGATATCACACAGACGTTCAGCATTGAGGTTAATATTATCTTACCACTGATGTTCACGTTTTCACTATGACGGACCTTTGTCACCGGATCTCCGGTGGCAACAGAGATCACTCAGATGTTCAGAACCGGGGTTAACATTATTTTACCGATGAGGTTTATAGTTACATGTTACGTGGTTACTGGATATTAGTATATTTATAGCTCTAGCTAACAATTTTGAAAATCATATTAGTCATACATAATTAATGTTATTTATTTCTATTGAATAATCTGTTCACTGACCAGAGTCTCAAGGTACAGTAAATGGCCTCTCATGGCATGGTTGGTTTCGACCTGGCTTTTCATTAGAAGGGGCTAGCGTTCGATCCCAAGTACTGAGTAGAAATTTATTTCTATTTGAACACGATGTTGTATGGATATTTATCCATATATATACATATTTATAATTAAATATATGCATAAATATACATATGTATTATATACATGTACAAATATATACATGAACATATATATTATTATTTATAGATAATTTGGTTGATCCCAGCCTGTGAATAGGATCACTAACCAGAGTTTCAAGGAACATCCAGACTTGTGTCTCCTTTCTATTACAGAAGGACCGCCTACATGGTATGGTTCCCAAAGTCATGCACGCTCTGCTACGAGCTGTCCTCCCTACTCCTGACCGATGATGTAAGTTGGTTCTAATTTATTTCTTTTTGGTATCCTCTGGCGATGATTTAATTTGTTCTGGATTTATGTATACATTGCTTATTGAGGAGAACGGTCTTCTCCTTCATCACTAATCCCCTCACTTCTTTCAGGATGATGATGAATCTCTCCGGCCTGCAAGAGCGGCTCTCCGCCCTTGGGTATCAAGATTTGGAAGGAATGCTCCATCTGACGGACCCTATCTACTCGGCGTGTCCTCTCTAGGATTGGACGTCGACCCCATGGAAGGGCAGGTAGGTGGTGATGAGTTTTGAGCCTTCATCTTTGCAATTATCTGCGTCACCGGCCTAGGACCCTCAAAGGATCCTGATGTTCTATTACCTTGCATAAAACCATGACTGATAAAAGTCAGGGATAGGGTTGCAGAGCAGATAAAACACATTCTAGGGCAAGCCAAGGAGCTATGACGGAGCTCAAAGATATGGTGACGAATCTGATCCGTTCAGGAACTCGGATGTCTCCCCTACAGCCCCAGACGCATCAAAGTAACCTGCTTCGATAAAAACACCACATAGAAATTTGCCTTACATGTCCCATAAATAGATGGTACCCAACTCTGGATGGCATAGACGTCCGCCCTCTGCAGGTCCTAGAATTTACTCTCAATGACTAGAATTCCCATTCAACGGATTCGTTCGATTGAAAGAGCATGCCTTGGTTAGGTTAGACAAGGTACCGAAGATAACGGTAATATTTCCTAAAGAGCAGGCCCAAGCTGTCTGGACCTGGATGTTGTCGGTCTGGGGGTACGCTAATTCCAAGTTCACCCCACACAATGGGGCCTACGCCATATCTACAACTGCTCTCATTATTACCTTACCTATTACGGATAAATTGAGAGGTCTTACTATTCAAGCTGACAAAGAGGGTTCGGCCATGCCGGCTCTTAAAGAGACGGACCCCACCTCGGGGAGTCCCTAGCCTCGATTTATCCCACTGAGACTTTGTTTTGGATATTCACGAAGAACCAATCTCTGTCCTACCAATTCGACCTACACGCTTTGTGGTCTGCTCGGGTTAGTTGTAGGAAATACGTTCTGTCTGAGGCCTCTATCAGACATGAACCAAACAGGCTGATAGCTTCCTCCTGCTGGGGTAAAACCCTCTTTCCTCAGGAGGTGGTGAACAAGGTTCTACAAGATGATACGAGAGCAAACCAAAATTGCAGGTGAGGCGGGGCCTCACTGCCAAAAAGAAGGTCGAAGACCAAAAGCAAGCTTTCTTCAAGAAGAATCAGAGAGTTACCCTCTACAAAACGAACCAGGGTCACTGCCATCAATAGTCAGTTACCCAGTCGTCATCACAGTCTTCCTCTGATTCGACGTATATGCATCCGAATCCCCCTCATCAGGTGGTCTACCTCACTAATTCCCCAGGTACACAGCCCAACCCCGTTTGGATGTCCACGCCTGCATACAGCCCTAGCTACGAACCCTCAGGTTCCTCTCGTGGACACTAGAGAGGAAGTTACAGGAGTAGAAGACAGTTCCTCCATCGAGGCGGACCTAGGAAAAAGGGGGCTCGGGGAAGGAAAGGACCTAGATTCACTCCCTCACAACGAGGAGGTCTCGGTAGGGGGGAGACTTTACCACTTTCGAGACCATTGGACCTTCGGTCCGTGGGATCATGGCATAATCTCTAAAGGTTTGAGGTGGAAATGGCCACAAGATCCTCCTCCTCCACCAGTGACCTTCTCCCAGAAATCCACTCCCATCCTGAAAGAGTACACCACAGAGTTACTCAAGAAGAAAGCAATCAAACGGGATCGATCACTGAAGTTCCAAGGCCTTCTTTTCACAATTCCGAAGAAAGGCTTGTCGGCATTGAGAGTGGACCGGGACTTGTCAAAGCTAAACTCTTACATTCTCTGCGACAAGTTCCGGATGTTGACTATCTCTCAGGTACGGACCTTACTTCCCCGTGGGGCCGTCACTACCTCTGTCGATCTTACCGACGACTATTATCATGTGCCTATAGCTCGAAACTTCTCTCCTTATCTGGGTTTCCGCCTAGGCAGGAAAGCCTTTGCGTTCAAGACATGCCCTTCGGCCTCAACATTGATCCCAGGATATTCACGAAACTGGGAGAGACACTGTAAGAACAACTCAGGAACCAAGAGATACAGATCATTGCTTTCTGGACGGTTGGTTCATTTGGGCCCAGTCGGCCATAGAAGGCAACAGAGCTACGAAGAAAGTACTTCGATTTCTCGACAACCTGTGATTTCGGGTCAATCTCCAAAAGTCTCGCCTGCAACCATCAGGCCACTTAGAATGGTTAGCCATTCAGTGGGACCTTTCGAAGCACAAGTTGTCTCTCTCTTCCAAAAAGGTAAGAGGAATAGCTTCCAAGATCAAGAATTTTCTCAAACACAAACAGGTGTCCAGAAGAGCCTTAGAAAGTATCATCGGCCTTCTCCAATTCACTTCAGTAACAGATCTCCTATTAAAAGCCAAATTCAAAGACACCAATCGAGTTTGGAGAAAGAGAGCTACAGTACCTTTAAGAGACAAGGTCTCGAAGATCCCCTCTGTCTTGAAAATGAGACTACGCCCATGGTCCGAACCGAAGAACCTCCCCAAATCGGTTCCTCTACAATTCCCACCTCCACAAGTGACATTCCATACAGCCGCGTCTCTAAGTGGATGGGGGGATTACTCCGAACATCAGATGTTTCAGGGCTCTTGGTCACCCGACATGAAACAATGTTCTCGAAGCCATGGCAGTGTTCTTGACCCTGAAGAGACTCTCTTCTCCAAGGTCGACCCACATCAGAGTAGTGTCAGACAGCACAGACGTCAACAGGAGAGGATCCAAGTCACCCAACCTGAATCGGATCCTGGTCACTATCTTTGCCTGGGCAACAGAAAAGAACTGGTTCCTGTCAGCAACTCACCTAGCGGGAGTCCAGAATGTGAGAGCGGACTCACCAGCCAGGACGAAACTACTGGAGTCAGAATGGTCTCTAGACATAATTTCATTCCGGTGGATACTCAGGCTGGTTCCGGGCCTCCAGGTAGATCTATTCGCAACTCAGATGAATCATAAACTTCCTTGTTATGTGACCCCAACCCTGGACCCTCAGACTTATGCCATGGACACATTATCCCGGGATTGGAACCATTAGAAGAAGATTTACCTATTTCCACCAGTGAATCTTCTAATGAAACTTTTACACAAACTACGCTCCTTCCGGGGGGCAGTGGCTTTAGTACCACCTCACTGGCCAAGAACAGTTGGTTTCCTCTCCTCCTCGAGTTGAAACTCCGTCCCTTCCGGATCCCGTTCCCCAAACTGACCCAAGTAATCCAAACTCACTGTGACAGATTACTCAAGGATAGCCAAAACTCTAACTTTGTGGACTACAGGAAGTTTGCAGCTCGTAGAGACGCGAACATTGAACCGAAAAACGATGTCTTCATCGAATCAGACAAAAGGGACTCGACAATTCGCCAATATGATTCGGTCGTTAACAACTAGCAGATTCCCTAAGAGTTCAGACCATACTCTTATGTCTCCGAATATAGCCATCTCTTTCTTGAGGTTCCTATTTGACAAAGGCCTAACAGTTAGCACTTTAACCACCACCAAGTCAGCTTTGAAGAAGATCTTCCTTGTTGGGTTTAACATTAACCTAGCTGATTCCTATTTCTCATCTATTCCATAAACATGTGCTAGGCTTCGACCATCGGTTCGGCCACAAAAGGACTCTTGGTCTCTGAACGGTGTCCTCAAACTTGTGATGGACACGGACAATGAATCCTGCTCTTATATCACTCTTCTTAGGAAGACTTATTTCTAACGGCTTTGGCCTCGGGTGATGGAATATCAGAACTAGCAGCTTTCTCACGAAACCCGGAAAACAGAATTCCTCCCTTCAGCCGAAGTACTCCTTTCTCCAGACAAAGCTTTCCTAGCTTAAAAATGAGGATGCGCAAAATAGGTGCTTCCCTCGGAAGATTATTCTTCTTCCCCAGGATCTTTTCTCTGTGTCCAGTCACTACTTTCAAGGCCTTTTTAGCTAGAACTGCCACACGCTCGTCTGCCCCCTTGGTTATCAGGGAACAAGGAGATACTATTTCCATTCACGGTATCAGGCAACAAATCCTCTACTTCTTTAAACATACTAATCCGGAATCATTCCCCCAGGCTCAAGATGTACGGACAGTAGATACCTCCATCAATTACTTCCAGAACAGGGACTTTGATGATTTTAAAAAATATACGGGTTGGAAATCCCCTATGGTTGTCAAACGCCACTATCTAAAGATCTTACAGGCCCTTAAATACCCGACGATGGCAGCGGGGAGCCTTATCCCTCCCCATTAATCTCTACTTCTTCCTTTCTTCCATCTCTTCTCTTCTCCCTCCTACCCACCACTCACACCACGTCGCCACTCTCCTGGGTAGTTCGTTATCCCTATGATATTTGCCATGTTTAATTCCTATGGTTTAACTGTTATTGTAGTTACCGTTCCTTTAATGTTTAGATATGCTTAGACATGTAAGGTTTGATGCCTTTTGCGTTTCGACACTCGGTTGATTCCTTGTCGTCATAGTTATTTAGCCTTATGTTCCCTATGTCATTTGGCTAGTTGGTAATTGGACGTTTACTTACATTATTATATTATATTATTGTCGTACATGGTGATTGTATTCTCCTCATTATGTTATTACTTTATTGGGCTTGAAAGGCATTCTCTGGTACATTTTCACCGGCCGTCACAGGTCGACCCAGAAAAGGGATTTTGACGAAGGAAAAATCTATTTCTGGGGAGGGACCTGTGACGCCCGGCGGTGAAAACCTTCCCGGTTATTTTTGTACGAACCCACCCTTTCCTTGCCAAGCCATATGTTCTTGCAGAAGGATGACCTAGAAGGCGTTCGTGTGGGTGATGGTGGCGTGGTACAAGTGTGGTTTCTGGCGTCTTTGTTACGGCACTTCCCTTTGATGAAGGAGTTATCTAATTGGAAGACAGCCTGTGAATAGTGGTTTTCACACGCCCCTGATGTTTACACGACACTCACGAGGTGCTCGCGCCAGGGTAGTAACCTCTGCATTCCATGCTTTTATTTTTCTCTGGTATATTTGGAAGATTTATATCAGAAAAGGTAGAAAGAAGGACTTTTCACCAGGCGTCACAGGTCTCTCCCCAGAAATAGATTTTTCCTTCGTCAAAATCCCTTTTTGAGCGAAGCCATGTCTTCCTGATGGACCCTCCCTCCTTTCTAAAAAGGAATATACATATATGTAACAGAGTCCCCACCCAAAACTACTCTATCTGTGGATATCCATGCTTAATTGCAACAAGGAATAGTTCGCTGGGGTGGTACGGGGAGGGGATCCACCAGGTAACCTTGATAACAGCTCCCCTTCAATTTCGCCACTCTTCCACCCTCAAAGCGAAAACTCTTATTTGGGGTGAAGATTGCCACGTGTCGTATCAAGAAATACGTCCCTTGATATTATGCGATATCCTTGAAGTTATATTAAGGATACTTGCGCCAGGAGTTAGAATTCTGGAAACCTGTGGTTAATTATCTAGGAGTATCACTGTAGCCAAATATCCCTTAGAAAGCTGCTTAAAGGAACCTTCCATCAGGACATGGCCATCTCGCCCAAAAATGGATTTTTCGCTTTGCACAAAATCCTTTTTGTAAAAAATTCTCTCCCATAACTAAAATTCAAATGCGACTTCATATCTACCTTCAAATTTTCTTCTATCTTTAAAATACTTAGCATAAAGAGACTGCGTTCTAGATTTGGGATGAAATAAGATGGATGTCTTGCCAAACCTAGAAAAATCTCCACATTCTATATTGCTTACTAATTTTTTTTCTTTTTGTATTAGTTTGCCAAATTTATTCTTTATTTTTGGGTCCATAGATTTGGTTTGATACCAGTTACTTGGGCAATATATATAGATTTCCAGGAGCAGCATTGAATAATGCTCCAGTAATCACACTATTATTAATTTTTAATATAAAAATTTCAGAAATAATTTTAAAAGCCTCTTCATGATCATTATTGCAGATCCATGATTCCCATTTTCAATCTCTTTCTTGTAATTCTTCCTTAAAGTAATTACACCTAAGTTTTAAAAAGGGATTTTGACATAGGAAAAATTTATTTTTAGGCGAGAGCCATGTCATCCCGAAGGAAGTTCCTTCTGGCAACTTCTACAGTTGAATATTTCTGAGACTGATATTACAAGAGAATTACCGTCAGGTATCACGGGGTTCCAACCCCAGGAAACGACTATCCAATGATATCGTGTATAATAAAGGACGTATCCTAAGATAACCATAGATATTTGCACCCCAAACAGACCTAAACCAGTCTAGTCCACTAAGGGGTAGGATGTAAGGAGCCATTACACATCCTATCACCTTCCAGTGGTCCTAAATGCTCCCGCTTCTCATTCCTTTGAACACAGCTAGTGGCTAGATTGCACTTGATTTTTGTGGGCACCTTTTTTTTCACTGTTTTAGAAGAATTGTTTTGTGATATGGATTCCTCTTCTTTGTCAAAGTTGGGTATCTACCTCTCTTTGTCTCTGTTTATGCTAATTTTGGTTCTAGCTTCCTTCGGAGACTTATAATTTAGCTTTTGGTTAGAGGAAGCCGGAGCGCTTCGAGTCCGCCAGCATGGTGTCAGGCTTAGTCCCTGATGGCCTTTCATTTGTCGTGTTTACTTAAATTATCTGGGTAAGTTTCACGTTAGCTAGTTGTTGTTTAAGCATTACGATGCCAAGGACTCAATTTTATATATAATTTCATTAAGACTTATTATTTTAGTCTTTTAGCGAGTTCGTATCAGTATCGGCTAGCCTAGCCTAGAGTTAGCAGTTGGGGCTCCTGGCTACCGTGCTACAAACGTCAGGAGTTTTTCAGGGCTAAGAAGGCACAGTTTTAGAGATCCCCTTTTCAAAGGGTGAGCTTATTGTTCTTGTTCAGTTGGTTCGCTGACTGATTAATGCCTTTTCTTTAGTTCCTGGGATTCTTCTTTCGTCTTGTGGTATCTGGGCAGGCCTATTCTTTAACGGCGTGTCCGTCTGGCTGTCGTGCTATACCTGCTCTCTAAAGTTATCCAAACCTCTTCATAATGACAGCCTATTGTAAAATCACATATATGAATGACTTTCAATTTTCTTGAATTACTATCATACTTCCGGACATTGGAGGAGTGGTCCTTTTTTTATTCCTAAGTATTTAGCAAATTTTTCCTTAATAGACTTGCCAGAGGTTATCAAGTACTGGGGGAGATCATTAGCAAGAAAGAATAGTCAGTTGTTTGTGAGTTAGGAAATTTACCTGCTAGATATTATTGATAGAGTATTATATGTAGGAAAGGAAATTTGCACAATGAGAGTACATTTCCTATATGGTCCACTCCATATCCTACACGAAGAATAGCACCAAAACAGATATAGAGGTATAGATGTAAGCTGAATCAGCCTGTTAAGACTGTGACCAAGATACTATGGAATCATACTCCCCATTTCTGTAATGATGGGCTTCCTGCCAAAAAGCAGCTAGTCCTACCCAAGGCATTGGATCCCCCTGGATTCGGAAGGCCCAACTCTTGAAAACAGTTCCGCTAAAAAGGTCCAAACCATCTTCGGGATGGCTGAGATCATTTATTACTCTCACATATAGCTTTGAATGCAAACTTCTCCAAATCGTGATACCTCCTCACATTAGCGCATGTAAAAACATCCACGGCAGGGGCAATAAGAGATGTAAAAACATCTATACCATTAAAAAACAAAACACATATACAGTATATACAGTATACTTAAGGTAAATTCTACTCAAGAGTTGGGACAGCAACAAGAAAGAAAATTTATAAAATTAGGATAGGGTCGAAGTAACATTCAGAGGAAGGAAAAAATGAAGGAAATTTAGATTCAAACTGGGGGAGCTATTTCCCCAAGTTCAAAAGCCCTCTTGCCTGTTACAATGCTTCAACATAAAAACAACATTTCCTGTTGAAGCACAATGACTTCGACAAGGCATTCTTACGCTAAGAGGTCAGGAGAGGCAGTCTTACCTACTGACCAATGCTAAACTAACGCCTAATGCCAAAAAGTTTTTAATTAGTGAATTCCATCTCTGTTTGAATCAATTCTCATAATAAAGGACTTAGGTTTGTATGGAGGAAATAATTAAAAAAAATAACCAAAATATTTTGAAAAAATAAAATTACCCAAAAGGACATGATGATACGACAGCCAGGAAATTCCATTATAGTACAATATATTTTCATAAGCTCCCAAATCATTCAAGCATAAAAAAAGAAAAAGAAAATTTCAAAACATTACCTTTTTTCTAAATCTTTTCTTGCAACAGATACAAATCACAAAATCTTATACATTTAATATTTTCAAATATTACCTAAAACACACTTTATGCATTACAGATTTTCATTAGTAACATCATTATATGGTATGCCTTGCAGGTGATGGTGACAAAATTAGAGTTAAAGGTTAAAGGTGCCTGGTTTCAATTCATGTTTCATCAGAAAAGATTCTCACCGGAAAGTTAGTGAAACAAAGCCCAAAACCCTCACTGTGGTGTTCAACCACAGTAGTGACATCCCAAGTAAAATGCTGAAACTCATGATTCCAGGCAAAGATCGATCTTCTGCCATGTGAAAGCTGGGCAAATACATTAGGACTGTAGTAGCTAAAGGCGTTTTTTTTTTTTTTACTTCATGGTTTTATTTTGGTTTTGATTATTAATGGATCCCATCCACATATCATAATAGAATTATACAGGATACAGTGTAGCAAAGACCATAAAAGACAGCAAGTTGGCAAAGGCTAAAAAATTAATTAAAAAATTTTTGCCAGTCTCAATAAATGAAAATATAACACTTTAAATTGGAGAAATATTGAGGGGCAACTGTAATCCACACACACTACTTATATGACAAAACAAAATGGAGAAAAAAATTATAAAGCTCTAAATCTCTATACGAGAAAAATGGTCACACTCACTATTCTGTACTAGAAAAAATAACTTCACGTGAAATAAGTCCCTCACTCCATGACAAGAAAGTAAGACGCTCAATCCAACTCTACGCAAATTTGAAGGTCATTCTCCATCTGACTACTGAAAAAAAAAAAAGTCTCCCTCTTGCCCTGTTCACAAAGGAAAATTATCTACTCAATTTTACACTAAATGAAAAGGGACACAGTTACTCATTATGATGCGATGAGAAAAAAGGTCATTCACTTAATTGACGAGAAAATAACCGTGACATACAGTGAACCCTCGTTTATCGCGGTAGATAGGTTCCAGTCGCGGCCGCGATAGGTGAAAATCCGCGAAGTAGTGACACCATATTTACCTATTTATTCAACATGTATATTCAGACTTTTAAAACCTTCCCTTGTACGTCGTACTGTTAACAAACTACCCTTTAATGTACAGAACACTTAATGCATGTACTACAGTACCCTAAACTAAAACAGGCACAAATATTAAAGGTGATTTTATATCATGCATTTCCTAAACATGCTAAAAAGCACGATAAAAAATGGCAACCAATGTTTTGTTTACATTTATCTCTGATCATAATGTAGAAACAAACTGGAGGTAGAGCTTTGCTTATTACCCAGACATATTTCCCATACTTTTCCCTTAGAACTACATCACATCTTCCTACTTTAGATATAGATATAGATATATATATATATATATATAGATATATATATATATATATATATATATATATATATATATATATATATATATATATATATATATATATATATAGTGTGTGTGTGTATATATATATATATTTATATGTATACATATATACATACCTACATATATACATAAATACATGCATACATATATATATATATATATATATATATATATATATATATTTATATATATATATATATATATATATATATATTACTGTATAAATATGGGTTATGGAAAAAAATCCGCGAAGTGGTGAATCCGCGATGGTCGAACCACGAAGTAGCGAGGGTTCACTGTATTAGCTTTCACTACAAGAAAAAATAGTTACACTAGGTCTTACTAATGAAAAAATGGCCAGAGCCATACTAGAGAAAAAAGCACACTAAAATAAAAATTGGTCACATTTGCTCTCCAAGAAAAATGTCAATCAATCCCCCAATGAGGATAAACAGACTGGTCACACACACTCACCTCTCTACCAAAATAGAATTTGCACTCGTTCCTTAGAAGGGGAGGGACTCATTCTCACTCTAGAGCAGAAATGGTCACAATCTATGAAAAAAAACTTTGCAACATTCTCTCAAAAAAAAAATGGTCACAGTCTGTTCGAAAAAAAAAAAATAACCATCACTCTCTCTCTACAAGAAATATCAAGTCACAACCCCGAACTCTAAAAAAACGGTCACACACATCACCTCACTTTACAAGACAAAGGATGTCACATGTTTTCACACTATACAAGAAAAAGTCATGCTCTGAATGAGAAGTCACAGTCACTTTGAAAAAAAAAAGGCACACCTAATCTATGAGAAAAGAAACTATCTCACTTCGAGAACAAAAGTAACTCGCCGAGAAAGTCACACATACTCAAATAATAATTTGTCAATAATTCACCCGATTCATAAATTCAACACAATTCATTTCCCTTGGTTCGGTTTCATTATACCATAATTTATCCTATTACATCATTTCTGGGTCGATCTGTGGCGCCGGGTGAAAAGAGTCCTTCTTATATACCTTTTCTGATAAAACCTTCCAATTATACCAGAGAAAGATAAAAGCATGGAATGCTGAGGTTACAACCCTCGCGCGAGCACCTTTAGGGTGTCGTGTATAAAGCAAAGGCGCGTGAAATCCACTATTCACAGGTTGTCTTCCATTTAGTTAATTCCTTCGTCAAAGGGATGGGCCGATACAAAGGCCCTTGCCAACCACCAGCGCCACACCACCCACGCCACGACGCGAGCGCCATCTGAACATCATCCTTCTTTTTGGACTGATAGAATAGTGTGTAATTTGTGGTGCTCTCGATCGTTTTTAACAGTCATGGATTTATTTTGTCATGTCCGAAGCTCCATCTTCACACATTCCAATGTTAAGTACCATAGTTTGTTTTGACAGTATTTTATTGTACCGGGCTTTTGTTTTATATCCAGTATAGTCTGTTTTATTATTCCCGTCTGGCCTTTCATGGCGGCCATTGTTGGTTCACTTGTTTGGGAATTCATCTTTATCTGCCCGTTTAGTACTCTGTCACTTAGGTTCTTGGTTAAGTCCCTGGCCTTATGCCTTTAGAACCGTTATTATTTTTATTTTTTTGTGTATTTATGCTCATGGTACTTTTTGCTAGTAAGTCCAGCCTACGAACGAGATAGCGATTTAGCTTTGTTTTTGTTTAGTAACCGCCCGAGGCGTTCGTCACTCGACTGTGCTATTTATTTAAAGTTTTAGCAGATGCTATTCTTCGATCGTAGTGTTATATGGATGTACATTTTTATTTTATATGTTTATAATAGTGTTGTGTGATTTTTAAGTCCTGTTTTTGTGTCCAAGAGAGCGAGAGATTGGGGTCCCCGTTTTCTGTTCGCAGTCACGAGTTACCCCTTTATCTCGTTTTCTTTCTTTGCTCTGGTGGTTGAGCGGATTTCCCGTTTTCCGTTTTGTGCGTTCAACGGGTTCTCCCTCCCTCACCTCTCCCCCTCGGGGTGGATGATAACTTACGAGTTGTTTATTTTTCGTGACTTTTCAATTGTTAGCGTTATTTTGGTCCGTGTTCGTCCTCTCCCCGTTACGGCTCGGGAGTAGTTTATGAACGTTTTCCACTCCGCCTTGAGTTCTACTCCGGCTTGAGGGATTCTCAATGACTTTCGTTCTATTGTTATATTTATATATTGTTTACTACATGGGACGGACTTCATATTGTTTAGATACGACCCTCCGGTGGCCCTTACTGCGGTCTCAGGCCACGGCCATATCCACAATAGCCATTGTTATTACAATTGTGTTTTTATTCACAATAATTATTCAGGACCTTTCTTCTCCCTCCGGCCTCACCGGAGTTTGTAAATACGCTTTGCTATGATCTAAGCCTTAGCCCTTAACTGCGGCTTGGCTTTTATATCTTCACAATTGAATTATTAGCCACAATTGAATTATTCAGAGTATCTCATTATCCTCCGGCGTCACCGGAGGTCGCCCATACACTTCACACTTATATTTGCCTTGCCTTTGGCTAAGACGGCATTATTCAGGACATCTCATTACGCTCCGGCTTCACCGGAGGTCGCCCATACACTTAACACTTATATTTGCCTTGCCTTTAGCTAAGGCTGGTGTTTATATTTATTTTAAGGGCATGTCACTGCTTCCCCGACCCTCGCAGGTCGGCAGATTGCTTTAAGTTATTTATCCTTATGTCATTATCAGACATTAGGTAAATTACAAATATACAAACATTTGGATATTATAGTGCCAACAATGGTTTTGGCCGAATAGCGATTTAAACGTTTGCGATTTAGTCTGTTAGTTTGTACTCGCCCCAGGAAGGCTCGATTTAGACTATATCCTTATTTATTGGTTACGTTGTCGTTATTCTTCGTTTTTGGTTATTACAATGACTAAAAATTAAAAAGAAAAAGGAAAAATAAAAATAAAATAAAAACAATCAGTTTTATTTTACTTTCCTTATATTATTGTGTGATGTTAGCTTTTATTATGTAACCTTGAGAGTGAGAACATAGGGTGCTCGTTCATTAGCTCAAGTAAGGGAGGTGATTTTCTCGTTCTCCGTTTTTATACGTTCACGAGTTATTCAGGCCTCCTCTTATTATCAGAGTTGATGATAGTACGTTTAATGTTATACACGTTTTATTGATGTGGTTACTGTTAATATAGCTAACACTATTAGTAGGAACGTTGGTGTATGAGTCATTAATTGGGTTCGATTTATACCGACACCCTTAGCTCCGCCTTGAGTTATGTTTAGCTCCGCCTTGAGTTATACGCCGCTATAATGGATACTCATTGGGTGAGAACTAGTCAGATATTTGGAGTGCAACGGTGAAATCCGGCACTCAGACTCCGGCTGAGACCTTTTTTGCACACGAACCTTTGTCATGTTTGATCTCAATTACACCTTTCCGGCCCCTTTTTTCATCGAATCTCCGGCTACGCTGGAGATAACTCAAACATTCATTGAGGTTAATGTTATCGTACCGGTGACGGTCACGATCTCACGGGGACTAGCCTTTGCTACCGGATCTCCCATACAAACAGAGATCAAGCAGACGTCCAGAACCGGAGTTAACAATGTGATACCGATGAGGATTTCACAGTTTCATTATTACGGTTTCTTTTTCATCGAATCTCCGGCTTAACCGGATATCGTACAGGCGATCAGCATTGAGGTTAATATTAGATTTCCTCTGGTTCACGTTGTCACTATGACGGACCTTTGTTTGTACCGGGGATGGTTACCGGAGATCCGGTACAGTCGGAGATCACTCAGACCACGGGTGGCCAATCTTTTGTTTTACCTGTAAAAAAAAAAAAAAAAAAAAAAAAAAAAAAAAAAAAAAAAAAAAATTATTATTTATGAACGTAACTTTGCCTATATTTATGCATGTATTTAATTCTAACTATGTATAAATATGGATAAATATCCATACAACATCGTGTTCAAATAGAATTAAATTAATTATGCCTATATTTATGCATGTATTTAATTCTAACTATGTATAAATATGGATAAATATCCATACAACATCGTGTTCAAATAGAATTAAATTAATTATGCCTATATTTATGCATGTATTTAATTCTAACTATGTATAAATATGGATAAATATCCATACAACATCGTGTTCAAATAGAATTAAATTAATTATGCCTATATTTATGCATATTCAATCCTAACTGTCTAAATATGGCTAAATATCCATACAACATAGTGTTCAAATAGAAATACATTAATTATGCCTATATTTATGCATAGTCAATTCTAACTATGTCTAGATATGGATAAATATCCATACAACATAGTGTTCATATAGAAATAAATTTCCACCCAGTGGCGAATGCGCCAACAGTGTCACATTTCATGAATACAAGTGTCGCACTATACCCCAGAAGATAATACATTAAATAACTTGTCTTTAAAATGGCTTTTTAAGAATATACAGCTGATCCCAGCCTGTGAATAGGATCGCTAACCAAAGTTCAAGGAACATCCAGACTTATGTCCCCTTTGTGTTACAGAAGGTTCGCCTGCATGGTTCCCATCAGGATGATGATGATTCTCTCTGGCCTGCAAAGAGAGGCTCTCCACCCTTGGGTATCGAAGTTGGGAAGGAATGCTCCATCTAGAGGTCCCTATCTCCTCGGAGTGTCCTCTCTAAGGTTGGACAACGACCCCATGGACGGGCAGGTATGTGGGGATGAGTTTTGAGCCTTCAGCTTTGCAATTACCTACGTCACCGACCTAGGACCATTAAAGGATCCTAATGTTCATGTTACCCTGCATAGACTGTGACGGCTAAAAGCAACACATTCTAAGGAAATCCAAGGGGCTATGACGAGCTCTAAGGTAGGGTGGTGAGTCAGTGCCATTCAGGAACTCGGATATAGGTGGTACCATAAATCTGGAGGGCATAGACGTCCTCCCTCTGGGGGACCTAGATTTTACTCCCAGGTACTAGAATTCCCATTCAACGGATTCGTTCGATTGAAAGAGATTGCCTTGGTTAGCTTAGACAAGGTACCGAAGGTAACGGTATTTCCTAAAGGGCAGGCCCGATCTGTCTGGAACAGGATGTTGTCAGACTGGGGGGTACGATAATTCCAGGCTCTGCCCTTCCAGTTCGACCTACACGTTTGTTGGTCTGATCGGATCAGTTGTGGGAAGTACGTTCTGTCTGAGACCTCTATCAGACAGGAATTGATAGTCGGTTTCCCACTCGTCATCACAGCCTTCCTCTGGTTCGACGATTTTGTATCTGACCCCCCATCATCAGGTGGTCTACCTCACTGATTCCCCAGGTACACAGTCCAACTCCGTTGGGATGTTTTGCCTGCATGCAGCCCTAGATCCGAACCCTCAGGCTCCTTTCATGGACACCAGAGAGGAAGCTACAGGAGTAGAAGACAGTCCCGACATCAAGGCGGACCTAGGAAAAAGGGGGCTCGGAGAAGGGAAGGACCTAGATTCACTCCCTCACAACGCGGTGGTCCTGGTAGAGGGAAGACTTTACCACTTTCGTGACCATTGGACTCGGTCTGTGGGATCATAGCATAGTCTCTAACGGTTTGAGATGAAAATGGCCTCAAGGTCCTCCTCCTCCGCCAGTGACCTTCTCCCAGAAATACACTCCCATCCTGAAAGAGTACACCACAGGGTTACTCAAGAAAAAGCAATCAAACGACTATCTCTTAGGTATGGACCTTACTTCCCCGTGGGACCGTCACCACCTCTGTCGATCTTACCGACCGCTATTAGCTTGCGCCTATAGCTCGAAACTTCTCTTCTTATCTGGGTTTCCACCTAAGCAGGAAAGCCTTTGTGTTCAAGACATGCCCTTCGGCCTCAACATTGATCCCAGGATATTCACGAAACTGGGAGAGGCAGTGTTAGAACAACTCAGGAACCAAGAGATACAGATCATTGCTTATCTGGCCGGTTGGCTCATTTGGGCCCGGCCGGCCATAGAAGGTAACAGAGCTACGAAGGAATTTCTTCGATCGCTCGACAACCTGTGATTTCGGGTCAATCTCCAGAAGCCTCGCCTGCGACCATCAGGCCACTTAGAATGGTTAGCCATTCAGTGGGACCTTTCGAAGCACACGTTGTCTCTCCCTTCCAAAAGTAAGAGGAATAGGTTCCAAGATCAAGAATTTCTCAAGCACAAACAGGTGTCCAAAGAGCCTAGAAAGTATCCTCGGCCTTTCCCAATTCACTTCAGTAACAGATCTCCTAATAAAAGCCAAACTCAAGACATCAATCGATTTTGGAGAAAGAGAGCTACAGTACCTATAAGAAGACAAGGTCTCGAAGATCCCCTCTGTCGGGAAAATGAGACTACGCCCATGGTCCGAACCGAAGAACCTCTCCAAAGCAGTTCCTCTACAATTCCCACCTCCACAAGTGACATTCCATTCAGCCGTGTCTCTAAGTGGATGGGGGGATTTCTCCGAACATCAGATGTTTCAGGTTCTTGGTCACTAGCCATGAAACAGTCCCATATCAATGTTCTCGAAGCCATGGCAGTGTTCTTGACCCTGAAGAGAGAGACTCCTCCGAGGTCGACCCACATCAGAGTAGTGTCAGACAGCACAGACGAGGTACACTACGGAAACGGGAGGATCCAAGTCACCCAACCTGAATCAGATCCTGGTCACTTTCTTCGCCTGGGCAACAGAAAAGAACTGGTTCCTGTCAGCACCTCACCTAGCGGGAGGCCAGGATGTGAGAACGGGCTCACTATCCAGGACGAGTTCCCTGGAGTCAGAATTTCACTCCGGTGGATACTCAGGTTCGTTCCAGGCATCCAGGTAGATCTATTCACATCTCAGATCAATCACAAACTTCCTTGTTATGTGACCCCAATCCTGGACCCTCGGGCTCATGCCATGGACGCATTACCCCGGGATTGGAATCATTAGAGGAAGATTTCCCTATCTCTCCCAGTGAATCTTCTAAAAACTTTAACACCGACTGCGCTCCTTCCGGGGCGCAGTGGTTTTAGTACCACCTCACTGCCCAGAAACAGTTGGTTTCCTCTCCTCCTCGAGTGGAAACTCCGTCCCATCCGGATTCCGTTCCTCAAACTGACCCGAGTATTCCAAACTCACTGTGTCAGATTACTCAAGGATATCCAAAACCCTAACTTTGTGGACTACAGGAAGTTGGCAGCTCGTAGAGACTCGAACATTGAACCGGAAAACGATTTCTTACTCGAATCAGTCAAAAGGGACTCGACAATTCGCCAATATGATTCGGCCGTTAACCCCCAAAATAGGTGGTCCCCTTGGAAAGTTATTCCTCTTCTCCAAGATACTTTTCTATGTCCGGTCATTACTCTCAGGGCCTTTTTAGCCACGACTGCTACCCGATCGTCTGGCCCCTTGTTTATCAGGGAACAAGGAGGTACCATTCCCATACGTGGTATTAGGCTATAGATCCTATACTTCGTTTGACAAGCCAATCCGGGATCATTTCCCCCAGAAGATGGACTTTGATGACCTTATAAAGTTCACGGGTTGGGAATCTCCTATGGTCTTCAAACGCCACTATCTAATGAACTTACAGGCTCTTAAATACCCAACAGTTGCAGCTGGGAGCCGTATCTCTCCCCAGTGATCTTTTGTTCTTCCTTTCATCCATCTCTTTACTTCTCCCTCCTACCCGCCACTCGCACCACGACGCCGCTTCCTTGGTGGTTCGTTAGCCCTAAGTTTATTACATATTAGGTTATGTTTGTAACTATTATTGGTTACCGTTGTTACAGGGTTGGGATATTCTTTGCCATGTCAGTTTTGTAGCATGTTTCCTCTGATACTCGGAGGCTTCCCTGTTATCATGTTTGTTTACCTTAATTATTTATGATTTTCTTTACATGGTGTTGTTTCTCTCCCCTCTTTAAATTAGTTATTGTTGGGCTTGGAAGGCATTCTCTGGTACATTTTCACCCGGCGCCACAGATCGACCCAGAAAAGGGATTTTGACGAAGGAAAAATCTATTTCTGGGGAGAGACCTGTGGCGCCCGGTGAAACCCTTCCCCTTTATTTTACACAATCCCACCCTTTCCTTTCCAAGCCATCATGGCCAATACAGAAGGATGTTGTTCAGATGGCGCTCGCGTCGTGGCGTGGGTGGTGTGGCGCTGGTGGTTGGCAAGGGCCTTTGTATCGGCCCATCCCTTTGACGAAGGAATTAACTAAATGGAAGACAACCTGTGAATAGTGGATTTCACGCGCCTTTGCTTTATACACGACACCCTAAAGGTGCTCGCGCGAGGGTTGTAACCTCAGCATTCCATGCTTTTATCTTTCTCTGGTATAATTGGAAGGTTTTATCAGAAAAGGTATATAAGAAGGACTCTTTTCACCGGGCGCCACAGGTCTCTCCCCAGAAATAGATTTTTCCTTCGTCAAAATCCCTTTAAGATGTTTCAGAATACCACTAAACAGTAAACCTATTTCCTAAGAATTTTCGTGCACGGACCTTGTATTAAAATTACTCTTGTAGCAGACCCATTTTTAGTGTACCTCAGGGCTTAATACACTAAAATTGCTAAAAAATTATTTATCAATTGGTTATCTTCATCATACATGCTTTAATTCTACTCCTCACATCATCTACAGTTCTCAATGCAAGTGGCACTGTTTTTGTGGATTCACTGCTCTTGAAATACCTGGTTCCAATTTGCTGAAATTCAGTCATATATCAGGTTGGACATTGAATTAGTGGCTCTTAGTTTTAAATTTAACTTTTCAATTGCTGCAGGGCCAGAGTACTCTGACTGGATATGATCCCAAAACCCAACCAAACTCCTTTCCCTGAATAGATTTTAAAAATGTCTGATTTGTTGCAATCTGGATAAGATTGTCAACCTTTGATTACGGATTGACAACAGACTTATCTTTCTCTTATTTGACAGTAACAAATGGATTTCTAATCTGCTCACAGCTTGGGTCTAATTCTTCAAAATAGTTTCCCAACTCTTGAGTGAAAGCCTTGAAAGCTAGTGTTGTGTCACCTTGTTCTTTGGCAGATAGAAGTTGAGAGAATTGAAATGATTGCAGTCAAACCACCATACCTGCATTTTGTCTTGACCCTTAAGGATAGTAGTAGCTTTTTCATGCAAAGCTAGTTTCAATCGTTAGTGTATTAAAAATACCTGAATTATGCCAGTTTTTTTTTAGCCATTAGGTGTTTTGCATTCAACTATAGAGGTAATGGAGTTCGTGCAAAATAAATTTGCACTTTGTAACGAAGTTCAGAGATACATGAATGAATTTTTCCTCTGTATCAGCCAGCAAACCTCTTCACACAAGGCTATAGATAGGCAGATGTTCTGTGAGTTACCTTTAATGAACTTTAATTTTTACTGCCTCGTCCAGAAATGTTTTATGGCAGGTAGGCATATGTTTCACAGCATGTTGTTGGCAATGAATAAAACTGGTAGCCTTTAAGTGGTACAATACGTCGTACTAGGCTTTCTAGGATGTGTCCCTGTACATTGTCCAAAGACAATGTTCCAAGACTGAAAATTAGTCATTCAACTTGGTCTCTATTGGATTGTACAGTGGACAATGTTCACAAGGCTCAACTTGCCCCTTTCACACTACAAACCTCAAGAAGTAACAGCAGCTAATTTCCTGTTTTTCCTACCAATATCATGGGTTACTGTTTTACAATCACACTTAGTTATACATCCTACATCAAGTTTTATGGGAAAGCCATATCTTAGATACAAAGCATGGGAGGATCTATAGTGTAGACTATTTTACGACCCTCCATTAACAGTAACAATTCCAGTCAATGCTTGTTTCCTCTCACTCATTACTTTATCATCATCATCTTGAGTCAGAATTATGTGATGCCCATTAGGCAACTACCAAGGGCTCATCTTCAAACACATCCCAGAATTTTTTAGATTTCATTCTCTCGCCCAATGATCATCTTCACCCAGAAAAGTTTTTCACAGTCAAACCAGATATTTGCAGCAGTATGTACCTTTACATCTTTGAACAACTTCTAAAAGAGAGACAGTCGGCAAACACGAAGAATTCCCAGTATTTATGACTTCTGAGTTCTGATTGTCATCAATGGCTGATTGGAATCTGGCTATAATTCTTCCCAGTATTTACGACTTCTGGGTTCTGATTGTCATCAATGGCTGATTAGTGTCTTGCATTAATGTACTTGCTTTAATAACAACTGGAGAAATATAGAGAAGCAGAGACTAGAATTCAAACCATTATTGTCCAATACCTAAATACATGGTAGATGTTATGGATCACTATCAAGGGTTAACAGGACCTTGAATGCCAACCCGTCAATTTGCAGGTACCACAGAGCCTCTGGCAGGAAACAAAGATAGTACCTGTAAAGGAAGTTTCAAGTCACCTCCACCTTCTTACACATACAATATATTAGAATTGTGGTGCTGCAGTGATTTGTGGACTGTGGCCAGATGTAGCACACAGACTGCCTAGTGTCTTGAATGCCGACCACACTCCATCGTTCACTAGACAAAAGATAAAACGATGAAATACACAGAAATATGGGAAAAAGTAACCAATCAAAGATGAACTGGGCACCACCCCTCGATTTTATAGTGGGCAAGGGGACCCAACGAGAACTGTTGTTGCTCAATATTATTCTACAGGTATGCCATCTCACTTATTACTGGCATGCATGGAGTCCAAAATAAATAGTGGCATTTACTTTTTAGGTTACTTGAATATTACAACCAGGAGGTAAAAATATAAAAAAGAAACAAAATCATCAGGCTGGAACGATGACAAGCTTAGATGAGGAAGTGTATTGAAAGAGGATTAACAACTAAAATATTTTATTCAAACCAAGAGAAAAAACAAAATCCCATGTTTGTGAAAATACATGTATACAAAAACCAGGAGACATAAATCTCTCCATACAGAACCTCTTAGGAATCAATCCTCTAAATATTTAATCTACATATACAAGTGAAAATGAAGACCAACATAATGTATAAGTTTAGACTAAATTCAAATGTAATTAGAATGGGTTGCTTTAGTTAGGATCAAATGGATTATAAGACAAGGTTACACACGTGACCTCTGTCTACTTTCTCCCCTTTACATCAGACAAAATAAATTATTCATTATAATAAGAAAAAGCTTATTACCTTCAATGGTACACTCAAAAGGGACAGCTAAATTTCATACAGTATAGTAACTTCCTAAAAGCCATAATACACAAATCTACATATTACAGTACCTTAATGAACGCAACACTGTACGTTGCTGTTGCCTAGGTAGTCCAATGACCTGGACAAGCAACACCAACAGAACATTAAATATCAGGATACAAAAGTTAACAGCAGCCAACCTTTGCAGTTGGGATAAAGACAAAGCCTTTTTGCTCAAGGTCAACATAATCTAGAGTCAAAGCTGGTGACATGAGAAAACTTCAAGCTTTATGGAGAACCCCACAACATTGCAGTTCATGATCTATACAGTGGGTCAACAGGATCTGGACAAATATCTCTGACTACCTTCAGATAACAGACACAATCGTATTTTTTTCCCCACCACTAGTGTCCACTGCACTAATATCCTAAGATTCCCACACAGTAAATCATTGCTTACTCTCACTTACCACTTTAAAATTCCTCTACAGTGTCCTGTTGTTGGCAGGATACTCTAGTTTTTTTTTTTTTTAATTCAAACACTGATACCTTACATGATAACTGAATTCAAATTAAAAGGGCATCAAAAGCACAGGGGAGTCCTAATCACTCACGCTGCCTATCTTTTAGTTTCCACAGAATTCATTAGTTCAGATAATTAATCCAAGTGACACCGATTTTTTTTTTTTTTTTTTTTTCAATCTTCATCTTATAATAATTTCTAGCATATGATCCCCGCTCGGTGCAGGGCACTGTTACATTGCAATAAAAAGAAGCATTTTAAATGATGGACTGGAGATAATTAAATTAAACAGTACAAAAAATTCAAGGAAAAATAAAATGTACAAATACAACCTAAACAATAAAAATGGTAAATAAATAAATCTTAAAAAATATGTTTTTTTTTCTCTATGCATTTTTCCGCAATTTTATGAGTGGGACGACTTGTAAATTCAACCAGGCCAGATCAAATGACCTGTGGTATTGCCCATCAAGGTGCACCTGTAAATTTCTACTGTAAAAAAAAAATGCAAATATAAGGGAAAACTATAACAATACAAATCTGAAAAATCAAAAATATAATTCATATCTTAAATTTCCTTGGCTGCCTCCCACACACTATCAAGGTGTACCTGGAATTTACTATCGCTATAAAAACAATACAAATATAAGGTGTGTTATCGTAACAATATAACATAGGATATAATACAAAAATCAGAAAATTTGAAAAATATAAGCCATACTTCACTTTTCCTTGGCTGCATTAAAACAAGGAGCACAGCATTCCACTTGGGTAATAAAAGTGGACTGTTGCACCTTCTTCCAAACAAACCTGTAAGGCAACAAACATATTTCTAACTTATATTTTCCTAACTTTTAAAATTTATTTACATTAAGCATACGTACTATTCAAGAATAAAAATCTCATAGGATTTTCAAATTACACACATTAGGTACACTAACTACAGTACTGTATATACTAACCTGCTTCATCTAAGGCACGTCTCCAATTACCACAGCAATGTCACGAAGCTCTGCAAGGAAGATTCTCATACCTTGCGGCTCTCTGATGCAATCTCCCAAGATATCTTTGCCTTTTTTAATGATAACCATCTCAAAAGTTATCAATCCATCGATAATGGCATTAATAAGGGTCACCGATACATGGTTAAGGTTCCTAAGGTATGCTGTTTGAAAAATTGAAAAGAAAGAACCCTCTCCAATGATAGCCTATTTATAAAGCTGGCCTTCGTTCAACATAAACAAGGCAGTCTCCCTCTGGATCAGGGCTTTGTCATGCACCATATCTACATGTTTAGCAATGGTCTGGGGAACTTGCAGATACATTAGCACTCTGTGTTCTTTCCCAGAATATACAGCACAATATTCTCATTACCATTACATGTTTGACATACAATGGCAAATGATAAACAATAATCCAGCACCTTAACATTGTACTATGTCATCAAATTCTTCCGACAATTGGAAACTCAGGAGATTACATTGGCCAAGTAATGTAAATAATGTACAGAGAGAGCAGACAATGGGTTCAATTGTTACCATTATCATTCATGTATATAAAACTTTGTTGAACTACTGGATTAGTAACCCTGTTGTTCCTGAATTTAAAGATAGCAATTTCAGCTATTCATATACAGACCAGGTAAATATTTATTGTACAATTTTGAGTTTTTAGACTCTCTGCATCCTCCTTCATGATGGTAGACCACAACATTCTTGCTCCCCAACCTCTCCTGGTCTACTGTATTACGTATATTTTGGCCAAGGTCAACATAAAGACAAAGTTCCAAGCTCGTGACATGAGAAAACTTCAAGCTTTATGGAGATCCCACAACATTGCAGTTCACGACCTATACAGTGAGTCAATAGGGTCTGGACATAAATCTCAAGAGTAACTTCAGATAACGGAGACAATCATATTTTTTTTTTCCCCGCACTAGTGTCCACTGCACTGATATCCTAAGATTCGCACACAGTAAATCATAGCTTGCTCTCACCTAACACTTCAAAATTCTTCTAGTGTCCTGTTGTTGGCAGGATAATCAAGTTTTTTTTTTCTAATTCAAACACTGATACCTTACATGATAACTGGATTAAAATTAAAAGGGCATCAAAAGCACAGGGGAGTCCTAATCACTCTCGCTGCCTATCTTTTAAAGTTTCCACAGAATTCATTAATTCAGATAATTCATACTAGTGACCAGTTTTTTTTTCTTTTTTCTTTGACAATCTTCATCTTATAATAACTTCTAGCATATGATCCCCGCTGGGTGCAGGGCACCGTTACACTGCAATAAAAAGAACTTTAAATGATGGACTGGATATAATCAAATTAAACAATACAAAATATTTAAGGAAAAATAAAATTTAAAAATACAACCTAAACCTAAACAATAAAAATTTTAAATAACTCTAAAAAAATATTTGCAGTTTTTTCTATGCATTTTTCCAATTTTATGAGTGGACACATGTGGGACGACTTGCAAATTCAACCAGGCCAGATCAAATGACCTGTGGTATTGCCCATCAAGGTGCAGCTGTAAATTTCTACTGTAAAAAAAAAATGCAAATATAAGGGAAAACTATAACAATACAAATCTGAAAAATCAAAAATATAATTCATATCTTAAATTTCCTTGGCTGCCTCCCACACACTATCAAGGTGTACCTGGAATTTACTATCGCTATAATAAAAACAATACAAATATAAGGTGTGTTACCGTAACAATATAACACAGGATATAATACAAAAATCAGAAAATTTGAAAAATATAAGCCATACTTCACTTTTCCTTGGCTGCATTAAAACAAGGAGCACAGCATTCCTCTTGGGTAATAAAAGTGGACTGGTGCATCTTCTTCCAAACAAACCTGTAAGGCAACAAACATATTTCTAACTTATATTTTCCTAACTTTAAAATTTATTTACATTAAGCATACGTACTATTCAAGAATAAAAATCTCATAGGATTTTCAAATTACACACATTAGGTACACTAACTACAGTACTGTATATACTAACCTGCTTCATCTAAGGCACGTCTCCAATTGCCACAGCAATGTCACGAAGCTCTGCAAGGAAGATTCTCATACCTTGTGGCCCTCTGATGCAATCTTCCAAGATATCTTTGCCTTTCTTAATGATAACTGTCTCAAAGTTATCAATCCATCAATAATGGCATTAATAAGGGTCACCGATACTTGGTTAAGGTTTCTAAGGTATGGCGTTTCGAGTACCAAATGGGCAATATTAACGTGAAATTCCAGCGAGGCAAATCAAAACAACAATGGCTGCCGACGCCGAGGAAGGCCAAGCCGATCCATAATTAAAAACCACACTACTGGAAAGAGAACAACTGCCCGGTACTGTAAAAAGCTGTCAAAACAAACTATGGTACTTAACATTGGTAAAGGTGAAGTAGTAGCTTCAATCATGATGAATTAAATCCAAAAACGGGAAAAACACCAAGAGCACAAAAAAATACGACCAAGCGAGCAAGTCCAAAACAGAAGGATGTCCTAGAGGACGCTCGTGTTAGGTGTCGGTGGCGTGGTCATAGTGTGGTTTCTAGGGCCTCTGTTACGGCCCTTCCCTTTGATGAAGAAATTATCTAAATGGAAGAGAGCCTGTGAATAGTAGTTTTCACAGAGCCTTGCTTTATATACGACACCCACAAGGTGCTCACGCGAGGGTAGTAACCTCTGCATTCCATTCTTTTATCTTTCTCTGGTATATTTGGAAGATTTATATCAGAAAAGTGTAAAGAAGGAACCTTTTCACCGGGCGTCGCAGGTCTCTCCCCAGAAATAGATTTTTCCTTCGTCAAAATCCCTTTTATAAAGCTGGTCTTCATTCAACATAAACAAGGCTGTCTCCATCTGGATCAGGGCTTTGTCATGCATCATATCTACATGTTTAGCAATGGGCTGGGGAACTTGCAGATACATAATCACTCTGTGTTCTTTCCCAGAATATACAGCACGATATTCTCATTACCATTACATGTTTGACATACAATGGCAAATGATAAACTATAATCTAGCACCTTAACATTGTACTATGTCATCAAATTCTTCTGACACTTAGCAACTCAGGACAGTACATTGGCCAGGTACTGTAAATAATGTACACAGAGAACAGACGATGCGGTGTAATTGTTACCATTTCTATTCAAATATATAAAGCTTTATTGAACTACTAGATTAGAAACCCATTGATATCCTTGAATTTAAAGATAGGAATTTCAGCTATTCATATACAGACCAGGTAAGTATTTATTGTATAATTTTGATTTTTTAGACAAGGTATCCTCCTTCATGATGGTACACACCACAACATTCTTGCTCCTCAACCTCTTTATCTTTACCTCTCCTGGTCTACTGTATTACTGTACATATATTGCTGTTGCGATATGTACAACACAATTAATACTTAAAACATCAGTATAACAGTGATGAAAACACATACACTTTGTTGCTGGCACCTGCTAATTATTTGGCAAGGAACCCATACCATAAAGGTGTTACTAATAAAAATTAAGACTATATACATAAAGCATATCTAATATCTGATAATTCAAATGTTTAATCAAGTATAATTTTCATGTTATAAGAATAGATTCTCAAAAAGATAAAAGGGCTACATTTAAAAATAAGAAACTAACTAATCATTTACCTCTATTTTGACCCCATATGTAAATACTATTCTAGGTATAACTCTCATTTACGCAGTCGACCATATTTTTCTCGTACTGATTTAGATCAATTCTTTTTTCATTTGACAACGATCCATGTAAAATGTTACATCATAGTAATGTAGGCCTTTTCCATGTTACCATATGCTACTCGTGTTTCTCAACCCCAGAGCAAATTACCCCAATGAGTAATGAACTCCTATTTTAGGGATAATGGATATTATGGGAAAAGAGGTAAAATGACCAAGTCAACTAGTTTTACTCATTTCATTAGATATGTTCAAAAGGAACTAATTCTATGTGAATAATTGCTAACTACTACAATATGGAGTTCATTATGAAAATATATTTTACCATACTGAGATTTGCTGGCTATCCTAACGTCAAGTCCTTTGGGCAATTCTATTTCAAGACAAAATTTCAGAATTAGTTTTCTCAATTTTTATCATTTACACAAACCTAAGTCCTTTAATATGAGAACTGATTCAAACACAGATGGAATTCACCAGTTAAATAATTATTGGCAATAGGCGTTAGTAGGGAAGACTCCCTCTCCTGCCGGTACACAAAACAGTCACTGATTTCGTCTGGGACTAAATAAATGGTGGACTCATTCTTAGGTGGGTCAAGTCCATATTACCATGCTGGTTATCCCGGGATAGCTATGGCATATTATGTACTGTACACTCAATGAATGTGTTCATTCATTGACACAATACATAAGACTGATAGAAGTACTTGAACCTTAAACCCCTTTAACAAATCACAACCATATATTTTAGGAATTTCTAAATTACCATACGATACATTTGCCTTATCATCGGCTTGATGATTACATGTTGAAAAAATTAAATCGCAATTAATGTAGCCTGCTTAGTTTTTTTTTTTTTTTTTTTTAAGTTTTGTTTTTTTAGGTCAAAACATGAATAGTCAGACTGAGCTTTACCCTTCACAATCTCACTAGACTGTAACACAGAACCATAATACCTATTAAATAAAATACTAAATATTTGCAGTTTAGGGAGAATTATACATGCGGCCAAACCATTTAAACCAACTGCAAAAAGCAGAACACACCATTATAGCTAACACATGTAAACTACTCAATGATAAGCCCTTTGTATAGTAATTCTAATACATTACAGTTAGGGCCACCAAATTCGCAGGCTTTAGGGAACAGAAACCACTCAAATAGAGAATATTCGTGAAAACTTAAAACCATTTAAAAATGCTCAAAAATTCCTATTTAAATATATGAATGTATAACACATATCGTGACTTAAGATGGAATCACAATAGTATATTTATAAAGATCAGTAAGCAGTCATTTATCTTTTATTTTGTAAGGGAAATATTATGAACACTATGTAGTGTGAGATGCGTAGAAAAATATAATTGTTGTATTGAATTGTTTGTAATAATAAATTTCTTTTTGTCAAAGTTTTTTGCAAGGTAAAATATATTCAATAGTTATTTGACTCTAAGCAATCGTTAACGAGTTGTGAAAGTTTGTTTTTGACGAATGCGGGTCGCGCATGCGTGGATCCTCAGTCGTCTTTGAGTGATTTGACACAGAATCATGTTAGTACCGGCTCACGACTGTGACTGATAGGGTCTTGGTTACCCTGCGGTATCTCAGGGGGAGGGGAGGAATTAACACACCACGAGAAGAGTTCTTACTATCATGGATTAAGCTAAGTCAAAATTTTATAAGTGTTTTGAGATGTTAGTGATATTGAAGGGCATGCATGCACGTTAGATATCATTACTAGCAGACATTTGTAAAATAAGACGATACTTCGGGTTGCCGGATAGGAAATTTTACAATGAATAGTTAAGGTTAGTAATAAATATGAATATTTTTATTCCTGGTCGAATAATGATATAAACACAACGCAATTTCTTGATTTATTGAATGAAAGGAAAAGAAAAGAATCCTTGAAAATCTGTTAAAGAACCTGGTAATATGTAAACCAAATTGGTGTAAGTTTAGGTTTCCATATTTATTGAAGATTCTATATGTTTACTATTTTGGATTCTTTTGAGTAAATATAACACAAAAAATACAAAAAATTTAGACATTTAAGTTTTATATTTTCCAGAAAAATGGATTTTGACGAAGGAAAAATATATTTCTGGCCGAGGAACCTGTGTCGCCCAGTGAAATGCTCCTTATAGCACCATTTCTAAGGCATAAATATTGCTAAATATACCAGAGAAAAAAAGATGCATGGAATGCCAGGAATAAACCCAGCTCGCTCACTCTAACGAGTGTCAGTATAGTAACTGGGGCGTGATAGAACCACGACCATAGATCCCTCACCAGTTAGACCTCTCCTCCTTCAACATCCCCTGGAACTACGAGGTGCAGATCTACATCCGACTACTGTCTTCTACTACGACTATCCTCCCCTCACCCCTACCCCTCCAAACCCTCTCTCCCTCATTCCTCCAAGCACCCCAAGATTGGACCAGCCCAGGGTAAGGGAAAAAAGAGAGGGGTGGGTTCACTGGGCGACACAGGTTCCTCGCCCAGAAATAGATCTTTCTTTCGTCAAATCTCTTTCCTGGGCTCGACCTGTGTCGCTCCGTGAAATCATAACAGAGAAATGGTCCCAAGCTTGGGAATACACATATAAAAAGGGAACTGAAATAAAATCAGAATATGGAATTAAGAGAGTTTAATAACAAAACGTAAACTAGCAATACGCAAAATACAGAATACAGAAACTTCCCAAAATAAACAGCCAGATATACTGGGGAAACTCTCAGGAACCAAAACTTGATTATAACAAAGACATAAATATACATAATACCCATTATAATCAGAGGGTAGCATGCAAACCAAATGTATAACAAAGGGATGGTAGGGAGAGTAGGCAAGGCAGGTTACGGCCCGCTCCTTATAAGGAGACAAGGCATAAAAAGAAAAAAAAGGGGGGGGGTAAAAAGATGGGACCTAATTACAATGGTTCTATATCTGGAGGAACAACATTCCCTGCTGCCACTGTTGCAAATTTAAGGGCCTCCAAGGATTTCAAACAGTGGCGTTTAAAGACAGTGGGCGACTTCCAACTTGTGTATCGTTTCAAGTCTTCAAAGTTCATGTGATGGAAATAATTAACCGAGGTCGCCACTGCCTGGACATCATGGGCATGTGGGACCGAATAAGGATTGGCTTGCTTAATAAAGTAAAGAATCTGCTGCCTAATCCCGTTCAGGGAAATAGTTCCTCCATGTTCTTGAACAAAAAAAGGCTCTGAAGACGTATTAGAAGTTCTATTCAAGTAAGCTTTCATGGTTTTACCAGGGCACAGAGAGAGATCCTGAGAGTGGAACAATCTTCCATGGAGTCCATCTAGACTGGGGATCGTCATTTTTCGCAAAGAAACGTTTATCTGGGGAGAGCAAGACCTCGCTAGATGAAAGGAAGTCAATGTGATCCGGCTCTCTAGATAATGCCGAGAGTTCAGATATTCTGGCTCCTGAAGCTAAACTTACGAAAAAACGTTTTCCTAAGAATCGTTATGTAGGAGCATGAGTCATTATCAGTGTCAGAAGCCAATTTAAGGACATCATTGAGAAACCAATAAACCGTGTGTGGACAGGTAGCCGGTTTTAGTCTAGCGAAAGCCTTGGGAATAGATGAGAAATATGAATCCGTAAGATCAATATTGAACCCGAATTGAAATATTTTCAAGGCGGACTTAATCATGGTAATAGTACTAGCAGCTAGCCCCCCTTCAAACAAAGTTCTGAAAAAGGTAACTGCCAGATAGTCGAATCATATTGCCGAAGGGTGGAATCCCTCTTATCCGATTCCAGGAACCATGTGTTAAGAGGATCGACAGCAGCATCCTTCTGAGCAGCAAATTTCATGAAGTCCATAAAGTTAGGGCACTCAGAATTCTTGAGGAAGCTGACACATTGCGAGTTTGTATTGTTTGCGTCAACATTGGGTTGGGAATCCGGCGAGGACGGAGACCTAGTTCCGCCAAGAGGGGAAACAAATTGCTTTTTGGCCAGTTGGGAGCCACGAGAGCGATCTGTCCTTGTTAAGTCCTGAGCCTGTCCAGAACTTTCATCAGCATGTTTATAGGAGGAAACGCGTAGATCCATTGCCAGGTGTTCCAGTCGAGAGACATGGTGTTTGTGGCATAGGCCCCAGGGTCCAGGTTGGAGGCTACGTAACATTGAGGTTTGTGGTTTGAGTCCGTGGCGAAGAGGTCCACTTGAAGTTTTGGAACCTGCTGGCAGATCCAACGGAATGATGCTTGGTCCAGGGACCATTCCGTCTCCAGGGGAGTTGTCCGGAAAAGTGCATCGGCCACTACGTTCCTGACGCCCTCCGGGTGAACTGCTGACAAATGCCAATGGTTCCTCGTTACCAAGGAAAAGATGGCAATCATCACCTGATTGATGTAACCCGACTCGGACCTACCCTGTTGATGCAGTGAACTATCACCGCACTGTCCAGAACCAACCTGATATGTTGGTTCTTTGACGGGGAGAGTCACTTCAGAGTCAAGAATACCGCCATGGCCTCTGAAATATTGATGTGCATCTGACGAAAAGTCGTCGACCACAAACCATGGACCTTCTTGAATGGAGAATAACCCCCCCAACCGCTTAGGGAGGCGTCCGTATGGACTACTAATGCCGGCGGAGGGAAATGAAGACGTACCGACTTCGCCAAGTTCCTTGCCTTTTTCTTAGGATAGATGGAATCCTTGAAACCTTGTCTCGAAATTTGTCGTTTCCACTGGATCGCCAAACTCGATTAATGTCCTTCAATTTGGCTTTCAGTAGGACGTCTGTGATGGAAGCAAACTGGAGTGAACCCAAGACCCTCTCTTGGTTTTTCCCGAGATGTAAATTTGGCCCCGAAAAATTTTCTCATGCCCTTTGCGATCTCTTTCCTCTTCTGCAAGGGAATCGATAGTTTGTGGGTGGTCAGATCCCATTGGAGACATAACCATTGGAAGCACGATACTCGGAACCCTAAATGTTCCAGAAACTTTATGACCTTATCCGTCGCCTCGTGACATTCCCTGTCGCTGTTGGCCCAAATAAGCCAATCGTCTAGATAGGCCACTAACTGTATCCCTTGAGTTCTCAACTCTTGGACCACTGCTTCCGCTAACTTCGTGAATACCCTGGGAGCGATATTGAGACCGGATGGCATCACCTTGGAGGCGTATGCCCGTTTGCCAAGCTTGAACCCCAGTAAAGGACAAAAATGATGCGCTATTGGAACATGATAATAAGTGTCTGTAAGATCGATAGAGGTTGTGACGGCCCCACTAGGAAGTAAGGTACGTACCTGCGAGACGGTCACCATATGGAACTTGTCGCATTGAATGAATGAATTCAAACGAGACAGGTCTAAAATGACCCTTCGTTTGTCGAAGTCTTTCTTTGGCAAGCTGAATAAGTGACCTTGAAATTTTAAACACTTGACCTCTTGTACCGCATTGTTGAAAAGAAGATCTTGGGCGAAATCCGTGAAATCTGCCGATGGACTCTGATAAAAAGTGACCCTAGGCTGTTGGATACTATGCTGTGTGCCTACTTATTGAACGTCCACCGGCTTCGAAACAGATATAGCCTCCCCCCCCTACCTGATTAGTCTTATTGGGCCGCAGATGGTCTGCTACCACGGCTCACTCGGGATCCTCCGCCCCTCCCGGAAACTCGAATACCTCCCCTGTAGCGAAAAGGTCCTCTAGACCTACTCCCTCACACTTACCTACTATAACCTTGGACCAGGCCTTGAGATTCATAGGCAGGGTTAAAAGCAGGCGAAGTCGAGAAGGAAGTCGAAGGCTGTGGTGGCTGACTTACCAGCACAAACTGCTGTTGGGGCTGAAGCTTGGAGGCGGATTGATGTCTTATCTGGGATACAGGCACTGTCTGTACCACAGGTTGGGGTTGGGAACCCTGGAAAGGAAGAAATCATTGCGGCTTTTTCCCGCCCCGTAACTGCGAGCCAGCGGATTCAAATTTCCTCTTAGGAACGAGGCCCCACCTAACACGAAGGGTTTGATTTACTCTGGCTGCCTCACTGAGGACGCCGTTCACCACATCATCTGGGAAAAGATCTGCTCCCCAGACTGAGGCTTTTATCAACCTGTTAGGCTCATATCGAATGGAAACCTCCGCTAAGACGTGCTTCCAGCACGCACGACGAGCGACAGCGAAGTCATATGCATCACACTGAAGTGTGTAAAGCAAGGACTTCGTTAAAATCTTAGAGATTCATCCGCGTAAACCAAAGCAGACATCTCTGCCATAGTAGCTGAGTTAATGGATCTACTCAATCTGACTCTAGCTTCATATTCCGTCCGGATCAATGAATCTGGCAGCCTGGGAAGGCGTTCACTGAACTGTGCAGTCGCACAGTCCGGAGCTAACTTCCCCGCCGTGAAGGTTGCCAGAGCATCAATCCAGCAGTCTTGGTCCCCTGGGAAGAGCAAAGAAGTAAGGTCTGTCTCCCGAAGTTGTGGCATACGTTTATTCTCCGTGGCCACTTGCAAAGTGAGATCCACGACTTTGGTAGTGCATGGAGTAGGAGTTTGTTCCTCGACCACAAAAAAGGTATACGTGCCCTTGTGAGGGGTTAACTTGGTGTTTACGCATTCCCATTCAGTCAGAGTCCGGACCCAGGCAGACTGAGCCTGCTCCTTAGGGAAGATAACAGTCTCCTTCGGCACTCTATCCACTCTGACAAGCGCATCCTCCGTCAAGCGCGCGTAACCTGGGAATGGAAACTGCAAGCCCGGCGGGTAGAACTCAAAGTCCTCCACTGGACTGGTACCACAACCTTCAATGGCCAACATGCCCTTCGAGAACGGGGCATGCAGGGCCAACCTCCACGGGTTGCTCTTCACAAACGCCGGGAGCTTTGATGCAACCGGGACCGTGAACTGCTGTTGCTGTGGAAGGCCAGACCGCAAGAGTGTCTCCATCATGGTCTCCTGATTCTGTAGTCGTTGGGCAAGAGAGTCCATCGACTGTAGACGACCATCATGGTCTCCTGATTCTGTAGACGATCTGCAAGAGGACCAATATGGGATTGCACAATACTCCCCATCTTCTCCATAAGCCGACTTGAAAGACACCGGATCAAAAGCCAGTTCCGGGGACTTAGCCTTTGAGCTCCTCACTCTCGAGCTCTGAGCCATCGGGGAAATCTTTTCCGAGACCGACCGTCGCTTAGAATCCTGACGGAGAGGGATTCGAGTATTTTGGAAGGCTTGCTAGCCTTAGGCAAAGTCTTCCTAACACGCTTAAGTTTAGGAACTACCAAGCATGACTTGTCCACGACCTTAGCAGTAAATCCCTGAAAAGAATAAACAAAGAAAGAGAATGCGCTGGACTAAGGAAAGGTACCTTAGACCGCACGCTACCTGCCACACCTACCACCCTACCTGAACCAGTCGAATCGACGACCATAGGTTCTACGGTGCCGCCACATCGGATGCCAACGCCGCCATCTCGGCATCAGGGTAAAGGAGGGAACACATCTCCTCCGCCAAAATATAAGGCTGCTTGGCCTTAACGTTCCGGCCAAAGCCACCAACCCAGCTCTTGAGGGTCGCAAAAGAAGCGCTCTTGATGGCGGGAGAGACCTGAAAGAGACAATCCCGTTAGAACGCAAATCATAAAAAGGGAGTGCAGGAAAGAAACCATTATAGCTCTAATATCAGTACTGTATGTAGCAAAATTATTGGCCCCACAAAATTGTAACAATACAAAAAGTCTTAACAGACGACAAAAGAAATAGAGGAAAGAAAATGGTACATACCGAATCACTAGTAACGTCAGAGACCAGAGCGTAACAAATCTCGCACCCATCTGGATGCCAGACCAAAAGATCGGCCACTTGGACCGCACACCCGGCACGAGTGACAAACCTCATGCCCACAAGGCTGCTGCAAGACAGCCGTGCATGCCTTCTCCTGACACCGTACCACCTGCAGGATAATTTGATATACGAGTACAAAATTAACGCGCCGGGAACCCCGCCAATAAACTTAAAGAATTAAATTCCGCTGTGACACCCAGCAGAGAGCATGCACACTTAAGAGCTAAAGAATTAATTATATAATAGAATTCAATAAACATGTTACCCCTCTGTCATGTCAGAAAAATATAAACAAATGTCCGGAGCCCCGAAAAACGATGAGTGGATTAACCGTGAACCAGTCCGCCAGACCCAAAGAAAGTAAATTATTATGAGTTTCTCAGCAATCGGGATACCCACCGGAGTGGGGAGCATAAGCAAGAAGTGATAAGCAGACTAGAACCAACCATCGAAATCCTAGGCTCCAGAAACATGAAATTAAATGAATTAAAATGAGATTCAGAGAAATCAAATACCAATGTGGCGCCGGAAGACTTGCATAAATCCGGAGCAAAAACCAAATGCTATTCAAGTAATATAGCGCCGGAATACATGCATAAATCCTGCGCAAAAATTAAATGCTATGTACTGTATTCAACTCTAACACAAAACATAAGCTCCATCGCAGCCCCTCTCACTCTAACCCAACTATAAAAATTCGGAAACAAATATAGGATTAAGTAAGGTATCAGAAGAGTAGGATATCTGCATCCGATCAAAGAAACGTAACGACCATAATAAGACGATTCTCAAATTACGAGCTCTCCGAAACAGGAGGATAACTAGGGTGAATAACCCGAGAATGGGGAGAGGGGGCCGTGAAACACAAAACATAAGCTCCATCGCAGCCCCTCTCACTCTAACCAACTAACTATAAAAATTCGGAAACAAATATAGGATTAAGTAAGGTATCAGAAGAGTAGGATATCTGCATCCAATCAAAGAAACGTAACGACCATAATAGGACGCTTCTCAAATTACGAGCTCTCCGAAACAGGAGGATAACTAGGGTGGATAACCCGAGAATGGGGAGAGGGGGCCGTGAAGCTAGGCGCATACCCAGTCCCGAACGCCTGGTGGCCAACCAGAACGAAACGAGGAGAGAGCGCTACCCGCAACGACGCACGGAGCGTAGGAGCCTGCCTCCACCTCGGGTGACTTCCCGTTTTCTAAAAGCACATGACCCAAGCCTAACACCCTTATGTTGTAGGGAGTGGCGAAAGGCGTAAAGGGGGAGAGGACACCAAGAGGGGGCGGAGACTGGCTCAAAATCAGATGACCACTGTGATCGTAGGGGGGTGGTACTACCCTCCGAAACACACAGGAAAGACCCGATGAGGCGGCAAGCCTGTAGCTTCCCGCGAAGCACACACAAAAACAACATATAATGGCAGATGTGAAACTCAAATATAATAAAAGAAAATTAAATTCAATTAAATAGGCTAAATCGACATCACTGAGTAAATTAGGGGGAGAGGAACACGGCATAAAAGGAAATAATAACTAAACCTTCCAAAATCGGGTAGTTGCCAACTTGCAGAGGAAACTAGACCATCCTAAACAAAAACTAGGCCACCAAAACCAGGTAAAATACCAACCTGGGCTAAAATGAAACAAATCGCATTCCGAATCCCAGTAAAAAACTCAAAATACATGAAATCTTGCATGAAAGGCTACTGACCGAAGCCGCACATTGCTCGGCCAGGTAGGCTAACTAACACTGTCCAAATAACCTAAATAAATGACAAATCATTCCAAAACATTGAATTAGATGTCCAGAACACAAATGGGACTACAATTAGCATGAGGAACTAATTGAGAGAGACTAAGAGAGATCACAAGGAAGCGACACAAAAATAGCCGCGAACCACCCGTAAGGGAACGTCCACAAGCGGCCGAGATAAAAACCAACTAGTTTAAAAATTAATGAGTGTCGCTACCTAGAAATCCCAAACAGACAAATATAATACTCGACTTGGGAGCAGGGATCTTCAAAACATCGGACATCTTGAAAAACACATAGCAAGACAGAGCTAAGAAAAACACATCTGAACCGTCGCTGGTGCTAAGGAGGAATGAGGGAAGAGGGTGGGAAGGGGAAAGGGTAGGGGTGAGGGGAGGATAGTTGTAGTAGAAGACAGCAGTCGGGTGTAGATCGGCACCTCGTAGTTCTGGGGGATGTTGAAGAAGGAGGTCTAACTGGTGAAGGACCTATGGTCGTGGTTCTATCAAGCCCCAGTTACTATACCGACACTCATTAGAGTGAACGAGCAGGGTTTATTCCCGACATTCCACGCATCTTTTTTTTTCTCTGGTATATTTAGCAATATTTATGCCTTAGAAATGGTGCTATAAGGAGCATTTACTGGGCGGACACAGGTCAAGCCCAGAAATCCACATTATGACTCATGAATACCAATTAACAAACAACCATAACACAATACGTAGAGTTCAAAGAAGGACTTATATGAAATATACAGTACTGTGCCGTACGTACTGTAAGCACTTTATCAAAGTTACCCTTAGTGTAGAGAAGTACATTTTACTTCATGCATGAAAAAACTGTTTTGTTTAACTTGCTCATATTTTCAAACATGGCTCATTAATCATACAACATAGTAAATACAATAACCTACCTGGTTTTATCAAAAACACTTGTATTATTCACCTAATTTATTGTGATACATCAAGATTCATTGAAGATAAACCAATAAATAACCTACCTGTTTTTTTAAATTCATTGACGTTAATATGCATGTATAGCTATCAGACAGACAGACAGACAGACAGACAGACAGACAGACAGACAGACAGACAGACAGACAGACAGACAGACAGACAGACAGACAGACAGACAGACAGACAGACAGACAGACAGACAGACAGACAGACAGACAGACAGACAGACAGACAGACAGACAGACAGACAGACAGACAGACAGACAGACAGACAGACAGACAGACAGACAGACAGACAGACAGACAGACAGACAGACAGACAGACAGAGAGAGAGAGAGAGAGAGAGAGAGAGAGAGAGAGAGAGAGAGAGAGAGAGAGAGAGAAAAATATTTTACCAAAAAATTTACTTTGTATAATGGAAACTTCAATTGTTCAGTAGAATCTGTATCGTTTTTTAACTTGCCTTAAGATAAATATTGATTGAAGATGAGGGTGATGATGAGTAAGCTGCGGTCTAGTAAATGACGAAGAGATGACTGCACAGCAAAGCAGACGAGTTACATCTCCTATGGGGTCACCTCCTGGCCTTCTTAAGAAGCAGGAGGTTCTTGTGGAGGCTATAGAGGTTTAGGTAAACGCTCGAAGAATATGGTGATAGGGAGCTGCTGACGTTGCTTCTTCAACGTATCAAGGAGACCCTTGTAAACAACAAACTTTATATGTTTTCAAATTCAATGCAGTGGTCCTTATAAGGACCATATGACATGGACTTCTCCATGGCACTCGAGGTCATAATAGAAGCAACACAATTTAAAGACAGGCCCTCTGTCTCCTCAGAGGATAAAACATGTGCAGCCTTGTCCTTGCCAGTAGACTTGGTTAACTTTTCAAGATCCTTGTCTGTCAGAGGGGAGTAGGTATCGATGAGGGAAGGGACTTTTGTGATGTCATCAAACCCTTTGCCTCCTAGATGATTCGCCAGTAGGACAGACTTCTTAATGGCTGATTGCTATACAGATAGTCGTCAACTTATGACCGAGATAAGGACCAAGTCATTATCAACGAATGTCAACCTTAAAAAGTGAAGTTTCCGTTTGTCAATAACTTCTTACTGTATATCATAATTTAATTTTCTCGTTTCATAAGATATCATATGCTCTATTAAAATATTTTTGTAACCCATCTTTCTACTTCAGATGTACTTTTCAATTTTGGCAGCATTTTAATATATTACCACCTTTGGTTGAGATCAGCTGATCTGAGGGTCCTGCTACCGTATAGAGAGAATGACTATTGTTTATTTAATTTCTCGCTTTATTCAAAATATCTTCAAGACGCATATTACATCTGTACCAATATGTTACAGACTATCACAACTTTCATACAATTATTAGTAATCATGGGAATATGTTATCTCGCTTTCTCTTTCTCTGTGCGTGAATGGTGAGCATGCGTGTACGTATGGTTCATTTTTAAAGCTTCATACACCACTTAATCTTCAGTTTGTTTAATTGTGGTTTATTAAAGCATGTTTGTATTCAATTTTTCATTTTCAGGAGTATTTCAATAACCAAAAATTACTACAAGTTTTACTTTCGGTAGGCAGCTGATCTAAAGGTCACGCTACATAATTACGATTATGCGAACACAGTGTTATTTATGTTATTTTCTCAACTTATTCGAAATATCTTCATAATGAATATTACATTAGTATCAATATGTTATAGGATATCACAGTTTCCATACAGTTTGTTTATAGCCTCTATTAATAGTTAACATATGAATAGGGTCTCTTGGTGATTTTTAATTCACTATCAAAATTTTATACTTTAGACATTAGAAATTCTTTGTACCATCACTTGAAGTTTCAATTATGTGAATACTAATATTAATCGGTAACGCATCAAAAGGAAACCACTTTAATTGCCGCTCGCCTTCCGCCAGAAATATGACGCCATCGCATTTCTTTTCTTATGATAAGTAAAACTATTCTCATAATAGATATAGACCACTGAGACAATGGATATCGGCACTTGATATTTCGATGACGGGAATAATAAGATAACTTGGTAACACATCGAAAGGGAATAATTTGAAAGGAAATCTCTATTTCCTACTCACTTTCCGTCGGTATATGACGTCAACTGGCATATGAACTTGATGGATATTAAAACTTTTCCTCATATTTTTTACCAATAATGAATACTTTATATTATTAATAAAAGAAAATATTAACTTACCAAGGTAAATGTGTTAATTTTTATACAAGAAAATAGATTATTCCCAAGGAAAGACTGCATTTCCTGTATCTTAAGATGCTACGTGGTAAGACGCACCCTTAAATTAGCAAAGCAGTTTTAGAAAAACAAGAAATTGAGGATTTTACAAGCTATCTTGGCATTTTTGTCTGGCACAGTAAATCTTTATAATTAGGGTGCATTAGGAAATGGTAAAGTTAATAAATAATGGCATTCCTGTTATCCCAATTTTACTACATATTAGAAACCCCTACAACTATACGTGTGGCGTTTGAAGTTCTGTTTACGGAAAAGCAGTGTTAAAACGTTCTAAATCAAACTCTGGTTAAGAAGTAAAGTTGCAGTAATATTTCCCAAAATCCTTATAAAGCTTACACATTTTCACACACAATTAGAGATCAAACAAGTCTCTAGATATTCCCCTGAGTGGAATACTTTTGCTAGTGTATGCGACTTTAGGTGTAGTTATTTTTATGTTAACTTACTAACGCTGCACTCACTGACAGGAAGATGATTTTCCCCCAAGCTCATATTCAGGAACTATCTGTTTCACTTCGGAACTCGGGCAATAAAATCACTGTGAAAAAAATAACTTTATAACTAAATATCACGAAAATATGAGAAAATCAATAAATACTGCATAAAAAACTGATATGAAATAGTATCGTCTGGTCTGCTAGGACACCAATAGTTGGCACGTTTGCTTGTATAAGGAGGATGCAAGTCATCAGCTGATCACCAAAACAAACAAATAACTTGCTACTGTACTACATTAAACGGAGTGCAATATAAAAGTAAATTTATTTATTACATATGAATAATAACTGTAGGTTTATATTTCATGTCTGTTGAGTGAGTGCTTGTATGTACTTAGGTGTTGTCAAACTCCCCTATACATCTTTTTCTTAGTGTTACGACGCAGCGTGATTTTTAAGAGCATTTTTCATGAAAAAAAAAAGGTGTCTTATGACATGGGAAATACGGTATTTGTTTTATCAGTGTACTTTTACCAACATACTTGTGACGTCATCAGTGAAAAAATTGTCGTAAAGTTGAACAGTCATAGGTTGCATAGGTCATAAGTCGACGACTACTTGTATATCTTGGGAAGAGAAGAGCTTGTAAGTCGTTCACTACATACGACCACAAATTCTCCCAGCAGGAATAAACGGTTTATTTCTTCATTTCCAAGATGGTTTGTTCAATAATGATTAAACCATGAGCAATGGTGTACTTCTTCCAGTATGCTTGCAAGGTAAACTCGGGATCACTATACATCTTCACTAAGATACTGAAAGGAATGCAATGTTTAGTGCCTTAAAAGTACAGATGACACCCTCATTCATCGGTTGATGAGGTGAGATGGTGTTAGGAGGCATTAACTTGGGGGCCACACCCTCACAATACAGATTAACTGGGTGCTCACCAGCATTATATATTAGGAGCAGGACCTTGAACTCCATTCAGAGATCGGTGGGGTAGTGCTTGACTAGTGGGACAAAGTGAACCAGTTGGATGTGAGGACCTTGGTGATCCAAGCCTTTGGATAAGGCATCCAGAACACAAGCAAAGAAATGTCGTTTTCATTCTTCAATGGCTTGGGGTTTCCAGACTTATTGATGAGGACTGGCTTAAACATGAATCCTGCAGCATTGCCACATATGATGTGTGACAGTCATTTTGAGCCTTAAATCCAGGGCCATGGACTTCATCCTTCATGTTGTATGGGATGGCAGCTTCTTCCCGTACAAAACCAGTCTCGTCCATGCTGCACACACTTTCTGTGGACGATAGTTACCTTCCTAAACTATCTTCTTAAATTCGGCAGGATATCTGAAGCCGCTTAAACATCTGCAAGACTTTTCCCCATCCAAAATTAAGTTTTTTAAAATGAAACCATCCCTTGCTTGCAAAGAAACCTTTGGGTGATGATGTTGAGGGTCCTGACTCCAATTCCACCTCCCTCTCTCCTTCTCAGATGTCATTGTTGTCATCCACCACCACAGCATCATTCAAAAATTACTGGTAGCACTTACAAGCCTGATCTTGGATGACCTCAGTACCAAGGCTGAGACAATAGCAAAATAAGCTACAGAACGAAAACTTGACCCGTCTTTATGAGTATAGCCTAGCAATTTCTTCAAGTAAAACTAAAGGCATATTCAAATTTCCTCAAGTTCAATTCTTTGGCTCATGAGTCTAAGGTTTTCCTTCCGGGTTCCTAAAAAGTACCTATTTTTCAATTTTTTCTTTAACCTAGGATTTTCCATACAATCTCTGGATTACAGTGGAGTTTTTGTTAAAATTCAAAATTTTCAGAAAATATCATAGATAAAAAGGATCTTCATGATAGCCAAAAGGCAAGTTTTGAAACATTCAATTAATTGGTTAAGTTAAATATATTATGAAAACCATATGTATTTCCAGGGAAATCAAAGGATTATTTTCAAACTGACCTGATATCACGGAATCCAAAATCAGTCTCAAACTGGAAACCCTAGTTATGACTTTCACCCTGGTAATCACATTTCTACATTATTCATTCTTTATTCAGGATTAACAGGGTTCCATATTTTTTTTTTTTTTTTTTTTTTTGCATTGCCACCCTTCTAAAAGGTTACTGCAATTTTAAAAGTTTAAAGGCCGCTTATAAATGGCAGAAGCATGGGACAGTGACATTGCCCTATCAAGCAGGACAATCCCCTAGAGACTGACCATATGTACAGCACCCAATCCCTCTCCATCCAAGGTATGACCAAGGAGGGTTTGGCAATGGCTGCTGACGACTTAGCATAATAACCTATGGGGTCCCACAACACCACCCCTTTAGTAGCTCACAAGGATGGTGAGGTTGAAGCGTTCAAAGGAACTAACGAATTTGAGCGGGACTTGAACCACAGTCAGACATTCACTGATTAGGGACATTATCATATCGGCCAATAGAACCTTACAAATCTATTACCCATAATATTTCTGGATCCTATATGTATTTGTAGTTTTTTAGCAATGTATATTACAAATTCCTGGCACCCAGATCAATTCTGAAATAATTATATCACTGATTATGACTTAAAGCAATAATAAGAAATTTACTTTCCTCCCCTTACCTGACACTGATGTGGAATACGAGTCAACACTGTATATATTTCAGGTGGTCAATAAGATGACATCAGATAAAAAAAATTTTGGTGATATTTCTCAAGATTGTGGAGGCAAAGAATAAGGGTGAAAATTGACACTAATCGACCTAATAACACTTACTTTGCTGAATAATTTCTCTGCAGAGAGAACACCGACTGCTCAATTTACTCTTCTACTCAACTGACATATGATTACTCCTATTTATTTTCATCTACTGTGGAAAATGAACTTGGTAGACATGTATGGGAACAGTACTTAAACTTAAGGCTAACTAAACTCTAAATCATTTATAGCATGCATGAACATTCTTCTTCATGGGGAAAGCTTAACAAGATGAAATCTGAAATATAAAAAAGAAAATATGATGATAAAGCTGTATAATAGAAAATCCAGGTGAACCATTCTTAAAACTTTCAATTTCTAAAATAACTCTCCTTTACATAATTTCCTACTAATTCACTACCATATTAATATCTAAAACTCTCAGAGAAGGTACTATATAACAAATGTATAAAGTGGTCCCACGACTGTGTCATTCTCTAACAGACACTAAAAGATGGTATTAAATGACAAATGCATTCAGTGGTACTTCAGTTTACAAGTCTAATTCATACTGGGAGCAAACCCAAAAGATGAAATGTTCATAAATTAAAAATTTTTCCCATATGAAATAAAGGAAGCATGCTCTGTTACAAATGTACATAAAAACACTGCCTTATAGGGATTTTAGGGTGATTTAGTGAATAAATTATAACCCTAACATAAAATAGGAATAAAAATTAATACTCAAAAATAAAAATATGAACATGAAATTTGAGGAAAGAGTGGCTGGCATAAGGGAGAAGAGAAAGTTGTGGGTTACTTGCCTAGACTTCTTCTGGACGCAGGGTAGTTATATTTTTACCACATTCAAATTTTACAAGGTACCTATCAAGAGAAGACTGCGTTTGAAATTTCTTTAAAATTGTAAGGAAATACACAGCATTTTCACCAAATGTATTCACTGTTCATCCTGCTGAAGCCTTACCTGGGTAATGTTGCTACAAAATTTTGCGAGGTTTCCTACATTTATTGGAAAAAATTTTATGAAATCTTATCGCATCCTAGAAGAGCATCTATACCACCTAGTTTATTGTATTACCAGGTTTCTTATTATTTACAAAAGTTCAAATCGGTGGCAAAACAAAATCACAACATTGGAGCTTTGGATTTAATCTGAATTCGTTAGTCTGGTAACTGGTTGGGTCCCATATACACTGACTCCCCTAGCATGAAAATAGTAAGGTTGGTTCTCCAGTTGGGATATCTGCTCATGATTTCATTTAATTAGTGAAGATCGAGCAGCCTGTCCCCGATTTGTCGCACTCTTGTAAGATTTATATAAAATCTCGAGCAAACTGATACAGCATTTTGAGTCATCTTTTGAGCTATATTTGGTGACAATTCTATTATAATATTGAGCTTGTTCCTTTGAATGAAAATCTTGTCAACATGATTGATGGGTGTATCCATTCTCGTGTGCTTAATTACGAAGTGAAGGACAATGCCTAGTTCATTGATGGTTGTATTCTAGATGATGTGCTTCTTATTTGGAAAAGCAGGACGCTTATCTTTGTAAAGGTAACAGATCTGATTTGACCTGGAATAATTATATTCAGCTTAGAGCTTTTGCTCAGAATTTATGCTCCAACTGATAATGTAATAACATTTAACCGTAAGAGAAACCCTTTCTCCTACAACACAGGAGCATAAGTGGTAGGATACCCTTAAATCTACACTCTTTGGTGTAAGTGTAATAGTTCCTCCTTTACTTGAACCAGTTTACTATGTCACTCACTGTCAAAATAAAAAGGAAATCCTTTCCGTTTGATGTGCTTGACAGTAACCAGACTTGATCTTGCTCATTCCTGTTTTACTACCGTAAACTAATAAGTTTGGCTTTCATATCTTCGCAAATTAAAGTTCTCTTGATGGACCTTGATGTTTATGGAGGTAGACACAAATTGCCTTTTCCTGTCTTTTATATATATATATATATATATATATATATATATATATATATATATATAATTTATATATATATATATATATATATATATATATATTATATATATATATATATATATATATATATATATATATATATATATATATTTATATATATATGATATATATATATATATATATATATATATATATATATATATATATATATATATATATATATATATATATATATATATATATATATGATATATATATTTATATATATATGATATATATATATATATATATATATATATATATATGATATATATATTTATATATATATGATATATATATATATATATATATATATATATATATATATATGATATATATATATATATATATATACATATTATATATATATACACACACACACACAAGTACTAGAATTTTCGAGATATCACTTTATTCTCTAGCTATACCCAACTGGGTCATTAATATTGTTAACTGCCAAGTTATTTAGTTTCCAAACAATATCAAAGACTTTGCTGAATTCTTGTTACATTGAGTCAATGAATCTTACCTGGATTAACGAAGGTTCAGATTCCCTTGTTGGAAGCATCCTGCAATTCCATCCTGAGTCTTTACTGATGACTCCTTCACTTCAATGGCCAAGATACAGTGTGCGCCAAACCAAGCAGGTGGGTAAATCTGGTTCTCTCGCAGTATTCAGAGGTTAGTTTTTTCTGCAAGTGTTGCCCTTTGCAATCTGATGAACAGAGTGAGGTGTGTGGGTCACTGAAATAGAGATAAAAATAACAGCATTAAAAAACAAATAATTATAATGAAAAAAGACCAAATCTGGGAGTATCAAAAATATAAATAAAAGTGAACATGACATTTGATAGATGTTATTTTCAAGAAATATGAATACAAAATCAAAATATCAAGAGACCTCTGTAACATACATTCACGCTGTACATTTATGTATATTTACATATATACATATATGTACAAAAAAACAAATATTTCATAATAAAATATGCATATATAAAATACATACATATATATATATATATATATATATATATATATACACAGTAGGGTCCCGAATTATGCGAGAATTTGGTCGATGAAAGGCCTCGTGTAATTGGAAATCCGTATATTTCGAAACACATCATGGCGGCAAACAGCAACCTACCCGTCAATTTTTTTTCACTCCATTTCTAGCTTTCTAGCTATATATATACTGTATATACACTGTGTGTGTGTATGTGTGTGTATGTATGTATGTATGTATATATAAAATATATAAATATATACTGTAGCTTTTATCTTAACAATACTGTAAGAAATCCTTCTTATAGATTTTTTTATAAAATACTGTACAAAATTTCTTTTATGGATAAATGAAACAAATAAATGTTGTTAAAGTTTTGATAATTTTCTATGCCTGTAGTATTTACTACTGTACTATGCATAGCCTACTGTTTTCAGTATTTTCCGAATAATGTAGAATTATTTCCTATAGATACAAAAAGCAAAAAAGGGTTTTCAAGGTTTGATACAGTATCTAGCAATAGTTAAAAATTACAGTATAGTATACACGTAAACACGGCCAGTAGGCGCAAGTGTGCACTAAGCTGCTGTACGATAATCTACCGTAATTTTCTGCCAGAAAACATCTTTAAAAAAACATTTTATATAGTTCGGTATTTTCTCTATCCATCCTCTTCCAGAAAACCTTCAAATGTGAATTATCGGAATGTGTGCAGATCTTGACAGTGCAATAACTAGTTAGCGACTGAGAATAAAAAAATAAAAAGCCCGATTGACGATGCTGATGAAGAGGATATTGAATACCAATTTTTCCCTAATTGATTTTTTCTACGTTCTGTCTAATCCAATGTACAGTACATTAACATCTTATGTAAAGGGCGAACCCCAACATTTCTTGATGCTGCTACACTTTAATTATAGATATTTTACCACCTATTTATAATCTTTATTTATAATAACATCTTTAGTAAAAGCTCTTCAATATCACTTTCAGGAGTAAATGCGTTTATGATCGACTATGAAACGTAATAAAAACGTTTTCCTTTTAAGGAGGCGTTTTTCTAGGAAAAAAAAAACGAAACAAAATTGCTCATATTTCATTTATTTTGATTTTCTAAGGATAAATAAAACAACAGTAATTATAACATTATTATTACATAGTACCTGGTAAGATATCTTTTGCCGCAAAAGTTAACCTATAGACAGATGTTAAAATTGGTTAGCGAGTTCGTTATGATCGGTGATGGAACGTACTAAACAAAGTAATGGGTTTGGTTGTAGTGACATGTTTGGCAGTAGCATGATATAAAATAGTCTTTATTTAATTTAATTTTTGGTTTCAAAAGTACTATATAAAAGAATTTCAAACAATTTAGATGAAACGGAGCACAACGCACTACTACTGGATGATAGCGGTAGTCTTGCAAACGACAGCAACAAAGGTGTTCCCATGACGATGCTGTTCTGTTGATTTTTTTTTGGAAACTTTTCAATATTTCAAATGGCACTGTTGATTTTGATGGTTTTTAATTTAAAGTTTAATGAATAAGGATTTTACACCATAATCACAACGTAAGTATAAAAATTAATTAGTACAAATAATGAATATTATACATATAGGTGTTGGACAGTTAGGCTAGCCTAGTGACAAGTTCACACAACAGATGGGCAAACCTTAACATTTTTCATCCAAAACTAGTCTTAGAATGTTTGAACAGATATCTTTCTCTCACATTCTCCCCCCCCCCATCTCAGACATCGGGGAACCATCACCCACCCCCCCAATACAATTAAGAAAACAATAGATTTCCTACGCTTCGCGGTGCTTGACTCGCGGATTTAGAATGCTCCTCGCAGATACAGGAAATTTAATTTTTAAAAACTATCGATCGCGTAATTGAGGAATCGCTTAATTAGAACACGTGTAATTCGGGACCCTACTGTATATTGGAAGAAGGTCACTAGTGGAGGTGGAGATCCCTGTGACCATTTCCAACCCAAGCCTTTGGATATTATGCTGTGAGCCCATGGACTGAAGGTCCAATGGTCTCGAAAGTGATAAAGTCTCCCCCCTACCTGGATCAAATCATTGCGTGGGAGTGAATTTAGGTCTCTTCCCTCCCCGGGCACCCCTTGATCTAGGAGGTCCGCCTCGATGGCGGAACTGTCCTCTACCTCTGTAGCTTCCTCTCTGGTGTCCACGAAAGGAACCGGAGGGTTCGTAGCTTGGGTTGTATGCAGGGGAGGACATCCAAGAAGACATGGGGTTGGGTTGTGTACCTGGGGGAGCAGTGAGGTAGACCACCTGTTGAGGAAGAGCCGGTTGCTGAGAAGTCGAAGCAGAGGAAGACTGTGTTGACGTGTGGGGAACTGCCGATTGGTGGTAGTGACCCCGGTTCGTCTTGTAAGGGGTAAATCTCTGCTTTTTCTTGAAGAAAGTTTGTTTGTGGGATTCGATCTTCCTTTTGGTAGTGAGGCCCAACCTTACTTGCAAATTTTGGTTTGCCCTCGCAGCGTCCTGAAAAACTTTATTAACTTCATCCTGAGGGAATAGGGTCTTACCCCTGCAGGAGGACGCTATCAGCCTGTTTGGTTCATGTCTTATAGAAGCCTCAGACAGAACGTATTTCCTGCACGACAGGGTCGAGGATTCAGTGATAGGCCCGTAACCAAATAAATCATAACATACAAGCAGTAGCTAAAATCTAAGGCTAACATCATTGCTAAGCGTATTAGTGATCTCCGATGAAGCCGGAGGTCCGGTGAAAGGTCCAGAGTAAATAAGTTGTGATTAATAATGAATATTTTGTGTGGATATGGCTGTGGCCGGAGTCTGGGTGCAAGGGACCACCGGGGGGATGAGGCCCTGCCAGAGGGTTGCACTCCAAATGATATATAACTATAGGTTCCAATCTCAATGAGTATCCCTCATGGTGGAGTAGAACTCAAGGCGGAGTGGATGAATGTTCAGATCCTACTCCCAAGCCGTAGCGGGGAGAGGACGGAACTACGAGGGGAACAGGTGGTGTCATAAAGCTGGCTCAAAACAATGACTCACACACGAACAGGACCTATTAATAAGGCTAGCTATATTAACAGTAACCACATGATAAAATAAATCGTAAAATATTATATACCTGTAGAGGAGAGGGGGGAGGGAGAACCCGTGATCGTATAAAACGGAAAATGGGAAATCCACCTCTCCAACTCGAGGCTAAGAAAGAAAAAGGAGAGAAAGGGTAACTCGTGACTGTAGCGACAGAAAACGAGAACTCCATGCTCTCGCTCTCGTGGTTACACTATAAAGAACCTAATTAAGCACACTATAATATGATATAAGTATAACAATAAAATTGTAACGTCAAATACAAGACTACAAACAAAGAATAACGTCAGCGTTAACAAAATTTAAAAGGATATAGTACACTGACGAACGCCTCTCATGGCAGGTACTAAACTATAATAAAGCCAGAACGCTATTCTTGTTCGTCCAGACTGGACTTGCTACAAAAAAGTACCATAGGAAATAATAATAATAATAATAATGGTTCAAAAAGGCGTAAGGCAAGATAAATAATTATATAATAAAGAGATAATTGACGCCCGGTGAAAAGTGCTAACATGAAATTCCCAGCGAGGCAAATCAAAACAACAATGGCTGCAGACACCGCGGAAGGCCAAGCCGGTCGAAATAAACACAATACTGGGAAGAGTACAACTGCCCGGTACTGCAAGAAGCCGTCAAAACAAACTATGGTACTTAACATTGGTATTGGTGAAGTTGGAGCTTCGGCCATGATGAAAATAATCCACGAAACGTGAAAAAACCGAGAACACAAAAATCTAAGACCAAGCTAGCAAGTCCAAAACAGAAGGATGTCTCAGGGCGCTCGCGTCGGGCATCGGTGGAGTGACTCAAGTGCGGTATCTGGGGCCTCTGTTACGGCCCTTCCCTTTGATGAAGGAATTATCTAAATGGAAGACAGCCTGTGAGTAGTGGTTTTCACACGCCCCTGCTTTATACACGACACCCACAAGGTGCTCGTGCGAGGGAAATAACCTCTGCATTCCATGCTTTTATCTTTCTCTGGTATATTTGGAAGGTTTATATCAGAAAAGTGTAAAGAAGGACCCTTTTCACCAGGCGTCACAGGTCGACCCAGAAATAAATAAATAAATAAATAAATAAATAAATAAATAAAAATATATACATACAGACATATATATATATATATATATATATATATATATATATATATATATATATAAATATATTTATATATTATACATTTCTGGGTCGACCTGTGACGGCCGGTGAAAAAGTCCTTCTTTACACTTTTCTGATATAAATCTTCCAAATATACCAGAGAAAGATAAAAGCATGGAATGCAGAGGTTACTACCCTCGCGCGAGCACCTCGTGGGTGTCGTGTATACATCAGGGGCGTGTGAAAACCACTATTCAAAGGCTGACTTCCATTTAGATAATTCCTTCATCAAAGGGAAGGGCCGTAACAAAGGCCCCAGAAACCACACTTGGACCACGCCACCGTCACCCAACACGAACGCCCTATAGGTCATCCTTCTGTTTTGGACTTGACCACATAGTCGTATTTTTTTGTGCTCGGTGTTTTTCAAGTGTTTGTCGTTAATTCATCATGACTGACGCTGCTACTTCACCTTTACCAATGTTAAGTACCATAGTTTGTTTTGACAGCTTTTTTTCAGTACTGGGCATTTGTTCTCTTTCCAGTAATGTGGATTTTTATTTTGGAAGCGTCTTGGCCTTCCTAGGAGATGGCAGCAATGTTGGTTTCGTTCGCTTCGCTAGTATTTCAAGTTAATACAGTATTGCCCATCTGGTACTCTGTCATCTAGGTTATATCACTTACGTTTTATGACCATTATTATTATCATTATTTTATTATTGTTTTTACTATGGTATTTGTTTGCTAGCAAGTCCAATTTGGACAAACGAAGAATAACGTTCTTGCCTTTGTTATAGTTTACGTACACATCTCGGGAAGGTGGTCATTTTAGACTATATCTTTATATTTATTTGTTACGCTGTCGATATTCTTCGTTCTTGGTTATTACAATTTTATCAATATTCTTATATATTATTATGTGCTTTTGGTTCTTTGTAATGTAACCATGAGAGCATGAGCATGGAGTTCTCGGTTTCTGTTACTACAGTTACGAGTTACCCTTTCTCTCGTTTTCTTTCTTAAGCTCGAGTAAGGAGAGATGGATTTTCCGTTCACTGTTTTAGACGCTCACGAGTTATCCCGGCCTCCAGGCCTCATCTTCTTCTCCGGGTTTATGATATTACGTTTGACTGTATTTATGTTTTATTGATGTGGTTACTGTTAATATAGCTAGCATTATTAATAGGTTCCGTTAGTGTATGAGTCATTATTTTGGGATCGCTTTATTCCGCCACCCGTAGTTCCGTTTTCTTCGGAAAGTTCACCGCCTTGAGTTATACTCCGCTATAATGGATACTCATTGGGTTGGGAACTAGTCAGATATTTGGAGTGCAACGGTGAAACCCGGCACTCAGACTCCAACTTTGGCCTTATGCACACGAACCTTTTTCATGATTAATCACAATTTCATTATTACGGTCCCTTTTCACCGAATCTCCGGCTTCACTGGAGATCACACAGACGTTCAGCATTGAGGTTAACATTATCTTACCGCTGGTGTTCACGATTTCACTTTTACGGACCTTTGTCACCGGATCTCCGGTGTCACCGGAGATCACTCAGACGTTCAGAACCACTCAGTCGTTCAGAATCGAGGTTAACATTATTTTACCGATGAGGTTTATAGTTACATGTTACATGGTTACTTGACGTTATATGTTAATTTGTAGCTCTAGCTAGCAATGATAGAACCATGTTAGCCACACATAATTAATGTTATCCAGTAAAATGGCCTCTCATGGCATAGTTGGTTTCGACCTGGCTTTTTCATTAGAAGGGGCTAGCGTTCGATACCAAGTATGAAGTAGAAATTTATTTCTATTTGAACACGATGTTGTATGGATATTTATCCATATATATACATATATAATTAAATATATGCATAAATATATACATATATATTATATACATGTACAAATATATACATAATTATTTTTTATAGTTAATTTGGTTGATCCCAGCCTAAGAATAGGATCACTAACCAGAGTCTCAAGGAACATCCAGACTTATGTCTCCTTTCTTTTACAGAAGGTCCGCCTACATGGTATGGTTCCCGGAGTCATGCACGCTCTGCTACGAGCTGTCCTCCCTACTCCTGAACGATGATGTAAGTTGGTTCTAATTTGTTTCTTTTTGGTATCCTTTGGTGATGATTTAATTTGTTCTTCATTTATTTATACATCGCTTATTGAGGAGAACGGTCTTCTCCTTCATCACTAATCCCCTCACTTCTTTCAGGATGATGATGAATTTCTCCGGGCTGGAAGAGCGGCTCTCCGCCCTTGGGTGTCAAGATTTGGAAGGAATGCTCCATCTGAAGGACCCTATCTCCTCGGCGGAGACATGGCCTCTCGACTGGTCACGGGCTCTACTACTGCGGCAGTTCCACCGGAGACAGAGGCCACGTTAATTGAGGTGGTTAGAGCAACCATTCCAACGGAAGAGGAAGCTTTATTGGAGGGGGACGTGTCCTCTCTAGGGTTGGACGTCGAACCCATGGACGAGCAGGTAGGTGGTGATGAGTTTTGAACCTTCAGCTTTGCCATTATCTGCGTCACCAGCCTAGAACCCTCAAAGGATCCTGATAATATATTACCTTACATAAAACCGTTACTGCTAAAAGACGAAGTCCGATAAGTCCAGGGCTTCGTCAGCGGGTCGTGCTCAGAATCCCTCCTTCCCCGCCGACCTGATCAGGGATATGGTTAAAGAGCAGATACAACACATTCTAGGGAAAGCCAAGGAGCTATGACGGAGCTCAAAGATATAGTGGCGAATCTGATCCGTTCAGGAACTCGGATGTCTCCCCCTTCAGCCCCAGACGTATCAAAGAAACCTCCTTCGATAAAAACAACCCATAGAAATTTGCCTTAAAAGCTCCATATATAGATGGTACCATAACTCTGGATGACATAGGTGTCCGCCCTCTAGAGGACCTAGAATTTACCCTCCAGGACAAAAATTCCCATTCAACGGATTCGTTCGTTTGAAAGAGCATGCCTTGGTTAGGTTAGACAAGGTACCGAAGGTAACGGTAATATTTCCTAAAGAGCAGACCCAAGCGGTCTGGGCCAGGATGTTGTCGGTCTGGGGGTACGCTAATTCCAAGCTCACCCCCACACAATGGGGCCTACGCCATATCTACAACTGCTCTCGTTATTACCTTGCCTATTACAGATAAATTGACAGGTCTTACTATTCAAGCTGTCAAAGAAGGTTGTACCATGCCGGCTCTAAAAGTGACGAACCCCACCTCGGGTAGTCCCTAGCCTCGCTTTATCCCACTGAGACCTTGTTTCGGATATTCACGAAGAACCTATCTCTGTCCTACAAAATCGACCTAAACGCTTTGTGGTCTGCTCGGGTTATTTGTGGGAAATACGTTCTGTCTGAGGCCTCTATCAGACATGAACCGAACAGGCTGAAAGCTTTCTCCTGCTGGGGTAAAACCCTCTTTCCTCAGGAGGAGGTGATCAAGGTTCTACAAGATGATACGAGAGCAAACCAAAATTGCAGGCGAGGCGGGGCCCCACTGCCAGAAAGAAGGTCGAAGCCCAAAAGCAAGCTTTCTTCAAGAAGAAGCAGAGATTTACCCCTTACAAGTCAAACCGGGGTCACTCCCATCAATCGTCAGTTAACTACTTGTCATCACAGTCTCCCTCTGCTTCGACGTCTCTGCATCCGAATCCCCCTCATCAGGTGGTCTACCTCACTAATTCCCCAAGTACACAACCCAACCCCGTTTGGCTGTCCTTGCCTGAATACAACCCTAGCTCCAAACCCTCAGGTTCCTTTCGTGGACACCAGAGAGGAAGCTACAGGGGTAGATGACAGTTCCGCCATCGATGCGGACCTAGGACAAAGGGGGCTCGGGGAAGGAAAGGACCTAGATTCACTCCCTCACAATGATGTGGTCCCGGTAGGGGGGAGACTTTACCACTTTCGAGACCATTGGACCTTCCGTCCGTGGGATCATAGCATAATCGCTAAAGGTTTGGGGTGGAAATGGCCACAAGGTTCTCCTCCTCCACCAGTGACCTTCTCCCAAAAACTCACTCCCATCCTGAAAGAGTACACCACAGAGTTACTCAAGAAGAAAGCAATCAAACGGGTTCGATCGCTGAAGTTCCAAGGCCGCCTGTTCACAATTCCGAAGAAAGGCTTGTCGGCATTGAGAGTGGACCGGGACTTGTCAAAGCTAAACTCTTACATTCTCTGCGACAAGTTCCGGATGTTGACTATCTCTCAGGTACGGACCTTACTTCCCCGTGGGGCCGTCACCACCTCTATCGACCTTACCGACGCCTATTATCATGTGCCAATAGCTCGAAACTTCTCTCCTTATCTGGGTTTCCGCCTAGGCAGGAAAGCCTTCGCGTTCAAAGTCATGCCCTTCGGCCTCAATATTGATCCCAGGATATTCACAAAACTGGGAGAGAGAGTGTTAGAACAACTCAGGAACAGAGGGATACAGATCATTGCTTATCTGGACGGTTGGTTCATTTGGGCCCGGTCGGCCATAGAAGGCAACAGAGCTACGAAGGAAGTACTTCGATTTCTCGCCAACCTGGGATTTCGGGTCAATCTCCAAAAGTCCCGCCTGCAACCATCAGACCACTTAAAATGGTTGGGCATTAAGTGGGACCTTTCGAAGCACACGTTCTCTCCCTTCCAAAAGGGTAAGAGAAATAGCTTCCAAGATCAAGAATTTTCTCAAACACAAACAGGTGTCCAGAAGAGCCTTAGAAAAAAGCCTTCTCCAATTCACTTCAGTAACAGATCTCCTATTAAAAGCCAAACTCAAAGACATCAATCGAGTTTGGAGAGAGCTACAGTACCTTTAAGAGACAAGGTCTCGAAGATCCCCTCTGTCTTGAAAATGAGACTAAGCCCATGGTCCGAACCGACGAACCTCTCCAAATCGGTTCCTCTACAAATTACCACCTCCACAAGTGACATTCCATACAGACGCGTCTCTTAAGTGGATGGGGGGATTCCTCCGAGCATCAGATGTTTCAGGGCTCTTGGTCACCCGCCATGAAACAGTCCCATATCAATGTTCTCGATGCCATGGCAGTGTTCTTGACCCTGAAGAGACTCTCTCCTCCGAGGTCGACCCACATCAGAGTAGTCAGACAGCACAGACGTAGTACACTGCATCAACAGAGGCGGATCCAAGTCACCCAACCTGAATCAGATCCTGGTCACTATCTTCGCCTGGGCAACAGAAAAGAACTGGTTCCTGTCAGCAACTCACCTAGCGGGAGTCCAGAATGTGAGAGCGGACTCACTATCCAGGACGAAACCAATGGAGTCAGAATGGTCTCTAGACAATTTCTTTCCGGTGGATACTCAGGCTGGTTCCGGGACTCAGGTAGATCTACTCGCAACTCAGATGAATCACAAACTTCCTTGTTATGTGAACTCAACCCTGGACCCTCAGGCTTACGCCATGGACGCATTAACCCTGGATTGGAACCATTGGAAGAAGGTTTACCTATTTCCACCAGTGAATCTTCTAATGAAAGTTTTACACAAACTACGCTCCTTCCGGGGGGCAGTGGCTTTAGTACCACCTCACTGGCCAAAGAACAGTTGGTTTCCTCTCCTCCTCGAGTTGAAACTCCGTCTCTTCTGGATCCCGTTCCCCAAACTGACCCAAGTAATCCAAACTAACTGTGTCAGATTCCTCAAGGATAGCCAATAACTCTAACTTTGTGGACTACATGAAGTTTGCAGCTCGTAGAGATGCGAATATTGACCCGGAAAACGTTCTCTTCATCGAATCAGACAAAAGGGACTCGACAATTTGTCAATATGATTCGGCCGTTAAGAACTAGCGGATTTCCTAAGAGTTCAGACCATACTCGTATGTCTCCGAATTTAGCCATCTCTTTTTTGAGGTTCCTATTTGGCAAAGACCTAGCAGCTAGCACTTTAACCACCATCAAGTCAGCTTTGAAGATCTTCCTTGTTGGGTTTAACATTAACCTAGCTGATTCCTATTTCTCATCTATTCCAAAAACATGTGCTAGGCTTCGACCTTCGGTTCGGCCACAAAAGGTCTCCTAGTCTCTAAACGATGTCCTCAAACTTGCGACAGACACGGACAATGAATCCTGCTCTTATATCAATCTTCTTAGGAAGACTTTCTAACGGCTTTGGCCTCTGGTGCTGGAATATCAGAACTAGTAGCTCTCTCACGAAACCCGGAAAACATAGATTTCCTCCCTTCAGCCGAAGTACTCCTTTCTCCAGACAAAGCTTTCCAAGCTAAAAATGATTATCCGCAAAATAGGTGCTCCCCTCGAAAGATTATCTTTCTTCCCCAGGATCCTTTCTCTGTGTCCAGTCACTACTCTCAGGGCCTTTTTAGCTAGAACTGCCACCCGCTCGTCTGGCCCCTTAGTTATCAGGATACAAGAAGGTACTATTTCCATACACGGTATCAGGCAACAAATCCTCTACTTCATTAAACATACTAATCCTTAATCATTTCCCCAGGATCATGATATACGGTCAGTAGATACCTCCATCAATTACTTCCAGAACAGGGACTTTGATGACTTTAAAAAATATACGGGTTGGAAATCCCCAGTGGTTTTCAAACGCCACTATCTAAAGAATTTACAGGCCCTTAAATACCAGACGACGGTGGCAGCGGGGAGTCTTATCTCTCCCCATTGATCTCTTCTTCTTCCTTTCTTCCATCTCTTCTCTTCTCCCTCCTATCCGCCACTCTCACCACGTCGCTACACTCCTGGGTAGTTCGTTAGCCCTATGATATTTACCATGTTTAATTCCTATGGTTTAACTGTTATTGTAGTTACCGTTCCTTTAATGTTTAGATATGCTTAGACATGTAAGGTTTGATGCCTTTTGCGTTTCGACACTCAGTTGATTCCTTGTCTTCATAGTTATTTAGCCTTACGTTCCCTATGTCATTTGGCTAGTTGGTAATTTGAGGTTTACTTACATTATTATATTTTATTATTGTCGTACATGGTGTTTGTATTCTCCTCATTATGTTATTACTTTATTGGGTTTGGAAGGCATTCTCTGCTACATTTTCACCCGCCGTCACAGGTTGACCAAGAAAAGGGATTTTGACGAAGGAAAAATCTATTTCTGGGGAGAGACCCGTGACGCCCGGTGAAACCCTTCCCGGTTATTTTTGTACGGACCCACCCTTTCCTTGCCTAGCCATATGTTCTTGCAGAAGGATGACCTAGAGGGCATTCGTGTTTGGTGACGGTGGCGTGGTCCAAGTATGGTTTCTGGGGCCTTTGTTACAGCCCTTCCCTTCGATGAAGGAATCATCTAAATGGAAGACAGCCTGTGAATAGTGGTTTTCACACACCCCTGGTGTATACACGACACCCACGAGGTGCTCGCGCGAAGGTAGTAATCTCTTCATTCCATGCTTTTATCTTTCTCTGGTATATTTGGAAGATTTATATAAAAAAAAGTGTGAAGAAGGACTTTTTCCCCGTGCGTCACAGGTCTCTCCCGAGAAATAGATTTTTCCTTCGTCAAAATCCCTTAATTATACAAAAATAACAAATTCGTAGATAATTTATATTTTTCCTAACTATACAAACCTTAGCTATTTACATGAAGTGATTACTTCGGCGCAACCGATGACGAGCCATAAAGTTTTAACGAGGGTTTCCTACCCCAAGGCTAGTTAGCGCGGGGGGGTTAGGGAGCTACCCCTCCCCCTCACAAACACACACACCGGAGAATACTCCACTTTACTTATCTTGGGGGACAGGACTGGAGGGCATATAACTGTAAATAGCTAAAATTTGTATAGTTAGGAAAAATACAAATTATCTACGAATTTGTTATTTGTTCCATAACTGAAATACAAACCACGCTATTTACATGGGGTGACTTAACCCTTAGGAAGGGTGGTAAGTCCCGGCCATACTGGCTTTGGCTTGCCCGGGGATTCCCTATTCGAACGATCAATTACTCGGACAATAGGGAATCCCTGCTCCTCGCTGGCGGTTGTGAAACTGCCGCGGCCTACGTAAGCTGTGTGCAAAGGTGAAAAGTGACTTGTCCCAGGCAGTTGCCCAGGAGTCCCTCCGAAGAGGATCCAGGCTAGGACTCTCCCAATACCACCTCGTCAGGGTATGGGGACATGACAGTATTAGACCTAATACTAGGAACACAAGGAAGCATGATCTACCTGCAGTGGTTTGAGGTCAGCTGTGCAGAGAACCCAGGATGCTGCTTTCTCCGTGGGAGAAGAGGATGAAGAAAAGGATAAGGGCCAGACTGATCTTTTCATTCATGCAGACTAACACCAGGTAACAATGCCCTCAACCTTCTGCTACTTGTCCATCAAGGAGCCTGAGGTTTGGACCAGCTGTTGTGAAGCCACCACAGGGCCGATAGAAACATATCGAGCCTCCTGTGGGTAATGTCATGCAGGTAAGAGGCTGAGAAGTAGGTCTAATGCTTCAACATCCCCTCTTGCAGGACCTGCGTCACTGAAAGATGCTCCATGAAGGGCAGGGACGTATCTAAGCCCCTGACATCATGGGCTCTAGGGCGGTGTGACAGAGAAGTGTCAGGATTCAAGGCAGGGTGTAGCACCCTGCGAATCCAGGCCGAGATGGTACTCCTGGAGACCCTTCTCCACGTTACCCAGGATCCATGAACGAGACTTGGACCTGGAGATGAACTGCAACTGTTCTCTGAAGACACCAGCTCGGACTCCCTACCGGCAAGGTAGGAGATGGACTGAGTCATCTGCCACAGGACGGAGACTCGAACCCTGGAAGGAGTCGAAGCGGGTCCGGCACTCCCAGATTCTGAGTCTCGGCAACAAACCTCAGGGACGAACCTGAATGTTGCCTCCCCCTAACCCCCTGAATGGGCGAAGTCGTAAGAGAGACCATGTGACTCGCTTGGCTGAAGATAGGCTAGCAGGAACACTGTCTACCCAGAAAGGTAGTGGGCTGGGGACTTACGTAGTGGTTCGTCAGGGGGTCTCTTTAGAGACTCGAGGACTCGAACCACGTCCCAAGGAGGTGGTCTCACCTTCGACTGAGGGCGCAGGAGAGGACAAGGCTTCGCATGCGAAGGAAGAGTTCCAGCGCGGGGAGAAATATTTATCCCTAGAGCCAAAAGGCAATACTTAAGGCTGAGGGATAGCCTTTCACAGTCGAAACTGGAAGGCACACATATCCCGCAAACCCACTAGGGGCTCCGCTATTGCTGGAAGCGGCAACGTGTGGAAGGATGCCCTTTCCCCGACACCGGTCACAGAAACTCGTCCTATCGCCTGGGAGACTACGGCGGAAGACTTGCGCAGGTGTCCAGGCCTCCTTTTCGCCACTTTTTGCGAAAATCATCTCTCTTTGGGGAGATTCTGGAGAGACTCCCGGCGGGAAGAGGAGCAAGCTACGGAGGCAACACATCGATGGTGTCCAACTGTTGCTGGAAGGCCTTCTACCAGAGGGCCTTGGGATCCGTGACCGTGGAGCAGTACAGCGGGAGCTTCTAGCTCAGTGCTGTAGCGAAATGGTCCACCGAGGGAGCCCCACCGAGGCAGGCCTTGTAGGCTACTTGAGGATCCAAAGACCACTCGGAAAGTGGTGTCCGTGACACACTGCTCAGACTGTCGGCGAGCCCATTCCTTTGTCTGGAATCAAGCGAGCTGCCAAGGAGACCGAGGGGGACTCACACCATCCCGGTATCTCTACCGCAGGATGGGATGATTGTACTGAAAAGTACCTCCTTGTCTGGGCCAGAAAACCCTCACTGTGGTGTTGTTGATCCTCATAACCACAGAGTAGTCCGCCAGGCTATGTGGAGCTACTGAAGAGCCAGAAACACTGTTTCCATCTCTAGTAGGACTAGAGAAGGTTCTTCCTGGTTCTGACCCCCGGCCTGAGGACCCGTGGATCAGAACGTGCCCACCCCCCCACCCCCTTCTTTGACGCGTCCGAAAACAGCATCAAATTAGGGGGAAGGACGAGAAGGACCAATCCCTCTTGTAGGGCCTCGTCAGCTTCCCACCCCTATGGGTCCGTCTGTACCATTTGTCCCCTACTCCCCCGCGCCCCGAGTCGCCACTGGAGAGATCTCAACCTGGGGCGACTGTAGAACCCAGACGGGCCAGGGAGAAGACGTGTAACAACCTTGGGTTGGAGGGTCTTCTCGTGTGAGGAGAGGTCTCGCGACATTCCTCTGCCTTGGTACCCTGACGTCTGAAGGGAAGGCTACGGGAGATAGGAGATTAAGACCAGGCTCGGTATACCAGACTCTGAGAGGGCTGCGGGGAGGACTCCTCAAGGACCACCATGATCTTTAGAACTTGGTAAAGTCCGAGGAGCTTGTCCCGATGACGAAGAAGGGAAGCCTTCGAGTCTGCCAGGATCGGCCAGCTACCCAGGAAATGGAGTGGCCGGATGCCGATGCTGAGAGGCCGTGAAGAGATCCGAGAGGAAGTACTGGAGAACTGTTGAGGTGCCGTGGAGAGGCCGAAGCACAGCCCTTGAACTGGTATACCCGCCTCCCAGGCGGACTCCAAAGTACTTCCTTGAAGATGGGTGAACCAAGACCGGAAGTACGAGTCCTACCGGACCAGTGTACCCATGAAGGCTTGCGGTCTCACCGCAAAGCTGACCGCGCCTGCTGTCGCTATGCTAAACGGAGACTGTTTGACAACCCCGTACAGAGTCGTGATGGGAAGGAGACGATTACGGAGGCCTCGAAACCCGTTGGCCACCTCTTGGAGGGGGCGCCTCTCCGACATGGACTGGACTTCCGCCCGGAGGGGCCGTCCCCTCACCGATCCCTACCCAGGGAGGGAGGGGCTCGAAACCATCCGGGACTGTTGAAGGAGACAAGCTCGGAGAGCTGGCCCTTGGCCTAGTCTCTGGCGCTCTCGATTCCCTGAGACAAGGGCAAGCTGCACTGGCGTAAGGGAGTCCTTGGGTGAGTAGTACTCGGTCCAGGACCGAATCCTTCCCTTACCGAAGAGGAATCTCTGAATCTGGGATCCCCTTGAGGGTTCTCCTGAGGGACAGAACCTGCCAGAACGCAAGTTCCGACCCCTGGGGTTCCTCCTCTTGATGGACTGGCAGCAAGGTCTCCCATCCCCAGAAGCTCTTCCTGGGGGACTCGTAGACATGCTCCAAAGGTCCAACTGGATCCTGTCGGATCCTTGCAGAAGAGAGGGCCTTAGGATCCCTCCTAGGAAGGAAAAAGGACCCCAGTGATGAAGGATGTAAGACTTTGCCCCCTCAACACGATAAGACCCTCAGGAAGAGGCGGGGATTCTCCCTATGGAGTGAAGAAGGAGAGGACCGGGTCTTCCGACCCTCCTGGGGATGGGCAAAGCTCATCAACAGGGGAGGGGAGATAGAATCTGAGGAGGGCTCATCGTCTGCGTAAGGACTCGAAGGGAAAGGATAGTCCTGGGGGAAGATACCATGCCAGGGATTCCTCTCACCCACTTCAGGGGGAGAGGAAGCTGCTACTGATTAGTGACCCCAGTCAGAAGGCACAGGCTCATCGCCTGCTTGAGCCCTCTGACGACGGCATCCCACCAGGGTCGGCGGAATGCCGACCAATCCTCGCGCTGACAGGGAGTCCCTCTGGTGGGAAGAGGATCGATCGATCCTCTGGGGGAGATGACACATGAGGGTTCGCCCGTAGAGAATCTGCATTGAAGGGAGAAGAGACCTTTGACCTGTCCGGAAACCTGGGCCACTTCCGGAGAGGGCGCTGCTCTGCGCTGCGGGGGAGGGAAACGCGGAGGTGGCCTGACTGCCATAAGCCCTAATGTAAACAGGGCGTGGTCGTGCCAGAGAACGGTGCGCCGATCACGCTGACGATCATGCGAAAAGCACAGATCTGGGTAGCACATGAATAAAGCATGCGTAGCAGAATAACCGCGCCCGCATGCCCACATACCCGCGTGAGCTTATCGGCGACCGCGTGAACAATCCACGCATCTCCGCGTATATGAAGATCGCTGGCGCTTGCGCGTGAAAGATCGTAGGCGAGGGAAACCATCCCACGCATGAACGATCTCAGCGAAAAAAGATCGCCGGTGCTAGCGCCGTCGGCGATTGCATGTGAGGGCTGCGGGGAGGACTCCTCGAGGACCACCATGATCTTTAGAACTTAGTAAAGTCCGAGGAGCTTGTCCCGATGACAAAGAAGGGAAGCCTTTGAGTCTGGCAGGATCGGCAGGCCACGCAGGAAACGGAGTGGCCGGATGACTATGCTGGGAGCCCGTGAAGAGATCCGAGAGGAAGTATCGGAGAACAATTGAAGTGCCGTGAAGAGGCCGAAGCACAGCCCTTGAACTGGTATACCCGCCTTCCATGCGGACTCCAAAGTACTTCCTTGAAGATGGGTGAACCAAGACCGGAAGTACGAGTCCTACCGGACCAGTGTACCCATGAAGACTTGTGGTCTCACCGCAAAGCTGACCGCGCCTGCTGTCGCTATGCTAAACGGAGACTGTTTGAACACCCCGTACAGAGTCGTGATGGGAAGGAGACGATTACGGAGGCCTCGAAACCCGTTGGCCTCCTCTTGGAGGGGGCGCCTCTCCGACATGTCTGGACTTCCGCCCGGAGGGGCCGTCCACTCACCAATCCCTACCCAGGGAGGAGGGAGGGGCTCGAAACCAACCGGGACTGTTCAAGGAGACAAGCTCGGAGAGCTGGCCCTTGGCCTAGTCTCTGGCGCTCTCGATTCCCTGAGACAAGGGCAAGCTGCACTGGCGTAAGGGAGTCCTTGGGTGAGTAGAACTCGGTCGAGGACCGAATCCTTCCCTTACCGAAGAGGAATCTCTGAATCTGGGATCCCCTTGAGGGTTCTCCTGAGGGACAGAACCTGCCAGAACGCAAGTTCCGACCCCTGGAGCTCCTCCTCCTGATGGACTGGCAGCAAGGTCTCCCATTCCCGGAGGCTCTTCCTGGGGAGACTCGTACACATGCCCCAAAGGTCCAACTGGATCCTGTCGGATCCTAGCGGAAGGTAGGGCCTTTAGATCCCTCCTAAGAGGGAAACAGGACCCCAGCAATGAAGGGTATAAGGCTTCGCCCCCTCTGCATGATAGGACCCTTAGGAAGAGGCGGGGAATCTCCCTATGGAGTGAAGGGGGAGAGGACCGGGTCTTCCGACCCTCCTGGGGATGGGCAAAGCTCATTCGCAGGGGAGGGGAGATGGAGTCTGAGGAGGGCTCATCGCCTGCGTAAGGACTCGCGAAGGGACAGAATAGTCCTTGGGGAAGATACTATGCCAGGGATTCCTCTCACCCCCTTCAGGGGGAGAGGAAGCTGCTACTGATTAGTGACCCCTAGTCGGAAGGCACAGGCTCATCGCCTGCTTGAGTGCTCTGATGATGACATCCCACCAGGGATGCCGACCAATCCTCGCGCTGACAGAGTCCCTCTGGAGGGAAGAGGATAGTTTGATCCTCTGGGGGAGATGACACATAAGGGTTCGCCTGTAGAGAATCTGCAGTGAAGGGAGAAGCAACCTTTGACCTGTCCGGAAACCTTTCCCCCCCCTCCCCCCCCCGGAGAGGGCGCTGCTCTGCGCTGCGGGGGAGGGAAACGCGGAGGTGGCCTGACCGCCAAAAGCCCTGATGTGAACAGGGCGCGGTCGTGTCGGAGAACGGTGCGCCAATCACGCTGATGATCGCGCGAAAAGCACAGATCTTAGTATGCGTAGCAGAATAACCACGCCCACATGCCCATGTACCCGCGTGAGCGTGGGCGTATCGGCGACCACGTGAACGATCTCCGCGTGCAATAAGATTGCTGGCGCTTGAACGTGAAAGATCGTGGGCGATGGAAACCATCCGACGCGCGAACGATCTCGGCGAAAAAAGATCGCCGATGCTAGCGCTGTCGGCGATTGCATGTGGGAAACCATCCCACGCACGGAAAAATAACGCTGACGATCTTCGGTGCTAACGTGAGTACAAAGATCGTCGGCGCTAGCGCGAGGGAAAAACCGTAGGAGACAGTGACCGGGGACCCATAGTGCCCGCGTGCGAATGATCTCCAACTATGCGAGACGATCGTCGGCGATTCGCGCGAGCCCGGACGATCTTCGACGCTCACGCGTAAGCGAAGATTATCGGGGCTCGCGCGTGCGAGAAGATAGTCGGCTATCACAAGCGGGAACCTTGGTAGCCACGCGCGGACGATTCGTCCGATGATTGCGTGAGCCTCGATGATCGGCGGCAAACGGCTGTCGACGATTGTGGCAGAGAACAGATCGCGAATGGCCTCGTTGCCGTGCGCGGGAAACCATCCCGCGCACAGAACGATCATCGGAGCTAAAGCGTACTAAGAAGATCGTCGGCGCTTCCGCTTAGCGCCGGATCCGAAGATCGCCGACTAACGGCCGTCGATGATCGCGTGCGGAGAACCGCGCGCGAACGGCCTAGTTGTCGCGAGCGGGAAACCATCCCGCGCACACCCCGATTCTCGGCGCTTACGCACACTAAGAAGATCGTCAGCGCTTGCGTGCCTAGCACAGAATCCGAAGATCGTCAGCGCTTGCGTGCCTAGCACAGAATCCGAAGATCGCCGGCTAACGACCGTTGCCGGGTTGACGATCGCAAGCAGAAGGGCCTTTAAGGTAGCACGCGGGTAATCATCAACGCTTACGCGTCAGCGCGAACAGAAGATCGTTGACTAACGGCCCTCGACGATCGCGAGAGGGCGATCATCAACGCTTACGCGTTAGCGCAAACAGAAGATCGTCGGCTAACGATCATCGACGATCGCGAGATCAACGCTTACGCGTTAGCGCGAACAGAAGATCGTTGGCTAAAACGTAGACGATGGCGAGATCGCGAGTGGGAAATAATTCCGCACGCGGGCGGTCTTCAGCGCTTGTGCGTTAGTAAAGATCGTAGGCTCCTGCACAACAGAAGATCGTCTGAAATGGTTGAAGGATCGCTAACTCGTAGATCAGGAACTGGGATGTGTCCCTAAAAGGGAGAGCATCCCCTGAAGAGGACCAGGAGGTCTACTTCAGTGCCGACGATCAACTGAGGGACTGCTATATATTCAGAGGAGTGGTCTCTGCGAAGTACCTTTCCCGTGAACGGGAGAGGTGGCCTTCATAGAAGAGACTTGAGACACCGAAGGCTGAACTGCTGGTGAGCGCCATTGCGCTATCTCAGGAACCCCAACGATGTGCGCAAATGCGCAGAAACGTTGGTAGCAGCCTAACTGAATACTGGAACAGGGTGTCTCTAAGGCAGACTCAGGAACAGCAGGAACAATAGTCGAGCGCTAGCGCGTAAGGGAACGTTGGAGCCCAGGTGATACCTGGCACTTAAGGGACTTACTCTGGGTGTGAGAAAGTCTCTCCTGCCACAAAGGGAGGAGCCAGTTAGATAACGGGGGCGTGGGCGCCCAAGGCGCGTCTGCAGCCAGGAACGGATACGGCAGGCAACAGGAACACTGAGGGACGAGAGACCAAGGGTCTAACGTAGCCTGAGTAGCGAGGCCCCTAGGGGATAGTTGCGAGACCCCAGAGGGTCAATGCAACGAGAAACCGAAGTTTCTCCGTAACTAAACACCGAAGTGTAGAAGTGACTAAAGTTACGAGAGACCGAGGGAACTGCGTAACTAAGATCCAAAACCCCGAAGGGTCAGGGAAAGAGAGAAACCGAAGTTAACCTGACACTAACACCGAAATGCTAGTGACTGAACAGCAAGCTGTTGACGACAGGAACAATCCTCCGAAGAGGAGTCTCTATGAGTGGTCTCTCGCGAACGAGAGATTGATTGATTGATTGAAAGTTCTCTGGCATCCCGACATCTAAGGTCATTGACGCCGATACCATTTACTGTATATGAAAATTAAAAGAGAATTCGATTAAAACCATAAAAATTAAGAAGTCATTAAAATAGTTAAATAGTTTTCAGAAGACCTGCTTCTGAAATAAATCTAAAAATTCCGCTCGCATAGTAAGACACATCATGTCCAAGAATCTTGGCAAGGATAAACCTGCCATCCTCACCTCGAGCCTCAAACAGATATCTATTTCTTAAGTTAGTAAAATTAGGGCATTCGGTCAACAAATGCCTCACTGTTAAAGGTACTAAGCAGTCCTCGCAATACGGTTGGTGTTGGCCCTTCAGCAGAAACTCGTGTGTCAACCGTGTGTGACCAATACGGAGACGACAAAGAGTCGTCTCCCATTTTCGGGGAATCATGTTATACCTCCAAGGTGATATGATATTTGTTACTTCCCTCATTTTATTGCCGTCTTGACTGTCCCAGTGCTGTTGCCATTTATCACAAACCAATTTCTTGATGTAAGGTAGGAGATCGTTACATGGAATGGGATACCTCCTTGGTAACAACTCGGATGCCGCATTCTTCGCCAGTAAATCTGCCTTCTCATTCCCAGACACACCTACATGTGCTGGAACCCAACAAAATCGAACAGTTATACCTTTCCGTCCAATAATAAAAAGCCATTCTAAAATCTTTAAAACTAGAGGGTTACTAGAATTAAAAACTTCTAAAGCTTGAAGAACACTCCTTGCATCACTAAAAATTGTAAAATTACCCTCCTTTTCCAAAGCTATTTTCTCAATAGCGGTTAATATGCCATACAGTTCGGCAGTAAATATGGAAGCTGTTAGAGGAAGTGCACCTCTACAATTAAAATCATTACTATGTACTCCAAATCCAACGCCAGCATCAGATTTGGAGCCATCAGTATATATAAAAGTCGATCCCCTATGTTCTTCGACATGTTCCATAAAAAGAGACCTGGATTCTAAGTCAGTCATATTCTTCTTAACTCCAATAAAGTATTTACAAAATGATATGTCAGGTAATTTCCATGGAGGCGTTGATGATACCTTGAATGGAAGTACCTTATTTCTAATTATATCCAGACTATTTAAAAATCGTTTCACCCGAAAGCCATAAGGTTGAGGAGATTTTGGGTGCAACTCAAAGTATGATGCGTGTCTTACAAGGCTTGCAGTCTGAAAGGCTAGAGAGCTAGGGAGTCTTTGCAATCTAAACCAATACCGAAGAATGGAAGACATTCGGTAAAGGTCTAGAGGTAACTCTCCACCATCAACAAGGAGACTTGGGATAGGCGAGGTTTTAAAAGCTCCAGTAGATAATCTAATACCTGCATGATGTATCGAGTCTAATATTTTTAACCGGCTTGGGGTGGCTGAAGAATATACCTCACAACCATAACTAATTTTGGAAAAAATCAAGGCCTTGTATAATTTTAAAATAGTATTGCGGTCTGCCCCCCATGATGTATGGGACAATACTTTTAAGATATTCAGAGCTTCAACACATTTAGTTTTTAGCGCTTTTAGGTGAGAAACCCATGTAAGTCTACAGTCAAATATCAAACCTAAAAATTTGGTTTCCGATACACATGGTATCCGTTGACCTTTAATGTATATATCCGGGTCTGGATGTACTCCCCGGATACGACAAAAATGGACAATGGTAGTTTTACTTGTCGAGAACTTAAATCCATTCATGTCAGCCCACTGGATAATTTTATCAATAGAGAGTTGGATTTTTCTCTCAACCATTGCCATTCTAGTGCCAGCAAATGATATTGAGAGATCATCCACAAATAGTGTTGAGAGAACATCCTGGGGAATGGCTGAGGATATCCCATTAATTGCTAGTGCAAAAAGGGTTACACTCAGCACACTACCCTGAGGAACTCCTTCTTCCTGGCACTTACTCTCTGATAGAGTTTCCCCCACTCTCACTTGAAAAACTCTACGTGAAAGAAATGCCTGAATAAATAGTGGCAGCTCTCCTCTCAATCCCAATTCATGAATGGTTTTAAGAATACCATATCTCCATGTGGTATCATATGCCTTTTCAAGGTCAAAAAATACTGTAACATGGTGCTGTTTGGAAGCAAAGGCTTCACAAATAGAAGACTCAAGTCGTATCAACACATCAGTCGTTGAGTGCATTTTTCGGAATCCACATTGAATCGGTGATAAAATACCTTTCTTTTCAAGGTACCATATCAGCCTTGCATTGACCATCTTCTCCATAATTTTACATAAACAAGATGTCAATGCAATAGGACGATAGTTTGCTGCTAAAAACTTGTCTTTACCGGGTTTTAAAAAGGCTAAAATAATGGCTAGTTCCCAAACACTTGGGTAACTATGATCATGCCATATTCTATTAATAATGCTTAAAATAAATAGCTTTGTATTAAAATGTACATGTTTAATCATTGCATATGGAATTCCATCGGGTCCAGGGGCTGTATCGTTGCAATGAGCAAGTGCGGAATCAAATTCTCTTTCTGTGAAAGGAGAATTATACGACTCTTCCCTTCTTGTTGCAAAATTTAAAATTTTCTTTTCTTCAGTGCTCCTATACTGGTGACCAGGGGCTCCTTCACACTTGCTGGATACATTTGAAAAATGATTAGCCAAGGCATTGCTAACTTCATTTGCTTCAGTTACATACTGGCCATTCACCTTCAACACTGGTGGTGGGTTGGGGGTGAATTTGCCAGCTATCTTTTTTACTTTCCTCCACACAGAAGATGGTGGTGTTCTACTGTTAATAGAGGAAACAAAAGACATCCATGACTGGCGCCTTGCTTCTTTCATGGCACGACGGAACTGTGCTCTACATTTCTTGTACATAATTAAATTCTCATCAGTTCGGAGTCTACGCAATCGTGTTAGAGATCTTCTTGTGGCTCTGTGGAGTGCAGTTAGTTCTGAAGACCACCACGGGACTGGTCGTCGTTTGAATAACCCTGTTGTTTTGGGAATTGAATTGACTCCTGCTGTATGAAGAGTTCCATTCAGCAGGTCTATAGCATCATCAATACTTTCAAACTGTTCTGCTCTCCCTTCGATTTCACTTAGCTCGGAAAATTTAACCCAGTCTGCCTTGTCTAGATTCCAACGTGGCGATCTTTGCAAAGGTGGACCCTTGTTGGTGTTTATAATGATTGGTGCATGATCACTAGTATGCCAATCATCTAATGTCCTCCAATCAAAATCAAGAAGGCAGTTAGAGCTTGCAATTGAAAGGTCAATACATGACAAAGTACCTGTCTGAACATGGAAGTGTGTGGGCTCTCCTGTATTAAGGAGCCCCACATCCTCATTCTCCACAATTGATGAGATAATATTGCCCCTTGTGTTGGCCAAAACATCACCCCATAAAGGATGTCTACCATTCATATCTCCCAGTAAGAGAAAAGGTTGAGGGAGTTGTTGAATAACTTCTGCTAAATCATCATATAAAATATCATCATTTGGAGGTAAGTACAGAGAGCATATTGTATATTTTCTCCCTATATCAATTTGTACAACAACTGCCTGCAGGGTTGTACGTATAGATATGGGTATTTGGGGAACATCTCGACGAATGTACATGAGACTTCCGCCATGGCTCCCTGCTTGTTGATTATATGGTGTTCTATAGCTAACATACTCTCGAGGACTAGGAGTGTTAGAATCAAGCATACTTTCCTGTAGACATACTATTATGGGGGAATGCTCATGAATTAGGAGCTTAAGTTCTTCATATTTCGCCCTCAAACCCTGACAGTTCCATTGCAAAATGGAGGAGAAAACTATGGATTATTTCTGGAAGACGTCTTGGATGAGGTCTTCCCATTAGCAGTTTTTAATCTAACATTATTACTTGTAGGTTTCTTCAGAGATGGTCTTGTTATGTTGGGTTTTACGTTGGAGTTTTTCTTTGTATCTTTTTTATATATTTGTTGAGGGGGATGGTGGACCTCAACTTGAATTTCTGATTTATTTAAATTGTCTTCTGGTTGATCGCCAACATCAACAGACAAAACATCATATTTATTTGATGTCATAATTCTAGTATTTCTTATGGAAGGGGGTGAGAGAGATGGAGGTCTCTCTCTTTTACGATTAATAGGTTGCAGGTTACCAGGTTTTTGTACCTTCCCCACTACAGGTACACCTGATAACTTGGTGTCAGGTGGAATCTCCATTAAATCAGGCAAGGATATGGCCTGGGAGAGGTTAGTACTATCCTTTGTAATGGGGGACAAAGGTTTGATAGTGGTGGGCAATGTCTTTTTGTTGATACTCAATGATAAATCTTTAGGAGGAGATGTTCTTGTCTTATGCAGCACTTTATCAATAGATTGTGAATTCCTTTTTCGAGAACTACCTACAGTAGTAGGTGGGTGAGATGATTCCCGAGGAACTTTTTCTCCTGTTTTTAATGTTTTTGCATAAGTATTAGATTTATTTAATAATCTCTTGGCATGCCCCACGCTTACATGTTCAATAATTGATTTATTGAGGGCAGCCTCTTCTAACTTATAAAACTGGCAGCTCCTATCATTAGATTTATGATTAGAGTTGCAGTTTAAGCATCTTGCCTCAAGTGTACAATCCCCATGGTAAATTTTGGAGCAAGTATTACAAATTTTTTCATTATTGCAAACTTTGGAAGGATGTCCAAATTTAAAGCAATTATAACATTGCAGTGGCTTCTGCTTAAAAGGTTGAACTCTGATCCTTTCGTTTTCTATGTCTATGTGGAAAGGTACATCAGCATCCTGGAAAGTAAGAACAATCATTGATGTTCCAGGTACTTTATGTACTTTCCACACTGATAGGGGACACATGGCCAATATCTCCTCTTCAGTAAATTCATACAGATCCCTATTAAAAACCACTCCCCTTCCATAGCTCGCGAACGAGAGAGGTGAGCACTTCGTAGAACAGACTGGTGAAGGAGCCCCGAAAGGCCGTGAGATCAGCAGACGTAAACAGGAACAATCCTTCAAAGGGGAGTCTCTGTGAGTGTCCTCTCACGCGAACGGGAGGGGACACTTCGTAGAAGAGACAAGAGGAGCGATCCTCCGAGGAGGAGCCCTTAGTGCGGCGTCCCTCACGAACGAGAGAGGGCCAGACTGAACCTGCGGCTGCTCAGCCCCGAGAGCATAGTCGCTAGTACCATGGTCTAGCCTTGCAACCGCTCAGCCCCGAGAGCATAGTTGCTAGTACCATGGTCTAGCCTTGCAACCGCTCAGCCCCTTGAGCAAGTCACAAGGGCGGTTGCTCAGCCCCCAAGAGCATAACCACCGAGGACCAGGGAAAAGTAAAAAAAGGGAAGTTAACTAACTACCCTGGAGGCGAACCTCCTTATCGTTCTAGGATGCAATGAAGAGCTGGCAGTAATCACGGGGGAACTTCTAAGAGAAGGGAACGCCCCTGACGAATGCCTTGAGAGACGGCGGCGAAGCCGACTCCCCAGGATAAACAGGACGGCTCTGTTTCAAAGGCACACACAACAGGCACGAAGAAGAAGCATCGTAAACTTGAAAATAAAACAGAATAATTATTTAACAGAAATTCCCTGGAAAAGAAAACAATAATTATTTAACAGAAATTCCCCCGGGGTGAACCTCCAAAGAGAAACCCCTAGGGGATAGTTGCGAGACCCCAGAGGGTCAATGCAACGAGAAACCGAAGTTTCTCCGTAACTAAACACCGAAGTGTAGAAGTGACTAAAGTTACGAGAGACCGAGGGAACTGCGTAACTAAGATCCAAAACCCCGAAGGGTCAGGGAAAGAGAGAAACCGAAGTTAACCTGACACTAACACCGAAATGCTAGTGACTGAACAGCAAGCTGTTGACGACAGGAACAATCCTCCGAAGAGGAGTCTCTATGAGTGGTCTCTCGCGAACGAGAGAGGTGAGCACTTCGTAGAACAGACTGGTGAAGGAGCCCCAAAAGGCCGTGAGATCAGCAGACGTAAACAGGAACAATCCTTCAAAGGGGAGTCTCTGTGAGTGTCCTCTCACGCGAACGGGAGGGGACACTTCGTAGAAGAGACAAGAGGAGCGATCCTCCAAGGAGGAGCCCTTAGTGCGGCGTCCCTCACGAACGAGAGAGGGCCAGACTGAACCTGCGGCTGCTCAGCCCCGAGAGCATAGTAGCTAGTACCATGGTCTAGCCTTGCAACCGCTCAGCCCCGAGAGCATAGTTGCTAGTACCATGGTCTAGCCTTGCAACCGCTCAGCCCCTTGAGCAAGTCACAAGGGCGGTTGCTCAGCCCCCAAGAGCATAACCACAGAGGACCAGGGAAAAGTAAAAAAAGGGAAGTTAACTAACTACCCTGGAGGCGAACCTCCTTATCGTTCTAGGATGCAATGAAGAGCTGGCAGTAATCACGGGGGAACTTCTAAGAGAAGGGAACGCCCCTGACGAATGCCTTGAGAGATGGCGGCGAAGCCAACTCCCCAGGATAAACAGGACGGCTCTGTTTCAAAGGCACACACAACAGGCACGAAGAAGCAGCATCGTAAACTTGAAAATAAAACAGAATAATTATTTAACAGAAATTCCCTGGAAAAGAAAACAATAATTATTTAACAGAAATTCCCCCGGGGTGAACCTCCAAAGAGAAACCCCGAGGGAAAGAACATAAGAACGAAAATAGGTATGCGCCCCCCTCCC
>NC_090725.1:131254651-131279651 GCF_036898095.1 Palaemon carinicauda | reverse complement strand
GAGATCAATCAGACGATCAGAATCAGGGTATGAACCCTTTTTCATGAATAATCACAATATCGTTATTACGATCCTTTTCATCGAATCTCCGGCTTAACCGGATATCGTACAGGCGATCAGCATTGAGGTTAATATTAGTTTTCCTCTGGTGTTCACGTTGTCACTATGACGGACCTTTGTACCGGGGATTGTTACCGGAGCTCCGGTACAGACAGAGATCACTCAGACCACGGGTGGCCAATCTCTTGTTTTGCTGTAAAGGAAAGGATTTAACATGAATACAAAGTAAACTGTACTTACTTTAATGACACTTTGAATTTGCGTTGGTAATATTCATTAGTTATTCTTGAAAGTCCTAATAAAAATATATGAACATAACTATGCCTATATTTATGCATATATTTAATTCTAACTATGTATAAATATGGATAAATATCCATACAACATCGTGTTCAAATAGAAATAAATTGATTATGCCTATATTTATGCATTTTCAATTCTAACTATGCCTAAATATGAATAAATATCCATACAACATAGTGTTCAAATAGAAATAAATTGATTGTGCCTATATTTGTGCATATTCAATTCTAACTATACCTAAATATGAGTAAATATTCATACAACATCGTGTTCAAATAGAAATAAATTGATTATGCCTTTATTTATGCATATTCAATTCTAACTATGCCTAAATATGAATAAATATCCATACAACATAGTGTTCAAATAGAAATAAGTTTCCACTCAGTACTGGGAACCGAACGTTGGCCCCTTCTAATGAAGGGCCGGGTCGAGACTAACCATGCCATGAGAGGCTATCTACTGTTCCTTGAAACTCTGGTCAGTGAACAGATGAATCAATAGAATACTAATAGCCAGTAAATAATGTTAGACCCGGTTCTGAACGTCTGAGTCAGGGGTGGCCAACCTGTGGCGGATGCGCCAACAGTGTCACATTTCATGAATACAAGTGTCGAACTATACCCCAAAAGATAGTACATTAAATGACTTTTCTTTAAAATTGATTTTTATGAGTTATACAGCTGATCCCAGCCTGTGAATAGGATCACTAACCAAAGTTCAAGGAACATCCAGACTTATGTCCCCTTTCTGTTACAGAAGGTTCGCCTACATGGTTCCCGTCAGGATGATGATGAATCTCTCTGGCCGGCAAGAGAGGCTCTCCGCCCTTGGGTATCAAGGTTGGGAAGAAATGCTCCATCTAGAGGTCCCTATCTCCTCAGAGTGTCCTCTCTAAGGTTGGACGACGACCCCATGGACGGGCAGGTAGGTGGGGATGAGTTTTGAGCCTTCAGCTTTGCAATTACCTACGTCACCGACCTAGGACCCTTAATGGATCCTGATGTTCATGTTACCCTGCAAAACCGTGACTGCTAAAAGCAACACATTCTAGGGAAAACCAAGGGGCTATGACGGAGCTCAAAAGTATGGTAGTGAGTCGGATCCGTTCAGGAACTCGGAAGTTTCCCCCTACAGACCCAGGCATATCGAAGTAACCTCCTTCGATAAAAACAACGCATAGAGATTTGCCTTACATGTTCCATATATAGATGGTACCATAAATCTGGATGGCATAGACGTCCTCCCTCTGGGGGACCTAGATTTTACTCCCAGGTACTAGAATTCCCATTCAACGGATTCGTTCGATTGAAAGAGATTGCCTTGGTTAGGTTAGACAAGGTACCGAAGGTAACAGTATTATTTCCTAAAGGGCAGGCCCGATCTGTCTGGACCAGGATGTTGTCAGTCTGGGGGGTACGATAATTCCAAGATCTGCCCTTCCAATTCAACCTACACGTTTGATGGTCTGATCGGGTTAGTTGTGGGAAATACGTTCTGTCTGAGGCCTCTATCAGACAGGAATCGATAGTCGGTTACCCACTCGTCATCACAGCCTTCCTCTGATTCGACGTCTATGCATCCAAATCCCCCTCATCAGGTGGTCTACCTCACTGATTCCCCAGGTACACAGCCCAACCCCGTTAGTTTTACCTGCATACAGCCCTAGATCCAAACCCTAAGGCTCCTCTCGTGGACACCAGAGAGGAAGCTACAGGAGTAGAAGACAGTCTCGCCATCGAGGAGGACCTAGGAAAAAGGGGGCTCGGAGAAGGAAAGTACCTAGATTCACCCCCTCACAACGCGGTGGTCCCGGTAGGGGGTAGACTTTACCACTTTCGAGACCATTGGACCTTCGGTCTGTGGGCTCATAGCATAATCTCTAAAGGTTTGAGGTGAAAATGGCCACAAGGTCCTCCTCCTCCACCAGTGACCTTCTCCCAGAAATCCACTCCCATCCTGAAAGAGTACACCACAGGGTTACTCAAGAAGAAGCAATCAAACGGGATCGATCACTGAAGTTCCAAAGCCACCTGTTCACAATTCCGAAGAAAGGCTTGTCGGCATTGAGAGTGGACCTGGACTTCTCAAGTTAAACTCCTACATTCTCTGCGACAAGTTCCGGATGTTGACTATCTCTCAGGTACGGACCTTACTTCCCCGTAGGACCGTCACCACCTCTGTCGATCTTACCGACGACTATTATCTTGCGCCTATAGCTCGAAACTTCTCTTCTTATCTGGGTTTCCGCCTAAGCAGGAAAGCCTTTGTGTTCAAGACATGCCCTTTGGCCTCAACATTGATCCCAGGATATTCACGAAACTGGGAGAGAGAGTGTTAGAACAACTCAGGAACCAAGAGATACAGATCATTGCTTATCTGGCCGGTTGGCTCATTTGGGCCCGGCCGGTCATAGAAGGCAACAGAGTTACGAAGGAATTACTTCAATTTCTCGACAACCTGTGATTTCGGGTCAATCTCCAAAAAATCTCGCCTGCAACCATCAGTCCGCTTAGAATGGTTAGCCATTCAGTGGGACCTTTCGAAGCACACGTTGTCTCTCCCTTCCAAAAGGTAAGAGGAATAGTTTCCAAGATCAAAAAATTTTCTCAAACACAAACAGGTGTCCGAAGAGCCTTAGAAAGTATCCTCGGACTTTTCCAATTCACTTAAGTAACAGATCTCCTAATAAAAGCCAAACTCAAAGACATCAATCGAGTTTGGAGAAAGAGAGCTACAGTACCTATAAGAGACATGGTCTCGAAGATCCCCTCTGTCTTGAAAATGAGACTACGCCCATGGTCCGAACCGAAGGACCTCTCCAAATCGGTTCCTCTACAATTCCCACCTCCACAAGTGACATTCCATACAGCCACGTCTCTAAGTGGATGGGGGGGATTACTCCGAACATCAGATGTTTCAGGTTCTTGGTCACTCTCCATGAAACAGTCCCATATCATTGTTCTCAAAGCCATGGCAGTGTTCTTGACCCTGAAGAGAGACTCTCCTCCGAGGTCGACCCACATCAGAGTAGTGTCAGACAGCACAGACGCAGTACACTACGTCAACAGGGGAGGATCCAAGTCACCCAACCTGAATCAGATCCTGGTCACTATCTTCGCCTGGGCAACAGAAGAGAACTGGTTCCTGTCAGCACCTCACCTAGCGGGAGGCCAGAATGTGAGAGCGGACTCACTATCCAGGACGGATCCACTGGAGTCAGAATGGTCTCTAGACATAATTTCATTCCGGTGGATACTCAGGCTCGTTCCAGGCCTCCAGGTAGATCTATTCGCAACTCAGATGAATCACTAACTTCCTTGTTATGTGACCCCAACCCTGGACCCTCGGGCTTATGCCATGGACGCATTACCCCGGGATTGGAACCATTAGAAGAAGATTTCCCTATCTCCCCCAGGGAATCTTCTAAAAACTTTTACACAAACTACGCTCCTTCCGGGGCGCAGTGGCTTTAGTACCACCTCACTGGCCAAGAACAGTTGGTTTCCTCTCCTCCTCGAGTTGAAACTCAGTCCCATCCGGATCCCGTTCCTCAAACTGACCCGAGTATCCAAACTCACTGTGTCAGATTACTCAAGGATAGCCAAAACTCTAACTTTGTGGACTACAGGAAGTTGGCAGCTCGTAGAGATGCGAACATTGAACCGGAAACGATCTCTTCATCGAATGGGACAAAAGGGACTTGACAATTCGCCAATATGATTCGGCCGTTAACAACTAGTAGGTCCCCTAAGAGTGCAGACCATACTCGTATGTCCCCGCATTTAGCCATCTCTTTCTTGAGGTTCCTATTTGTCAAAGGCCTAACAGTTAGCACTTTAACCACCATCAAGTCAGCTTTGAAGAAGATCTTCCTTGTTGGGTTCAACATTAACCTAGCTGATTCCTATTTCTCATCAACACCAAAAACATGTGCTAGGCTTCGACCTTCGGTTCGGCCACAAAAGGACTCTTGGTCTCTGAATGGTGTTCTCAAACTTGCGATGGACACGGACAATGAATCCTGCTCTTATATCACTCTTCTTAGGAAGACTTTATTTCTAACGGCTATGGCCTCAGGTGATGGAACATCAGAACTAGCAGCTCTCTCACGAAACCCGGAAAACATAGATTTCCTCCCTTCAGCCGAAGTACTCCTTTTCCAGACAAAGCTTCCCTAGCTAAAAAATGAGGATCCGCAAAATAGGTGCTCCCCTCGGAAGATTATTCTTCATCCCCAGGATTTTTCTCCGTGTACAGTCACACTCTCAAGCCCCTTTTTAGCTAGAACTGCCACCCGCTCGTCTGGCCCCTTGGTTATCAGGGAACAAGGAGGTACTATTTCCATTCACGGTATCAGGCAACAAATCCTCTACTTCATTAAACATACTAATCCGGAATCATTTCCCCAGGCTCATGATATACGGACAGTAGATGCCTCTAACAATGACTTCCAGAACAGGGACTTTGATGATTTTAAAAAATATACGGGTTGGAAATCCCCTATGGTTGTCAAACGCCAATATCTAAAGATCTTACAGGCCCTTAAATACCCGACGATGGCAGAGGGGAGCCTTATCTCTCCCCATTAATCTCCTCTTCTTCCTTTCTTCCATCTCTTCTCTTCTCCCTCCTACCCGCCACTAACACCACGTCGCCGCTCTCCTTGGTAGTTCGTTAGCCCTTTGATATTTGCCATGTTTAATTCCTATGGTTTAACTGTTATTGTAGTTACCGTTCCTTTAATGTTTAGATATACTTAGACATGTAAGGTTTGATGCCTTTTGCGATTCGACACTCAGTTGGTTCCTTGTCGTCATTATTATTTAACCTTACGTTCCCTATGTCATTTGGCTGGTTGGTAATTGGACGATTACTTTATTATATCATAGTATTGTCGTACATGGTGATTGTATTCTCCTCATTATGTTATTAATTTATTGGGCTTGGAAGGCATTCTCTGGTACTTTTTTGCCGGCCGTCACAGGTCGACCCAGAAAAGGGATTTTGACGAAGGAAAAATCTATTTCTGGGGAGAGACCTGTGACGCCCGGCGAAACCCTTCCCGATTATTTTTGTACGGACCCACCCTTTCCTTGCCAAGCCATATGTTCTTGCAGAAGGATGACCTGGTGAGCGCGAGTGGTAGGTGTCGGTAGGGTAACCCAACTGTATTCTCTAGGGCCTGTCACGGCCCTCCCCCTTTGATGAAGGGATTATCTAAATGGAAGACAGCCTGTGAATAGTGTTTTACAAACGCCCTTGTTAGATATACGACACCAACAAGGTGCTCGCGCGAGGGTTGTAACCTCTGCATTCCATGCTTTTAATTTTTTCTGGTATATTTGGAAGATTTATATCAGAAAAAGTACAAAGAAGGACTTTTTCGACTTTTTCGCCGGGCGTCACAGGTCTCTCCCCAGAAATAGATTTTTCCTTCGTCAAAATCCCTATATATATATATATATATAATATCTATATATATATATATATATATATATATATATATATATATATATATATATATATATATATATATAAATCTATATATATAATCTATATATATATATATATATATATATATATATATATATATATATAATATATATATATATATATATATATATATATATATATATATATATATATATATATATACATATATGTATATATATAATATATATATATACATATATGTATATATATAATATATATATATACATATATGTATATATATGTATATATATATATTATAATTAAATATATACATATATATATGTATATATATATATATATATATATATATATATATATAAATATAATTACATATGTGTATGTGTATATATGTAATATATATTATATAATTTATATACAATATATATAATATTATATATATATATATATATATATAATTTTTCGGGCTCAGCCATGTCGTCCTGATGGAAGGTTCCTTTAGTCAGCTTTCTAAGGGATATTTGGCTATAGTGATACTCCCAGAGAATTAACCACGTTTCCAGAATTCTAACTCCTGGGGCGAGTATCCTTAATATAACTTTTAATATCGCGTAATATTAGGGGAAGTATTTTGTGATACGACACATGGCAATCTTCACCCCCAAAGAGAGTTTCCGCTTTGAGGGGGAAGAGTGGCGAATTTGAAGGGGAGCCGTCATCAAGGTTACCCAGTGGATCCCCTCCCAGTATTACTACGGCGTAACTATTCCTTTAATAGTAGCCAATTAAGCATGGTGTTCTTCCACGTTGCTCTCGGTGTTATTGTTTTAAAGGAATATTACAATGCAATCTCCAGCATCTTCATCCTCTGGAAATTTGTCTTTAATCTTTCCTGTGTACAATTTTTGGCTCCCTTTTCACAGTTAAATTAACAATTTAGATGTGTTAAGCAGAGCAGAACTAGCACTGGAAGCGGCCATTTTAGGACTACTGTCGTACGTCATAAATGCTTTATTTAGTTAGTAGTACGACGTCCCCGGTATTTAGCTACAAAGAAATTCTAGTTATTTAGGCAAAATTATACTAGTGAAGATAAGATTTACACATGTAATAATTCCTCTTCTGATAGAACGTCTTGATCGTATACGATAGGGACTCAGTGGTACTAACGTAGCCGAGATCCCGACTCAAGTTAGTCTAGGCTAACGCATTTTGGTATACTGTAGTAAAGTTATCACTGTTTAACCTCTCGTATTGTTTAATTAATTTGGTCGGATGTAATTATCTTCTGGAATTACTATCATAATTCGATACTCCTCTCTTTTAGAGAAATGAGGATAAACCCTTCCCCCCCCCCAAAAAAAAAAAACGCCAGCCCAGGCAACCACCTCATCTTTCGTCATTGTCATTGAGTAGTGTACTCCGGCTTGACTGAGATAGTGTTTTCTGTTAATCCTCTTTGCCGGTGAGTATCCCAGCTTTAAATTACAACAGTAACTCAGGGTATTCTGTCTTGTTGCCGACAACGCTACCGATGGAGGAATAGTCATTCCCCTGCCGGTCACACCGTTGCAGACATAGGAAGCTCGGCCTCCCTAGTCCACAACCGAAAGTGGGTAGTACCATTGCTGCCACCTTTCTCCCTTGTAGACTAGAACACATGTCTAATATCCGGCAATGTCTCAGGCTGGGGAATTGTTATTCCTCTGCTGGTCAAGACTGTGCCGGTAGAGGAAACAGTTTCCTTGATTTACAGCCGAAAAAAGGAGGCATACCTGCCGCCTCCTTTCTATGTAAACTATAAGACACTTTCCTTTCCGCCACGATCCCTGTAGCCGGCATTCTACAATCACCTCGCTTGCCGGGCTGACTGTGTTAATGATCGGGCTCCTACAAAGGCGGTTAGGTTATCGCTCCGACCATCTCCCTAGTGGAAGCAATGCTCAGGGAAAGCTAAAGCCAGTCCTGACGGCTGTCGGTGGGAAACCCATTACAACAATTATTCTTCAGTCCTCCCTTGGACTGCCATCCACAAACCCTGCAACTGACAGTACAGCCGGCAACAGAAATTGTGGCTGGATGGAAGCTAGAATCAATACATTTTCTCCCCTTCCATTTGAATCCTCCTTCTGGAAAGAAGGCAGGAGAGACTGAAGTCCCTACAATACTATTTGTTGTACTAACCTATAATACGGTAGTCCTTCTCTCCATTCTTTCTCTCTCTCTGTCGGCTAGTGCCGTCAGGTACTAGCCTAACTCGGTAGTATACAGGCAGAACTACAAAATAAGACAATACAGTAGCCAGTATTCCTGTAGTATAACAATACAGCAGTTAAAAAACTACAGTATATAATAATACAGTAGTATGAATTTCCAACATACTCTGTGTATCCTTTCACAGTCCATTGTTGAGACCACGTAGCAAATGTTGAGGTGAAGCATTCCTTCAACATTCTGATGTATCCTAGATCATCGGAACACCAATAATTTCCCTGCAGTATCAATATTTCACATGTGATGGAGTTAGTGTTAGCATACACTGACTCAAGGTCTACATACGAGAGCTATTCCACCCTGTATTTTCTCTAATAAGGAAATTAAAAAACGGATTTTGAGCGAAGCGAAAAATCTATTTTTGGGTGATATAGCCATCCTGATGGAAGGTTCCTATAGGTAGCTTTCTAAGGGATATTTGGCTACAGTGATATTCCCAGAAAATTAACCGTTGGGTCTCCAGAATTCTAACTCCTGGCGCGAATATCCACAAATTTCCTTTTAAGGATATCGCATAAGGGGACATATGCTTGATACGACACACAGCGATCTTCACCCCGAATAGCATTTTTACGTCGAGGGGGAAAGTGGCAAAGAGGGGAGCCGTTATCAAGGTACCCTTCCTCTCGTACTACTATAGAGTATCTAGATGGCGCTGAAGTCAACCCAGCGCGCTGCATTCCTTGTAGCGTTGAGCATAGTGCTACAGATATAGTAGTTTCGGAAGGGATCCTGCCAAGGCCTTTTCTATATATTTCCGTTTTTTGGGCTCAAGCCATGTCGTCCTGATGGAAGCTTACCAAAGAATTACTAGAAAGTACTGTATCTGTGGATTTTTTTTTAAGTGCCTTAACCTTGGGACAATTTTTTCCTCTTGGTCATCCAGACCATTGTGACATATGGCGTTACCGTTAAACGTCATTACTGCTAAGCATAAACCATATTAGTGCTTCCTGCCCCTTGCAGGGAAGAGTCATACTAGACTTAGGAAAGGGAGTCTCAAGGTTTGCATATAGTATAAGAACAAACAGTATCCCTACATACAGGTCTGTGTATGTATCATGTGTTGGAACAATAATTATTAAATAATGTTGTATCATTTGTCGGAACAAGGGTATTGCTATACATTTTGTTCATACTTAAATATAGGCAGTTTTATTGAAGGGTGAGTAATTTGATATATTTCATTAAAATTCAATGGTAGGTCAAAATAAGATGCAAATACCTATTGATAATTTTACTGGCCAGAAATGACTCATAAAACAACAGGTATAATATACATGTTAATATATGTAATAAGAAACATGATAAGCAATCAAAACAGATAATTCTTGTTTTCACCTGAAAGGGAAAGCTTAATTAATGCCACAGTAATCTAAAAATTTGATAAATTTTCTAATTTGAATTTTCATAATCTTGAATGTCTATTCACACTGTGTAAGTACACACAGCACTAGTGTTATATATATATATATATATATATATATATATATATATATATATATATATATATATATATATATACATATATATATATATACATATATATATATATATATATATATATATATATATATATATATATATATATATATATATATATATGTATGTTTCTTCACCTCAGCTAATTAGAACAGTCCTTAGTGTCCCCTTGGAGACACTCACTTGAAAGTATTGCACTAAGAGGTGTCAATACCTTCACCCGTTTGAATGATGGTCCCAATCAATTCACTGTTCATCGCAACACTAGACGACAGGTTTTAGTACACAACCTGCCACCACCACGTATCGCTCAAGTTCCTGCACTTGCTTCACATAATGCTTGTAGAACACTCTGGATGGCTTCCATCCAGTGTATGAGCAAAGACGCTCAAAATGCATATACTGAAAGAAGTTCAGTGATGAAGAGATTTTCCTTGGATCATGACCTGCAGGTGTACTGTCAGTCAAGATCCTCTCTGTGAATAAAATAGGTGATTTTCGCCCTCAGTTGTTTTAGGGATAGGTTTGATCCTGAAGTTTCTCCTTTAAAGAGCTGTCCTCCCCTGAAGTCTGAAGTTCTTCGAAGAAAGACCTTTAGACACTCAACGTGACACTGAGATATCTTCCTTCAAAGGGCATATTCTCCAGGGAGCCCACCTATTAGTGGGTAGCTCATTCTTAGCGAGAAATGTTGGATCAGGAAAAAAATTCAGTTCTCCCGCTTCTGTGAACTGAATATGGCCCTCATCTCTGGATAGGGCCACTATTTCACTAACTCTAGCCCCCGGGGGTATAGCAAACAGGATAATTACTTTCTGAGTCAAGTCTTTCAGGGAGCAATCCTCATCGTTCACAGTTGAAGTATAGTGTAGGACCTTGTCTAAGGACCATGAGACGGGCTTCGGAGGGGCAGCAGGCCTAAGTCTAGCACATGCCTTAGGGATCTTGTTAAAGATTTCGTTTGACAAGTCTACTTGAAAGGCATTTAGTAGAGGTCTAGTCAGAGCTGATTTACACGTAGTTATCATATTGGCTGCCAGACCTTCTTCATGAAGGTGGATAAAGAAGGACAGACAGAAGTCCATTGAGAGTTTTTTGTCCTTTTGCTTTGACGAAAGCAACCCACTTTTTCCAACCCGATTCATATTGTCTTCTGGTTGACTCAATGATATTCTTCTAAGAAGTCTATGCTGCCTTTCGAGATCCCAAATCTTTTCTTAACTGCTAAGGAAAGAAAATCATGAGATGAAGGGTTTGGGTTCTCTGTGATAACGCGAAGACGGTTGACTTCTGGTCCTGATGAGAGAGTGCTGGGTCTGGCAGATAGACCAGCCTCAGCTTCAGTTCCAATACTAGAGGGAACCAGTTGCTCTTTGGCTACTTGGGAGCCACTGGAGCTGCCGTTCCCCGAAAGGATCTCAGCTTTTTGAGGACCTTCATTAGGAGATTGACAAGAGGGAACATGTAGATCCGGTTCCATCTATTCCAATCGAGGGACATGGCTTCCATCGCTTCCGCTAGAGATTCCTCGTATGAGGCCACATAACGATGTAGCTTCTTGTTCTCACTCTTAGCGAAGAGGTCGATCTGCAGTTCCGGGACTTGACGTAAGATGAGAGAAAATGAGTCTGTGTCTAGGGACCATTCTGACTCTATCTGCGTGAGCCAGGATAGAGCGTCCGCCGTCACATTGCAGAACCCTTAGAGGTGAACTGCTGATAACTGCCATCTCTTCTCTTCCACTAGGCGGAAGATGGACATCACTTGGTTGATTTGGGGCGATCTTGAGCCTTGATTAAAATATATAACTATCACCTCGCTGTCCAGGATTAGTCTTATATGGGCTGATTTGCGAGGGCAGAGTTTCTTCAGTGTCAAATAGACTGCCATGGCCTCCAGAAAGTTGATGTGGAAGGTCTTGAATAAAGAAGACCAAGTCCCTTGGACTTTCCGTTGATGGGAGTGACCTCCCCATCCTTCCTTCGAGGCATCCGTATGGATGATGACTGACAGTGGAGGTGGTTGCTAGGGCACTGTCCTCTTTAGGTTCTTGGCCTTCGATCATGGCTTGAGAAGTGATCGGAGCAGGGCCGGTATCAGTCTTCTTAGATCTCTTCGAGCGTTTGATGCGTATTTTCTCCAGACTCCTGACGCATCTTTTAGCTGTGCTCTTAGCACTGGGTCTGTCACTGATGCAAACTCGAGAGAGCCCAGTACTCTTTCTTGTTGGCATCTTGAGATCCTGGGGGAATAGAGAGACGGTGTGACAAGTTCCAATGGACTCCAAGCCATTGAAACTCTTGAGCTGGAGATAGTGGAGACTTCTTGACATTGATCTATAATCCCATATGTTCCAGGAACTGGATCACTTTCTTAGATGCTTGCATACATTTCGTCCTGGATGCTGCCCACACCAGCCAATCATCCAGGTATGCTACTACCTGGACACCTTCTAGGCGTAGTTGTTGAACGACTGCATCTGCGAGCTTTATAAAAATCCTTGGAAGCTATGTTTAGCCCGAAGGGCATGGCTCTGAAGACGTACTACTACTTCTGTAGCCTGAATCCTAGGTAGGAGAAGGGGGGGCAGTTGACTGGAATATGCCAGTAGGCATCTGCCAGGTCTATCGAGATCGTGTACGCCCCTTTTGGTAGCAGGGTCCTAATGTGTTGAAGGGTTAACATCCTGAACTTGTAGTTTTCTATGAACTTGTTGAGTGGTGACAAGTCCAATATGACCCTGAGTTTGTCCGAGTCCTTCTTGGGAACACAAAACAGCCTTCCTTGGAATTTGATGAACTTTGCTCTCCTCATCACCCGCTTTCTCAAAAGTTCTAAGGTGTATTCTTCCAGTACAGGGGTAGAGTGTTAGAAGAATTGAGGGAATAGTGGTGGAGCCTTGTTCCAGCTCCATCCAAGTCCGTTCTTGATTAGGCTGTGGGCCCAAGGATCAAAGGTCCAACGATCCTGAAATTATTGGAGTCTCCCTCCTACCTGTAGCAACTCATTGCTTCTGGTCTCCGAAGGATTTACCTCCTTTACCGCGTCCTCCCTTACCTCTTGAGGGGTATCTAGAGGAGGCCCGTATAGACCCTCTACCTTTGGGAGGAAAGGTAGTGGTCTGCCTCTCAAACGCAGGGGTGAACGCTGGTGACTGGCCAACCAGCTGCTGAGACACCATCTGATATGTTGGTTGGGGCTGAGCCACCATCTGGGGCACTGCAATCATGGGAACTGTGGGAAGTTGTTGTTGTTGCTGCTGCTGCTGTCTGATAGGGCGAGAGGGCAACCTGGGTCTTTTAATCTTCCTCTTGGGCTGGTGATCCTCATCCGGGGAAGACTTCCTCTTCGCCAACATGCCCCACTTCTGGAGAAGGTTTCTACTCTCAGTGGCAGCCTTGTCTACAACTTCCTTGACAAATTCACTCAGGAAAAGGTCCTTATCCCAGATATTGGAAGCTATCAGTTTCCTGGGTTCGTGCTTTACTGATGCAGAGGCAAACACAAACTCCCTATATGCACGTCTGGCTTTGACAAAGCCATACAGGTCCTTGACTACAGTAGCCAAATGTTTTGGCCATAACCATGTTCATATCCGGGGTTCTACTGTTGCTGGCCGTCGTCTCTAGACATATCTGTAGAGATAGAGATGCGGCCAGTCTTTTTGTCTGTTGCTCTCTTCGCAAAAGAAAGTCAAATAGCGTAGGGAGATTTTCGCTGAACTGACGTCCAGCGATATCTGCCTCCAACTTCCCAACTTAGAAGGTGAGGTGGACTTCTTTCCAGTACTTATCTTCCGTGGGCAGGGCTAAGGATAATGGTCTACACACTCATCGAGTGTAGGACAAGGTTTGCCTGCCTCTATTGCCTTCATTACTGCCTTAAAACCTTTTGATGTGAAGGGAAAGGCTAATGAGGCTGGAGCAAGAAAGGTTGGATGCTTCTTGCTAAGGGCTGACACTCTGGAGTTAGTGAAGCCCTTCTGCTTCAGGGTGCTAGACAGAAGAGCCAATGTTTGTTCCGTCTTCAGACGGACGAAGCAATCTGGGTAAGACTGGGAGCTGGGCCAGAATTCAACTTCCTCGATAGGGACAGTCCCCAAATTCTCTGATATAAAGATCTTGCCACTGGTCATTGGCATGTATTCTACATACCTCCAAGGATTCACATCAGAGCAAGTTGGCAGATCTTGAACCTTAAGTCTCTTGCGAGACCCATGAAAAGCGGAAAGTTGAGCCATTTGCCTTTCCATTTTAGCCTCTCTTTCTTTGCATTGCTTGCGGAGGCTCTCCATCATTGCCATGAGACTGGCCATTGCCTGTCTCATATCATCTAATGGAGGGGCAAAAGATGTAGAGGGTAACGGCTCTTCAGCCACAACTGACGAAAGGGACTCAGATTCGACGTCATCATCTTCTTCAGGAGCCAAGGTGGACTCCTCCTCGGTATCTCCTGCTAGATGGTCCTTCTCGGTGTCCTCAGACATCTCCGACATCCTCTCGTCTAGGTGGATGTCCTGCATAGCGTCGGAGACGTCCGTATCTACGGCAATCTGTACGCAAGGGATCTCAGGCCGTGACTGGGGTATGATAGCTTTCACAACCGCTTTTGGGAACAGCAAAGCGGGCATCCTTTCGCTAGGAGGGTAAGGTCACGTGGTGTTTTTGTGGAACCCACAAACCCATCTGAGCAGCTTCTCTCGAACTGCATCCCTTGATTCCGCTGTCTTGGGGTCATCAAAAGCCTCGGTCACCAAGGCCTTGCAAATCTTGCAGTCCTGGGGGTCTCAGTACCTAAGAGATCCCTTGGTAGTGGTGCAGAGGGCATGAGCACTGCACTCTACATGGCCACAGAAGTCTTTGCTCCTCACGTTGCAGAAGACTACTTGGCACTTGGGATGGTCCTCCTGTAAAAAAAGGAAAATTAAATGAGAATGCGGTAGTTTATCTCACTAGGTAAATTATATAAATATTAATATAGCTTAGGAGAGACAAGCTAGAAAGGAACTAGGAAAGACACATACTTGTATTTCCTGTCCAGTCAATTGCTGCGACCTCCCCCAAAATTAAAACCAAGAGTTTTCCTATTCAGGAAACCCAAGGGAAGGGTTCCAACCTCTAGAGGTAGATAAGTGTAACTTTACACTGACCTTTCCCAAAGTTTTAATAATGTGGGTAAATGGTAACTGATTATCTATCAGTTTGTTGAAAGAAATCTTTCATTCAATATGTAATTGGTCTCAACAAAAAAATTGTGCAAAGATACACAGGGTATGTTGGAAAATAACTACTGTATAATATATACTATAGTTTTCTGTCTGCAGTATAATCTATACTGCAAATATACTGGCAACTGTTTACAGTAATCATATACTGTAGTTTTAGCCGGCAACATATAGGCTAGCACCTGGTGGCACGATCCAGCCGGTGTTTCGCCGGCTGGGGTAGTGCCCGGCGGCACCGACCCGGCAAGCCCCACCTGGCCGGCATCTGCAGGCTAGGCTAGCACCCGGCAGCACCGGCCTAGCCCGCGAGACCCGGAAGGCATCTGCCGGCTGGATTAGTACCTGGCAGCACTAGCTGACAGAGAGAGAGAAACATGGAGTGAAGGGTACCTTATTAAATGTTTGTTAACAATACATAAGGGTGTAAGTACTTAATCTCACTGCCTTCCTCCAGAATGAGGGTTCAAAATGAAGGGGAGAATGTATCATTCAGGATTCCATCCAAACACAAACCGTTGACGGTCACTGCCGGCCGCTGGTATGTGGATGGCAGTCCAAGGGACAACTGAAGAACACATTACAGAAGAGGGGTCTCCCACCACCAGCCGGACCAGTCAGCACAGCTTTTCCCGGAGCCTTGCGTCCATAAGGAAAGGCTGAGCGACTGAACAGCTGCTATGTAGGAGCCCCGGCGACGAGATTCTAGGACGACGGCCAGAGGGTTGCAATGGCTAGGCCATCGCTAAAAGACAGAGGGGGTACGGAAAAGGGTCCTGTATGAAGTGTGGAAGAAGGCGGTAGGGTTGACGGTCCTACCACACAACAAAGAAACTCTTTCAATATCGGCGCCGTCCTAGGGGGCAGAAGAATATCTATTCTTCAACCTAGGGTCTGCCAAAAGAGTTGAGGGGAAGGGGGCAGGCTTGCTGCCCCTTCTCGACATAGGAAAAACATCGTTTCAGTGCCGGCGCCATCCTAGGCGGCAGAAGAATGTCTACTGTATTCTTCAGCCTAGGGTCTAAGAGCACAGGACTAATCTCCTAGACCACAGGGGAGAGGGTAGCAGCATCATACAACCACTTCAAGTGCGGCCTAGGGAGGTCTAGCCTCCTATGTAGGTAGCTGAGGCCGGCCACGAGCAAAAGACTGAATACTCTGTTCTGTCAAAAACCCAAAGTCGGCTATCTGCCGGCCAGGGAAAGAGACAGAAAACACTAGCCTAGTTAAGCTGGAGTGTCTACTCAATGGCAAGACCAAGATGGGGTTGTAGCCTACTGTATGGCTGCACTCAGAGGGAAGAAGGGATTACCTTTAAATCTCCACTGGAGATTCAGGCGAGATTCGGTTACCTTAATCGCCGAATCAAAATAAACTAACTCTCTCTCTCTCTCTCTCTCTCTCTCTCTCTCTCTCTCTCTCTCTCTCTCTCTCTCTCTCTCTCTCTCTCTCTCTATTATTGTTGTTGTTATTATTATTATTATTATGATTATTATTATTACTGTACAGTATACGTAGGGTATCTTGTACTTTGAATTGGTAACCTACGTAGCATATAAGACGGGTTGTGATTGGTTCAAGCGCTGATAGATGACGAATCAGAACCCAAGTTTTGTTATCTAGCCTGTGATTGGTGTTTTGCCCGTACTGTATCTCCAACTTCCAGCATCTACGTATTCGCGGTCACTTTCTCTCCCGCCGTATCGCTGTGTAGACGTCGTTAAGTTATTGTGAACTTTAATCTGTGCTGTGCGTGACTGTTTTAAGTTGAACTTTCTGTTAAACCCTACTGTACAATGCCTCCCAAGCGTTCTGCTTCTACTAAGGCTGGTAGTGAGCCTAAACGCCACCGAAGGATGATGACGATTGCTGAGAAGGTGACGCTTCTCGATATGTTAAAAGACGGTAGAAGTTACGCGGCCGCAGACCTCAAAGACCTGACGAAATTGGCCAGTGAAGAAGACAGTGAAACACAGGAAGAGATCCAAGAAATTGTCGAAGAAACAGGCTTAACATTAGAACGGCTTGCCAAGCTCTGCAACCTTGCGAAGGAGGTGAAAGAAATGTCGCAAGAGTGGGACGAGGATATGGTTCGCTCGATGCAATTCTGCAACAAGATCGATGACATCATGACTCCCTACAGGATGCTCTTCGAGCGAAAAAAGCAGCAGCGTCAGCAACTTCCGATCACAATGTTCTTCCAGCTTCGCAAAAAAGAGCCAGTTCCTCCTGCTACTATGCCCTCGGAAGAAATTGAAGAAGTGTCCAAGGAAGAAGTTGAAGAGGTGTCCCAGGAAAAGACACCTCCGTCTGAAGAGACGTAAAATACTATCATTGGCTGCACAGTAGAAGACATCATCAGCTTCATCATCATCATTTCTACTGTGCAGCAAATTCATCGCCATCATCATTCAAGTTTTTCTTGAACTTCTTTCGTGGTGAATACAGTAACAATCCTTATTTTTTACTTTAATATTCTAACATCTCAATATTTGTGCCTGTTTTAGTTTAGTTCTGTATGCATTAAGTTAAAGGGAAGGTTTTAAAAGTCTGAAGAGTATACATGTTGTAACCTATCATATTGTTTTTGTTTAAAATTTACATTTACGTACGTAAAACAATCTCTCCTCTCCTCTCGTCTCCTCTCTCTCTCAAATTGTTTTCCTGCTTTGCTACGTATAGTATGTACTGTATGATTTCATATAGATACGGTAAATAATATTTGTAATAACATATTTTCTAAAAGCTTTTACTGTAAATATCATTATTTATCACTTTCATCATGCGCGTTAAATGCCTTCTTTGTTTACTGAACGTGGCTGTTTACTGAGCGTACTTTATGACGCCGTCGTTTCAGGCGACGTCATAAAGAAAAACATTTCATTTGGAAGTCCTAAGAAAAATTAAGTAAAACATTGGTAATAACAAAATCAACATACTGTATAATCAATATAATCGATGCAAAAACTAACCTATACACAGATGTGTACAGTACACTAAATGCGTTTGTTTCTTCATTATGGTCAGAGAAACTTAAACAAAACATTGGTTGCCATTTTTTATCGTGCTTTTTGGCGTGTTTAGGAAACGCATGATATAAAATCGCCCTTAATATTTGTGCCTGTTTTAGTTTAGGGTACTGTAGTACATGAATTAAGTGTTCTGTACATTAAAGGGTAGTTTGTTAACAGTACTGTACTACGTACAAGGGAAGGTTTTAAAAGTCTGAATATACATGTTAAATAAATAGGTAAATATGGTGCCAATACTTCGCGGATTTTCACCTATCGCGGTCGGGTCTGGAACCTATCTACAGCGATAAACGAGGGTTCACTGTATATGAGGAAGAGGAAATATGTGCAATCAATATATCTTACAAGTATAAATTGCCTAAATAGCTTCATATCTAATAGCTGTTAAAACTAGGAAAGTCATTCTATATCATGCATGAAGGTGAACTAAAGCGCGTATGCTAGGAAGCCTAGCGCAGGCAAGGTTCGGTTACCTAAATCGCCAAAACTTTAAAGAATACAATCGGCATATATAACTTCGTAGAATATGTAACTGAATAGTTTCGTAAATATTCATGCTATTAAAACCGGGAAAGTCGTTCAGGCTAACTAAATAACACGCGTTATGAATGACAGCGCCCATGTCGCCTCCGGTGAAGGCGAAGCTCCAACTCTTAAAATTAATCTAATTTCACTGTGAGGCAGGAGCTAAAATTTTATACAGTGTAAAGATCAAATACTCAACTTTCCAGAAGCAGAAGAGGCTGGAGATTGCATGATAAATCCAGAAAAATCAAAGCGTAACGAGAGCAACAGGATAAATCACCGTGCGAGACCTCTACAACTATAGGAATAGCGCGCTGGGTAGACTACAGCCCCATCTAGATTCTCTATAGTAGTACGAGAGGAAGGGTACCTTGATAACGGCTCCCTTTCTTTTTTTAACTCTCCCCCACGAAGCGTAAACGCTATTCGGGGTGAAGATCTCTGTGTCGTAACAAGCATACGTCCCGATTATGTGATATCCTCAAGAGAAAATTTAAGGATATTGGCGCCAGGAGTTAAAATTCTGGAGACCTAACGGTTAATTCTCTGGAAATATATCACTGTAGGCAAATATCCCTTAGATAGCTACCTATAAGAACCTTCCATCAGGACATGGCTTCGAGACACAAAATTATTAATATTGGGGAGGTCATAGCAATTGCCGGGACAAGAAACAAGAGCTATGTCTCTTTCCCATTTCATTTCTAGCTTACTATCCTAAGCTATATTAAGAATCGTAATGAATACTATTTAATGCATGTGAAAATATTTATCAGTGAGATAAATTACCACATACTCATTTCACTCTTTCTTTCCTTACAGGAGGCGGCTAAGGTGAAGTGTGCAGTCATGTTCTGCAACCACAAAAGCAGGGACTTTTAAGGCCACGAGATGTGCAGGTCTCATGCCCCCTTCTCCATCACAAATGAAGCCCTGAGGTATTGGGATCCAAAGGGTTGCACCGTCTGCTCGGCCTTGATGAACGATGGTTTCGGTGATCCCCAGACGACGGAGTCCAGGGGTACTGCGAAGGAAACGCTTCAAAAGTGGGTAAGAGGGTTCCAAAAGAACTCTCCGGGACCTTACCTGCCAAACAAACATAAGAAGTCTTCTGTTCCTTAAAGGCCAATCCGAAGCGGTTGTGCCTCAGGCAAAGGTTAAGCCTCCCTTTATTCAACTGACAATAGAGGCCGACATCAACAACGCTCTCGAAGGCATTGACATACATCAAGAACGGAAGCCAGAGGTGTCCTCAGACATTGAAATGGATCTTCTACAAGAAAACCCTGAAGAGGAGGTGGCCCAGCCACCTGAGGAGGAAGAAGAATCCGTATCGACATTAACGGAAGACCCTCAGTTTTCTGTGACGGCATATCAACCTCTTCAGCCCTAACCCCTCAATTGGACCCGCTGTTAACCAAGGGCGAAGCCCTCATGGCACAGCTGCAACTTAAGATGGAAACAATGCACAAGGAACAAAAATTAGGAGGGAAGTTAAGAGAAGTGCAACGCTCGAACAAAAATGAGGAGGGAAGTTAGAGAAGCGCAACGCTCGAGCGCTTTTAGAGGCTCTCACAAGCCTGTCAAAGACTCAGACTTACCCCAATGCTCCGAAACCAAACCCTGGAGGTATGCGGAGTATATGCCCATGATGAATGGAAACTATACATCTCTAAGATGGGGGTCAAACCCCTCGAAGATCTCCAATTCTGGCCTAACATTTCGGCTTACCCGGAATGGTTCGTGAGATTGCGGGATGAACCAACATGTCGAGAGGAGACGGAACCTAAGGAGGTCATGATCTTTGAGCATGACAAGGCACAGGCTCTCTTGACGAGTACCCTAAACAAAGCCGTCTATACCAAATCGAAGGTTTCAGCTTTGAGCAGGAGGCACCCTACCTTCCTTGCTCCTTCCTCCAGAGCTTTTCCTTTTTCGGCCAAAACTCTCAACTGCGTGCTCAAAACAGTCGACGCGGGCAAACCAAGCCCTACGATAGAGGAATGCAAACCATTGTCTCTAGCCCTGCCTACCTACGAGAAGGAATGGATTCAAGTTCATCTAACCTTCTCAATCGTGAAACATGATCCAGAGATAGCAAGACAACAGTTCAAAGAGAACCTTGCAAAATAGTCGGAACATCATCTGAGAAGGGAACAGAGACAAAAGAGAGACTAGCCGCCTCTTTGTCTATCCAGAACTATATGGAGATGTGTGCAGGCCTCTCGAGCACCCCAGATATGTACACTGTCCTAGACAAGATGCACATAGCTACCCTTGTGAAGGACGTATACGCTTTTGTAAAGACCAGGAGGGCCTGTAGAGAACATGTGTTTGACAATGCAATGGTCAAACACGAGCCCAGGAAGTTGATTACTTCATGTATCTAGGGCAAGGACCTCTTCCCAAAAGTAGTAGTCCAGGAGGTAGCTGCTAAAGCTGCCACGGAGAATAGGCACCTTCTCCAGAAGTGGGGCATGTCTTCCAAAAGGAAATCCTCCTCTGACGCTGGTCCCCAACCTAAGATCAGGAAGAAAAAGAAGCCACGCGTGCCTCATAGACCTGCACAGTACCCTACGGTTATCATGCCAGTGCCCCAAATGGTTGCCCAGCCGCAAACCACCTTCCAATTGTTGCCCCAGCAGTTGGTAGCTTAGTCGCCAGCCTTTAATCCAGGCTTTGAGAGGCACAACACTACCTTTCGCCCTAAAAGTACTAGGCTCTAGAAGAGGTTCCTCAAGAAACCCCTCAAGGGGTAGAGGACGACGTGCTCAGGGTAACAAACATTCCGGAGCATCTCAACAATAAGATGCTCAAGGTAGGAGGAAGACTCTTCCACTTTCGGGATCCTTGGGCCCACAGCCTAATCAAGAATGGACTAGGGTGAAAACGGAACAAAACTCCACCCCCTTTTCCTCAATTCTTCCGACACTCCACACCCTTTTTGGAAGAATATACCTTAGAGCTCTTGGACAAAAAGGTAATAAGGAAATCAAAGTCCATCAAATTCCAGGGAAGGCTGTTTTGTGTTCCAAAGAAAGACTCAGACAAACTCGGAGTAATTCTAGATTGTCTCCACTCAACAGGTTCATCGAGAACAATAAGTTCCAGATGCTAACCCTACAACACATAAGGACCCTGTAACCAAAAGGGGCATACACATTCTCAATAGACCTAGCAGATGCTTACTGGCACTTACCAGTCAGCAACCCCCTCTCCTACCTAGGATTCAAACTAGAGAAGACAAATTATGTCTTCAGAGCCATGCCCTTTGGCCTAACCATAGCCCCAAGGATATTCACTAAACTTGCGGACACATTCGTCCAACAGCTACGCTTAGAAGGCGTTCAGGTAGCAGCATATCTGGACTACTGGCTGGTGTGGGCAGCATCCAAGACAGCTTGTCTGCAGGTAGCCACGATGGTGATCCAGTTTCTGGATCATCTGGACTTCAAGATCAACAACAAGAAGTCTCACCTCTCTCCAGCTCCAGAGTTTCAATGGTTAGGAATCCATTGGAACTTGCAGTCACATCGCCTTTCCATCCCACTGAAGAAAAGGAGAGAGATTGCGGGATCTGTCAAGAGACTACTGAAATCCAAAAAGATTTCAAAATGCCAACAGAAGGGAGTACTGGGGTCTCTCCAGTTCGCAGCAATGACACATCCAGTGCTGAAAGCACACCTAAAAGATGCGTCAGGATTCTGGAGAAGATAGGCATCAAACACTCTAGGAAATCAACAGAGATCGATACCGACCTTACTGCGATCGCTTCTAAGACCGTGGTCAAAGCTCAAGAACCTAACAAGAAATATTCCCTCACAACCACCTCAGCCTTCAGTGGTCATCCACACACATGCCTCACTGGAAGAATGGGGAGGCCATTCCCATCAAAGGAAAGTACAAGGGAACTGGTCACACCAGTTCAAGACCTTTAATAATCATTATTATTATCATTAGCCAAGCTACAACCTTAGTTGGAAAAGCAAGATGCTATAAGCCCAAGGGCTCCAATAGGGAAAAATAGACCAGTGAGGGAAAGAAATAAGGAAATAAATGATGAGAAGTTAACAATAAATATTTCTAAAACGGTAACAATGTCAAAACAGATATGTCCTATATAACTATCAACCTCAAAAACAAATATGTCATATATAAACTACAAAAAGACTCGTGTCAGCCTGATCAACATAAAAACATTTGCTCCAACTTTGAACTTTTGATGTTCAACTGATTCAACTACCTGATTTGTAAGATCATTCCACAACTTTCACAACAATATTCTGGAAGCCATGGCAGTCTTCCTAATGTTGAAGAAACTATCCACTTACAGATGAGCCCACATCAGGCTGGTCTCGGACAGCGAAGTAATAGTGAAATGTCTGAACCAACAAGATTCAAGATCGCCTCACATCAATCATGGGGTGTTAGCCATCTTTCCCTTGGCAAGGAAGAAAAGATGGCACTTATCAGAGGTTCACCTGTAAGGGTTCCGCAATGTGACGCCGGACGCTCTATCCAGGCAAAAACCGATGGACAGAATGGTCCCTGGATGCAGACTCATTCTCCTTCATCTTGGAAAAAATTCCGGAACTGCAGATCGACCTCTTCCCAACAAGCGAAAACAAGAAACTGCCTCGATATGTGGCCTCATACGAGAACCCTCAGGCAGAAACGATGGATGCCATGTCCCTCGATTGGAACAGATGGAATCATATCTATCTGTTCCCACCAACAAATCTCCTGCTGAAGGTCCTCAACAAGCTGAGATCCTTCAGGGGAACAGAAGCAGTAGTGGCCCCCAAAGGGACCAGGAGCAATTGGTTCCCTCTAGTGATAGAACTGAAGCTGAAGCCGTTTCCTCTACCGAGTCCCGTTCTATCCCAACTGGTTCAGAAGTCGACTGTCTACGCTTTATCATTGAGAACCCAAAACCTAAATCTCATGATTTTCTCACCTTAGCAGCCAAGAAAGGTTTTGGGATCTCAAAAGACAATATCGACTTTATAGAAGAATACAAGTCAAAGTCAACCAGAAGACAATATGAATAGTCTTAGAAGAAGTGGGTCTCCTTTGTCAAAGCAAACAGACCAGCAAAAATCTCTATAGACTTCTGCCTTTCCTTCTTCATCCACCTTCATAAACAAGGACTCGCTTCCACCACAATAACTAGGTTCAAGTCAGCTTTGACTAGACCTCTTCTTTACGCCTTCCAGGTGGACCTGTCAAACGTAATCTTCAATAAGATTCCGAAAGCATGCGCTAGACTCAAACCAGCAACCCCTCCAAAGCCCATATCATGGTCCTTGGACAAAGTCCTGCACTATGCTTTGAACTTGAGCAACAAAAATTATACCCTAAATGATTCAAAACACAAAGTGATATTCTTGTTCGTTATAGCCTCAGGGGCTAGCACTAGTGAAATAGTGGTCCTATCTAGAAAAGAGGGTCATATTTAGTTCACAGAAGAGGGAGAACTGGATCTCTTTCCCGATCCTACCTTTCTCGCCAAAAACGAGCTGCCCACCAAAAGGTGGGGTCCTTGGAGAATCTGGCCTCTGAAGGGAGATGTCTCTCTATGTCCAGTAGTGTCTTAAGGTCTATCTTCAAAAAATTTCAGACTTCAAAGAGGGACAGCTCTTCCTAGGCAAAACCTCAGGATCAAACTTATCCCTAAAACAACAGAGGGCGAAACTCACCTACTTTATTCGCAGACCAGATCCTGACAGAACACCTGCAGGTCACGATCCTAGAAAAGTTGCTTCCTCATTGAACTTCTTTCAACATATAGACTTTGATAGACTCAGCTCATATACTGGGTGTAAATCTTCTAGTCTTCTATAAACATTACGCGAAGAAAGTGCATGAAATATAACACTTTGTGGTGGCGGCAGGTAGTGATACAAAACCTGTCGTCTAGTGCTGCCATGAACAGTGGACTGTTCGGGACTTAACAGTGGACTGAGTGGACAGGTATTAGCATCTTGAGCGTAATACTCTTTAATGAAAATCACTATGGTGTTTCTCGGACTGTTCTATACAGGTGTAGAATCTAATCAATAACACCAGTGCCATGTGAACATTCGTACACAGTGTTGAAACATATCCAACATCCAAGTAAAATCAATCAAATAATTACACAAATTGAGAGGCACCTATGACTAATCAATAATATATGTATTTCTTCCCTTACAGATTAAAAATATATATACCCGAAGATGTTGAAAGTCTCAAGGATTCTATTTATGATACAGTAGTTGTTGTATTTTTATATTTGTCTTTAAAAATAAAATACATAAAAATGTACCTGCGTCTTATTCGCCCTGCAAGAAATCTAATAAATGATCCAGAACCTTTTATTTTTTCCTAAAAATAACATACTTGAAAGTATAACCTCTGTAAGAACAACCTGGTAATCTCGAATAAGTTCCACTTTGTTCCTACAAAATACAAACTTTGACGCCTTATAGTCTATATCGACAATGACAAATAACAGTATTTCATATATATATTAGGTCTGGGAGACCATATAAGGAACTCAGTCAAAATAGAAGCACTTATACAAACCCACAGATATAGTAATTTCAAGTAATTCTCTGGTAAGCTTCCATCAGGACGACATGGCAGAGCCCAAAAACCGGACTTTGAG
>NC_090725.1:131212151-131249651 GCF_036898095.1 Palaemon carinicauda | reverse complement strand
GACCTCAAGCCCCAAACTCCTGCCCATGACAACAATTTCCTCAACGACATCAGTGTCATCAGAAATTACAGGGGTAGCAGTGCTTGGACCCGCCTCTGGTTGGAAACCTTCAAACTCCCTCTCTGTGACACATGATGGCCACAGCTTACGCCAGGCAGAGTTCAATGTCCTATAGGTCACACCTCGCCAAGCTTGGTCAATCATGTTAACAGAGTTGAGGATGCTGAAGTGTTCCTTCCAGAATTCCTTTAGGGTCAACTTCGTGTCACTGGTCACTTCAAAACACTTTCTGAAAAGGGCCTTGGTATAGAGTTTTTTGAAGTTTGAAATGACCTGTTGGTCCATGGGCTGGAGTATGGGAGTAGTATTGGGGGGCAAGAATTTGATTTTGATAAAGCTGTATTCTTCTTTCAAGTCATCCTCGAGACCTGGAGGATGTGCAGGAGCATTGTCCATAACCAGAAGACATTTCATTGGCAAGCTCTTTTCAATGAGGTAAGCCTTAACCTGGGGGGCAAACACTTCGTTTATCCACTCAGTAAAGAATTGTCTTGTGACCCAAGATTTAGTGTTCGAGCGCCACATAACTGGTAGTGCACTTTTACAAATATTATTTCGTTTGAACACCCGGGGGTTGTCCGAGTGGTACACTAACAAGGGTTTGATCTTGCAATCGCCACTTGCATTTGCACACAGCAACAATGTTAGCCTATCTTTCATTGGCTTGTGACCTGGCATCTTCGTCTCGTCCTTGGTAATGTACGTATTGGCTGGCATTTTCTTCCAAAATAACCCAGTCTCATCACAATTAAAGACTTGTTGTGCGATCAAATTTTGTTCATTTATGTACCGATCGAATTCCCCCACGTATTTATCGGCTGCAATTTGATCCGAACTAGCTGCCTCCCCATGCCTAGTAACACGATGAATACCTGTTCTATTACGAAACTTTTCAAACCAACCCCTGCTCGCTTTAAATGTAAATGAATCACTTTCACTGGTACTCGGACTTTTCTTCACTAATTCTTCATAGATATGCAACGCTTTTTCACAAATGAACGCTTCACTAACACTTTCCCCGGCCAACTGTTTTTCTTTAATAAATATTAAAAGCAACTTTTCCATCTCCTCAATCACTTGTGGCCTTTGCTTAGTTACCGCCGTAACTCCCGTTGCAACATTCGCCTTCTTAATCATTTCTTTATGCTTTAAAAACGTAGAAATGGTCGACTTCGCCATTCCGTATTCTACCGCTAAATCGGACACTCGTACACCATTCTCATATTTCGCTATAATTTCCTTCTTCAACTCGATCGTTGTTCGCACTGTTTTCCTCTTCTCCTTCCCCTTAACACTCATTACTTTCTTGGGACTCATTATGAAAGCTAAAAAAGCAATTAAAAGCACTGAAAATCACTAAATCACAACGAATGCTGATCGCGCGTTGTCTGAGTGACGCTCTCGAGAGAACTGATGCTTCCCGAACAAGCGAGAGTGGCCGAGATGGCGCGATCATCACAAAGCCCATGCGGTCGTCACGTGTTCGGCTGGTCGAGTACCGAATTTTTGGTCGAGCACCGCAGCAAAAATTTCTCGAAAATTTTGGTCGAACTCCGAATTGTTCGAGTATAGAGTCGTTCGACTACCGAGGTATCACTGTATATATATATATATATATATATATATATATATATATACAATATATATATATAATATATATATATATATAATATATATATATATATAATATATATATATATATATATATATATATATATATATATATATATGTGTGTGTGTATGTGTATATATATTCATTGTATATGTACATTTCTATGTATATACACAAAAGTACTAAAATTTTCAAGATATGACAAATTCGTAGATAATTTGTATTTTCCCCAACTATACAAACCTTCGCTATTTACATAGGGTAATTACTTTCCGCGTAGCTGAATGACGACCCATAAGAATTTTAATGAGGGTTTACTACCCCACCACTGGTTAGCAGGGGGGTAGGGAGGGGTAGCTTGCTACCCCTCCCCCCTTACACACACACTGAGTGATTCACTTTGCTTAGAGGTAGGACTTTTCCCAGGGGACAGTCCTGGCAGGCACATATGTGTAAATAGCTAAGGTTTGTATAGTTAGGAAAAATACAAATTATCTACGAATGTTATTTGTTCCGTAACTGAAATACAAACCATGCTATTTACATAGGGTGAATCAATCCTTAGGAAGGGTGGTAAGTCTCTGCCATACTGGCTTTGGCTTGCCCAGAGGCTCCGTATTCAGGTGTTCACGTACTCCGACAATAGGGAGCCCTTGCTCCTCTCGCAAGCAGTTGTGAAACTGCTGCGGCCTATGTAAGGTGTGTGCGAAGGTGAAAAGTGACTCGTCCTAGGAAGTTGACCTGGAGTCCTTCAGATGGAAATCTAGGCTAGGACACACAATACCACCTCGTCAGGGTATGGGGACATGACAGTATTAAACTTAATACTAGGAACACAAGGACGCATGGTTTACCTGCAGTGGTTTGTGGTCGGCTGTGCAGAGAACCCAGGATACTGCTTTCTCCAAGAGAGGAGAGGATGAAGAAAAGAATGGGGGCCAGACATACCTTTTCATTCATGCACACTAAAACCGGGTAACAATGCCCTCAACCTTCTGCTACTTGTCCATTAAGGAGCCTGAGGTTAGACCAGCTGTTGTGCAGCCACCACAGGGCTGATAGAAAAAGTATCGTGCCTCCTGTGGGTCACGTCTTGCAGGTAGCGGGCTGTGAAGGTAGTCTGACGCTTCCAAACCCCAGCTTGTAGGACCTTCTTTTTGAAGGCCAGGGATGTAGCTATGCCCCTGACATCATGTGCTCTAGGGCGGCGTGACGGAAAAGGGTCAGGATTCAAGGCTAGGTGTATCACCTTGCGAATCCAGGCTGAAATGGTATTCTTGGTGACCCTTCTTTTCGTTTTCCACATGCTCACGAACAGGGCTTGAACCTGGGGACGGACTGCAGCTGTTCTTTCAAGATGAAACCTCAGACTCCTTACTGGACAAAGTAGGAGATGGTCTGGGTCATCTGTTACAGAACAGACTTGAAATCCGGAAGGAGTCAAACATAGGGTCCGGCACTCCCGGATTCAGAGTCATGGCAACAAACTCTGGGACGAACCTAAACATTACCTCCCCCCCTCCCCTTGAATGGGCGATGTCGTATGAGACCATGTAGTTCGCTGACTCGCTTGGCAGAGGCCAAAGCTAGCAAGAACACCGTCTTCCAAGTAAGGTGGCGATCTGAAGCCTGGCGTAGTGGTTCGTAGGGAGGTCTCTTTAGAGATCTGAGAACTCGAACCACGTTCCAAGGAGGAGGTCTCACTTCCGACTGAGGGCAGGTAAGTTCATAGCTTCGTATGAAAAGAGAAAGTTCCAGCGAGGAAGAAATGTCCACTCCTTTGAGCCTGAAGGCAAGACTTAAGGCTGAGCGATAGCCTTTCACTGCCGAGACCGAAAGGCGCATTTCCTCCCGCAAATACACGAAGAACTCCGCTATTGCTGAAGTAGTAGCATCGAGTGGAGAGATACCCCTTCCACGACACCAACCACAGAAAACTCGCCACTTCGCCTGGTAGACCCCTGCGGATGCCTTGCGCAGGTGTCCAGACATCCTGTTCGCAACTTGTTGCGAAAATCCTCTCTCTGAGGAGATGCTGGATAGTCTACAGGCGTGAAGCCGAAGCGAAGCTACGGCTTTGTGGAAGATATTGGAGTGTGGTTGTTTGAGTAGCTCGTCACGTGGAGGGAGTTCTCTCGGAGGCTCTGTAAGGACTTGCAGAAGGTCCGAAAACCACTTTATGCCATAGCGGAGCTTTGAGGGTCATTGAAAGATTGACCGATATTCTGGTCTTGTTGAGTACTCTCCTCATCAGACAGAACGGGGGAAAGGCGTACACATCGATGTTGTCCCACCGTTGTTGGAAGGCATCTTGCCAGAGTGCCTTGGGATCCGGGACTGCGGAGCAGTACAGCGGAAGCTTGTAGTTCAGCGCTGTAGCGAATAGATCCACAGTCGGGGAACCCCACAAAGTCAGGACTTTGTTTTCTACTTGACGAACCAAACACCACTCTGTACTCACTATCTGTGACGCTCAGCTCAGACTGTCGGCGAGCACATTCCTTTTGCCCGGAACAAGAGAGCCGCTAGTGTGATCAATGGACTTCGGACCATCTCAGTAACTCTACTGCAAGATGGGATAGCAACTGTGAAAATGTACCTCCCTGCTTGCTGATATAAGCCACTACTGTGGTATTGTCGCTCATCACTACCACAGAGTGGCCCGCCAGGACTAGGTGGAACTTCTGAAGAGCCAGGAATACAGCCTTCATTTCTAGCAGGTTTATGTGAAGGTGCTTTTCTGATTCTGACCACAGGCCTGAGGTCCTGTGGTTCAGAACGTGGGCCCCCCCCCACCCTTTCTTTGATGCGTCCGAAAACAACATCAAGTCTGGGGGAAGACGAGAAGATCCACTCCCTTCCGTAGGTTCTCGTCTGCCACCCACCACTGGAGGTCCGTCCATTCCGTCTGTCGCATAGGGATCAGGGAGTCCAGGGAATCGTGTCCTTGATTCCACCGGGACTTGAGTCGCCACTGGAGAGATCTCATTCTCAGGCGACTGTTGGGAACTAGACGGGCCAGGGAGGAGAGATGGACGAGGAGACGTAACCACGATTGGGCTGGGAGCCAGTCTCTGTGAGGGCTCCATAGAGGACTTCTCGAGGTTTACCATGATCCCTAGATCTTGGCAAAGCTCGAGAAGCTTGTCTCGGTGGCGAAGAAGGGTTGCCTTCGAGTCTGCCAGGATTAGCCAGTCGTCCAGATAACGGAGGATACGGATGCCGATCCTGTGAGCCCATGATGAAATCAGGGTGAACACCCTGTCGAACACTTGAGGTGCTGTGGAGAGACCAAAGCACAGCAACTTGAACTGGTATATATTGTCGTCTAGGCTAAATCTCAAGTACTTCCTTGAAGACGGGTGGACTGGGATCTGGAAGTACGCGTCCTTCAGGTCCAGTGTACACATGAAGTCTTGTGGTCTCACTGCAAGCCTGACCGTGTCTGCTGTCTCCATACTGAACGGAGACTGTTTGACAAACTTGTTCAGAGCTGAGAGGTCGATGACTGGTCTCCAGCCTCCAGACGCCTTCTTTACAAGAAAGAGTAGACTGTAGAAGCCTGGGGACCCGTCCACAACCTCTTGGAGAGCGTCCTTCTTCAACATGGTCTGGACTTTTGCCCGGAGGGCCTGTCCCTTTACCGATTACATGTAAGGGAGCTCAATGACACTGGATTCGCTGTCAGGGGAGGGAGACATGAGATGAACAGGACGCGATAACCCTGACCGATTACGGAAATCGTTCAGGTATTTGCCCCGAGTTGCTGTCACCTTGTCACGCAAATTTGTAGGCATCCCCCCACTGGTGGACATGCAGGGGGACTGCCAATCCTAGCGATTAAGGCCTTGCCCGCTCCCTCTAGGATTTTTACCTCCTCCCCTGGAGGACTTCCTGCCTTTTCTGCCCCTGGCAGGAGAGGGCTTAGACACCTTCTGCTTCGCTGCCGTTGTCGTCATCTTCCTATTGTCCTTAGCTGGAGGGGGCTGCTGAGCTGCTGGAGGTTTGTAAGGCCTAGATGTCAAGGCCTTGTGAATGAGGGAGTCCTAATTGGACTTCCTCCACCTCTCCACGGCTAGCTCCACGTCCTTTCGCTCAAAACAAGCTCTTACCGAGAACGGATGAGTGTCTGAGCTTGCTAACCTCAGAACTGGGGACCTTCTGGTGAAACCTCTCAGCCACTGCGTCCCGACGTTTGAGGATCGTGTTGGCCCACAAGCTCGAGACTTGATGGGCCAGAAACTCAATGGTTCGCGTGCCTTAGAGTAAGAATGTCTCCAGTGCCTTCCTGGAACTTTCTTTGGACAGATCCTCAGAACGTACCAGGATGCCCAGAGACCCCAGCCAGATGTCTAGCCACGAAGTCGCCTGCATGGCACACTTCACAACCTTTTCCTGGCTTAGGATCTCAGTCGCAGAGTAGGACACTTGCAGTTAGTCTCTCTCTCAAGAGGGACTCCCCAGTGAGTTCTTCCACAGAATGCTGTATTGGAAGGCTCAAACAAGTCTCCTCTAGGATTTCAAAGTACCTCCTCTGATGTACTCGAGGAGGAGGGAGGAGCTTGTTTCCTGCACTGGATCTATTGGTGGAGGCAAGCTCGGAGAGTTGGCACTCGACCTTGTCTCTAGCACTCTTCATCCCCTGAGACCAGGGCAAAGCTGCACTGGCCCTAGAGGGTTTCTGGGTGCCGTAGATTCGGTTCAGGACCGTATCCTTCCCTTCACGAGAAGGAATCTCTGGGTCTGGGATCCCATTGAGGTTCCTCATGAGAGTCAGGACTCGCCAGAACGCATGTTCTGACTCCTGGTGCTCTCCTCCTGACGGACTAGCAGCGAAGTCTCCCGTCCCCAGAGGCTCTTCCTGGGGAGACTCGTGGACATTCTCCAATGGTGAGCGCAGTGGCGCTAAATCAGGATCAGCAGCAGCAACAGCAGAAGGGCGCGCAGGTATAACCTGGCGCGCGAGGGTTTGATGCGCAGTTTTGCGCTCATTACCCTTTTGCCCCGAAGGGACCGATGCCTGCGCAATGTCAGGTTTAGATGGCACGTAGTGTGCATCATCCTTGAAAGGATATGGCAGGTCAGCAGGTCTGGAGGGTGACTGTTAACAAAGTGCCGACGGACGACCATCCTCCGACGGGGATCCCGAACGATCTCTGGAGGTGTCTCAGGTGGTAGCTGGCAGGAACGGTGATCGCTGAGTTGACTCCTCCGCAGAGGACTGCGAGGATGACAAGCTGAAAAGGCGCCTCCTATCTCCCTTGTGAGGAGAAGGAAGAGCCCTACGCTTTATACGTCCATGAGGGGCCGTAGGATCAGAACCCTGACCTTCGTAGGGCCTCCGCAGAGGAGTCTCTGTTAGTGAACTCCCCCGAGGGGGAGAATCACCGGCAGGAGAGACCGAAGGACTTAGTTCCTCCCTCGAAGGATGTTCGGAGGGTGAAACTAAGCCTTCAGCTACCTCAGCAACAACAGGCACAATTGTTTGATCAGAAACACTCGATGCCTCCGTCACAACGACGACAAAGACAGCCAGAAGATCTATCCCCGCTGTCGTCGGCGATTGTTTAACAGCTGCACCCAGTTTGATCATGTCAAACAGGGCTTCCTTGGAGGGCAAACCCTGAAGCCCCAAGGAAGCCCAAAGCTGTAATAAATCATTGTTATTAACAGGCAATTGAAAATCAATATCCTCCTCCGGGGGAGGAGGGGCAATTACCTCTCCCGCACCCTGGGATCGGTCAACAGCTATACGGTCTACGCTACCACTTGCCGGCCTCTCGGAAGAGACCGATCGAGTGGGAGCTTCGGAGGAGGAAAGGGCTACGAAAGAAGCAGCCTTGGAATTTTCTCTCTTCAAAGAAACCTCTGAAGGAGAAATATCCCTTTTAGCCTCCTTCCTGCGGCGCCGGGCTAACCTCTCCCACTGGGAGGTAGACCACTCCCTACACTCAATACATACGTTAGACCTATCACACCGTTGGCCCCTACACTGAGGGCATAAGGAGTGAGAATCGGTGTCCGTGGCCGACATAAAGGTACCACAAGGGCGGCCGGGTTGTCCAGGGCACGTACGCATGATGAAAGAATAGAGGCCAACTTCTAACACACACACAGAAAAAGCAAAACAAATTATGGCAGTCAAAACGAAGGAGAGCGCAGACAGGTCTGTCGTCTCTCCGAGCCAAAAGCAAATGAATGAATGCATGATTTAAAGTTTTCAGGCATCCTGACATCTAAGGTCATTGACGCCGGTAACATTTAATTTATGTATACAAAAATAAAAAAATGAAACAAAATAAAAAATTAAAGAGTATTCAATTAAAATCATAAAAATTGAATGTCATAGAAGTTAAATATTTTTCAGAAGACCTGCTTCTGAAAGAAATCTAAAAATGCCACTTGCATGGTAGGACACATCATTTCCAAGAATCTTGGCAAGGATGAACCTGCCACCCTCACCTCGAGCCTCAAACAAATATCTATTCCGCAAGTTGTTATAATTGGGGCATTCGGTCAACAAATGCCTTACTGTTAGAGGTACCAAACAGTTGTCACAATACGGTTGGTGTTGGCCCTTCAGCAGAAACTCGTGTGTCAACCGAGTGTGACCAATACGGAGACGACAAAGAGACGTCTCCCATTTTCGGGGCATCATATTACACCTCGGAGGAGATATGTCATTTGTTACTTCCCTCATTTTATTGCCATCTTGACTATCCCATTGCTGTTGCCATTTATTGCAAACCAACTTCTTGATGTCAGGTAAGAAATCATTACAGGGAATGGGATACCTTCTTGGCAGCAACTCGGATGCAGCCTCCTTAGCCAGTGAATCTGCCTTCTCATTCCCAGACACACCTACATGTGCTGGAACCCAACAAAATTGAACTGTTATACCTCTCCGTCCAATAAGGAAAAGCCATTCTAAAATCTTTAAAACTAGAGGGTTATTAGAATTAAAAACTTCCATAGCTTGAAGGACACTCCTTGCATCACTAAAAATTGTAAAATTACCCTCCTTCTCCAACGCTATTTTCTCAATAGCGGTTAATATGCCATACAGTTCGGCAGTAAATATGGAAGCGGTCAGAGGAAGTGCACCTCTACAATTAAAACCATTACTATGTACTCCAAATCCAACGCCAGCATCAGATTTGGAGCCATCAGTATAGATAAAAGTTGATCCTCTATGTTCTTTAACATGTTCATTAAAAAGAGACCTGGCTTCTAGGTCTGACATATTCTTATCATCTCCAATAAAATATTTACAAAAAGATATCTCTGGTAACTTCCATGGAGGCGTTGATGATACCTTGAATGGAAGTACCTTATTTCTAATTATATCCAGACTATTTAAAAATCGTTTCACCCGAAAGCCATAAGGTTGAGGAGATTTTGGGTGCAACTCAAAGTATGATGCGTGTCTTACAAGGCTTGCAGTCTGAAAGGCTAGAGAGCTGGGGAGTCTTTGCAATCTAAACCAATACCGAAGAATGGAAGACATTCGGTAAAGGTCTAGAGGTAACTCTCCAGCATCAACAAGGAAACTTGGGATAGGCGAGGTTTTAAAAGCTCCAGTAGATAATCTATTACCTGCATGATGTATCGAGTCTAATATTTTTAACCGGCTTGGGGTGGCTGAAGAATATACCTCACAACCATAACTAATTTTGGAAAAAATCAAGGCCTTGTATAATTTTAAAATAGTATTGCGGTCTGCCCCCCATGATGTATGGGACAATACTTTTAAGATATTCAGAGCTTCAACACATTTAGCTTTTAGCGCTTTTAGGTGAGAAACCCATATAAGTCTACAGTCAAATATCAAACCTAAAAATTTGGTTTCCGATACACATGGTATCCGTTGACCTTTAATGTATATATCTGGGTCTGGATGTACTCCCCGGATACGACAAAAATGGACAATGGTAGTTTTACTGGTCGAGAACTTAAATCCATTCATGTCAGCCCACTGGATAATTTTATCAATAGAGAGTTGGATTTTTCTCTCAACCATTGCAATTCTAATGCCAGCAAATGATATTGAGAGATCATCCACAAATAGTGTTGAGAGAACATCCTGGGGAATGGCTGAGGATATCCCATTAATTGCTAGTGCAAAAAGGGTTACACTCAGCACACTACCCTGAGGAACTCCTCCTTCCTGGCACTTACTCTCTGATAGAGTTTCCCCCACTCTCACTTGAAAAACTCTACGTGAAAGAAATGCCTGAATAAATAGTGGCAGCTCTCCTCTCAATCCCAATTCATGAATGGTTTTAAGAATACCATATCTCCATGTGGTATCATATGCCTTTTCAAGGTCAAAAAATACTGTAACATGGTGCTGTTTGGAAGCAAAGGCTTCACAAATAGAAGACTCAAGTCGTATCAATACATCAGTCGTTGAGTGCATTTTTCGGAATCCACATTGAATCGGTGATAAAATACCTTTCTTTTCAAGGTACCATATCAGCCTTGCATTGACCATCTTCTCCATGATTTTACATAAACAAGATGTCAATGCAATAGGACGATAGTTTGCTGCTAAAAACTTGTCTTTACCGGGTTTTAAAAAGGCTAAAATAATGGCTAGTTCCCAAACACTTGGGTAGCTATGATCATGCCATATTCTATTAATAATGCTTAAAATAAATAGCTTTGTATTAAAATGTACATGTTTAATCATTGCATATGGAATTCCATCGGGTCCAGGGGTTGTATCGTTGCAATAAGCAAGTGCAGAATCAAATTCTCTTTCAGTGAAAGGAGAATTATATACGACTCTTCCCTTATTGTTGCAAAATTTAAAATTTTCTTTTCTTCAGTGCTCCTATACTGGTGACCAGGGGCTCCTTCACACTTGCTGGATACATTTGAAAAATGATTAGCCAGGGCATTGCTAACTTCATTTGCTTCAGTTACATACTGGCCATTCACCTTCAACACTGGTGCTGGGTTGGGGGTGAATTTGCCAGCTATCTTTTTTACTTTCCTCCACACAGAAGATGGTGGTGTTCTACTGTTAATAGAGGAAACAAAAGACATCCATGACTGGCGCCTTGCTTCTTTCATGGCACGACGGAACTGTGCTCTACATTTCTTGTACATAGTTAAATTCTCATCAGTTCTGCGTCTACGCAATCGTGTTAGAGATCTTCTTGTGGCTCTGTGGAGTGCAGTTAGTTCTGAAGACCACCACGGGACTGGTCGTCGTTTGAATAACCCTGTTGTTTTGGGAATTGAATTGACTCCTGCTGTATGAAGAGTTCCATTCAGTAGGTTTATGGCATCATCAACACTTTCAAACTGTTCTGCTCTCCCTTCGATTTCACTTAGCTCGGAAAATTTAACCCAGTCTGCCTTGTCTAGATTCCAACGTGGCGATCTTTGTAAAGGCGGACCCTTGTTGGTGTTTATAATGATTGGTGCATGATCACTAGTATGCCAATCATCTAATGTCCTCCAATCAAAATCAAGAAGGCAGTTAGAGCTTGCAATTGAAAGGTCAATGCATGACAAAGTACCTGTCTGAACATGGAAGTGTGTGGGCTCTCCTGTATTAAGGAGTCCCATATCCTCATTCTCCACAATTGATGAGATAATATTACCCCTTGTGTTGGCCAAAACATCACCCCATAAAGGATGTCTACCATTCATATCTCCCAGTAAGAGAAAAGGTTGAGGGAGTTGTTGAATGACCTCTGCTAAATCATCATATAAAATATTATCATTTGGAGGTAAGTACAGAGAGCATATTGTATATTTTCTCCCTATATCAATTTGTACAACAACTGCCTGCAGGGTTGTATGTATAGACATGGGTATTTGGGAACATCTCGACGAATGTACATGAGACTTCCACCATGGCTCCCTGCTTGTTGATTATATGGTGTTCTATAGCTAACATACTCTCGAGGACTAGGAGTGTTAGAATCAAGCATACTTTCCTGTAGACATACAATTATGGGGGAATGCTCATGAATTAGGAGCTTAAGTTCTTCATATTTCGCCCTCAAACCCTGACAGTTCCATTGCAAAATGGAGGAGAAAACTATGGATTATTTCTGGAAGACATCAGGATGAGGTCTTCCCATTAGAAGTTTTCAATGTAACATTATTACCAGTAGGCTTCTTCAGAGGTGGTCTTGTTATGTTGGGTTTAACGTTGGTGATTTTCTTTGTATTCTTTTTATCTATTTGTTGAGGTGGATGGTGGACCTCAACTTGAATTTCTGATTTATTCAGTCCATCTTCTGGTTCATTAGAAACATCAACAGACAAAACATCAAATTTATTTGATGTCATAACCTTAACGTTTCTAATGGAGGGTGGAGAGAGAGATGGAGGTCTCTCTCTTTTGCGATTAATAGATGGTGGGATTCGAGGTTTTTGCACCTTTCCCACAACAGGTGCATCAGGTAAGTTAGTCTTAAGTGGAACCTCCATCAGATCAGGCAAGGACATGGCCTGAGAGAGGTTTGTATTACTTTTTGTAATGGCGGGTGAAGGCTGTACAGCAATGGGCAATGACCCAGTGTTAATACACCGTGGTAAGGCCTCAGGAGGTGATATGGTTACCTCGTTATTTGACATTTTGTCAGATAGTATACTTTTTTTTTAGCTATTGGCAGTGCTAGGTTGGTTTGATTTTAATGCCTTAGCATATGTATTTGATTTATTTAATAGTCTTTTGGCATGGGTCACACTTATGTGTTCTAAGTTTGATTTGTTGAGGGCAGCTTCCTCCAACTTATATAGCTCGCAGATCTTGTCTGTGGATTTGTGATTCGAGCTGCAATTTAAACACCTGGCTCCAAGTGCACACTCTCCATGGTATGATTTGGAGCAAATACCACACATCTTCTCATTTTTGCAAACTTTGGACGGGTACCCAAATTTAAAACAATTAAAGCATTGCAATGGCTTCTGCTTGAAGGGTCTTACTTTAATCCTTTCGTTCTCGATAATAATATGAAAAGGTACATCAGCATCCTGGAACGTAAGGATTATCATTGATGTACCTGGGACTTTATGAACTTTCCAAACATTTAATGGACACATAGCCAGTATCTCCTCCTCTGTAAAATCATATAGATCTCTGTTAAAAACTACGCCCCTTCCGTAGCTAAAATTTAGGTGGGGTTTGACATCTAACTTAATGTCATCATTATTCATTTTCATATTGGACAATATTACCGACTGTGTACTGGATTTGGCATGGATAAGGAAACTATTTTTTTCCGAAACGAGATATATCGCCTGGTGCAATAGTTCCTACTTTTTTCTGAATCAATTTGCATATTTTAAAATAATTCCCTGTAACCCCCTTTGATTCAGCTATAAGCCACATCGGTGGTTTTGGATTTCTCTGGGAGGGCATGACTAAATCTGCGCCTTTTTCCAACCAATCGGCAGGCCTGTACACATCTAAATCTTTTGGTACCTTATCGCAGAGAGCAGCCGCGACATTCAAGTTATTAATTTTAATATTATTCAAATTACTTATTGCACTAAATGCTTCGTCATAACTACTATACGATATCCATGAATCCCAAATTTCAGCTTCAAGTTTCATCCTTATTTCTTTTATGCATCCATAGCATTCAAATGCTTTACATAGATCATCATTATTTGTTTCTATTGAAATTTGTGTAACATGGAGGATTCGAAGTTTCCTCGTGTTACCCAAATTACTCGATTTAGAAATATCAGTAGAATGGTCCTTTCCCGTTCCGAGGTCATCAACAGAGCTATCCCTTATCACATTAGCAGAGGTCGTGAACAGTGCCGGGGGAGAGTCAGCGTATCCAGGGGATGGGGGTTCGTTCCTTAAAGAATCCATTATACTAAAGAGAGAGAAAAGAGTTAGTTTGATGTACCTGCTAGAGAATGTTAGGCCATCACGCGTCGGAAAGTAAATTTGCACTCTCCACTATCGGCACAATGAGAGTATACTTCCCAGATGGTCCACTCCATACCCTACCCGAAGGATAGCATCAAAACAGATATAGAGGCACAGGTGTAAGCTGAACCCGCCTGTTAGGACTGAGACCAAGAAATTATGGAATCATCCTCCCCATATCTATAATGACGGGCTTCCGGCCAAAAGCCGAGAGTCCTACCCCAAGCATTGGATCCCCCTGGATTCCGAAGACCCAACACTTGAGAATAGTTCCGCCAAAAAGGTCCAAACCATCTTCGGAATGGCTGAAATCATCCAATACTCTCACATATAGCTTTGAATGCAAACACCTCCCAACCGTGATACCTCCTCCCACTCATCAAAGCAGGCAGCAATAAAGGATGTATGAACATCCCCGCCGGGGCTACAATGGATGTAAAATCATCCAAGCCATAGGAGAAAAGAAAAAAAAAAATAAATAAATAAATATGTACATATATACACACAATGAGGGAAATTTTTCTCAGAGTTTGGAAAGCAAGACTAAAGAAAGTTTGTGAAATTAGGATAAGGTCGAAGTAGTATTGAGAAAAAGAAAAAGGTAAAAGAGAGAAATTTAGATTCGAACTGGGGGAGCAATTTCCCCAAGTTCGAGAGCCCTCTTGCCCGTCACCAAGTTTCAGCACGGGAATGAAATGCCGTGCTGAAGCTTAATGACTTCATCAAGGCATTCTCTCATTAAGAGGGGCCAAAAGCAAAGTGAAACACTCGCTATGTGGGGGTGGGGAGGGGTAGCAAGCTCTCCCCCCCTCCCCCCGCTAACTAGCGGTGGGGTAGTTAACCCTCGTTAAAATTTTTATGGCTCGTCATTCAGCTACGCTGAAAGTAATTACCCTATGTAAATAGCGTGATTTTTATTTCAGTTACGGAACAAAGCATTTTTTCCTTAGCTATACCAAACTGGGTCATTAATATTGTTCACTTTCACGTTATTTAGTTTCCAAACATAATCAAAGACTTTGCTGAATTCTTGTTACATTGAGTCATTGAATCTTACCTGGATTAATGAAGATTCAGATTTACTTGGAGGACACATCTAGCAATTGCATCCTGAGTTTTTACTGATGACTCCTTCATTTCATTGGCCACAATACAGTGTGCGCCCACGCAAGCAGATGGGTAAGACTGGTTCTCTCGCAGACATTCACAGGTTAGTTTTTTCCGCAAGTTTTGTCCTCTGCAGTCTGGTGAACACAGTGAGGTGTTTGGGTCACTGAAATAATGATAAAATTCAGAATTACAGTATTAGAAAAAAAATAGTCATAGTGAAAAAGACCAAATCTGCTAATCTCAAAAATATAAATGAAAGTGAGCATGACATTTAATAGAGATGTTATTTTCAAGAAATACGAATACAAAATCAAAATATCCAGAGACCTCTCTAATATACAATCACACTGTACATATAATGTATATTTACATACTTATACATACATTTACAAATAACGGATTTTGACGAAGGAAAAATCTATTTCTGGGAAGAGACCTGTGACGCCCAGTGAAAGTCCTTCTTTAAACTTTTCTGATATTAATCTTCTAAATATACCAGAGAAAGATAAAAGCATGGAATGCAGAGGTTACTACCCTCGCGCGAGCACCTTGTGGGTGTCGTGTATACAACAGGGGCGTGTGAAAACCACTATTCACAAGCTGTCTTCCATTTAAATAATTCCTTCAAAGGGAAGGGCCGTAACAGGCCCTAGAGAACACAGTTGGACCACGCCACCGACACCTAATACGCGCGCCCTCTAGGTCATCCTTCTGCAAGAACATATGGCTTGACAAGGAAAAAGGGTGGGTCCGTAAAAAATAACCGGGAAGGGTTTCACCGGGCGTCACAGGTCTCTTCCCAGAAATATTTTTCCTTCGTCAAAATCCCTTTTCTGGGGCGACCTGTGACGCCCGGTGAAAATGTACCAGAGAATTCCTTCCAAGCCCAATACAATAATAACATAATGAGGAGAATACAAACACCATGTAAGACAATAATATAATATAATACTGTAAGTAAATATAAAAATTACAAACTAGCCAAAGGACATAGGGAACGTAAGGCTAAATAGATAAGAAGACAAGGAATCATCTGAGTGTCCAGACGCAAAAGGCATCAAATCTTACATGTCTAAGCATATCTAAAAATTAAAGGAATGGTAAATACAATAACAGTTAAATCATAGGAATTAAACATGGTAAATAACTTAGGGCTAACGAACCACCCGGTGGTGAAGAAGGGTTGCCTTCGAGTCTGCCAGGATTAGCCAGTCGTCCAGATAACGGAGGATACGGATGCCGATCCTGTGAGCCCATGATGAAATCAGGGTGAACACCCTGACAAACACTTGAGGTGCTGTGGAGACACCAAAGCACAGCACCTTGAACTGGTAGATCTTGTCGTCTAGGCAAAATCTCAAGAACTTCCTTGAAGACGGGTGGACTGGGATCTGGAAGTACGCGTCCTTCAGGTCCAGTGTACACATGAAGTCTTGTGGTCTCACTGCAAGCCTGACCGTGTCTGCCGTCTCCATACTGAACGGAGACTGTTTGACAAACTTGTTCAGAGCTGAGAGGTCGATGACTGGTCTCCAGCCTCCAGACGCCTTCTTTACAAGAAAGAGTAGACTGTAGAAGCCTGGGGACCCGTCCACAACCTCTTGGAGAGCGTCCTTCTTCAACATGGACTGGACTTTTGCCCGGAAGGCCTGTCCCTTTACCGATTACATGGTAAGGGAGCTCAATGACACTGGATTCGCTGTCAGGGGAGGGAGACATGAGATGAACAGGACGCGATAACCCTGACCGATTACGGAAATCGTTCAGGTATCTGCCCCGAGTTGCTGTCACCTTGTCACGCAAATTTGTAGGCATCCCCCCACTGGTGGACATGCAGGGGGACTGCCAATCCTAGCAATTACGGCCTTGCCCGCTCCCTCTAGGATTTTTACCTCTTCCCCTGGAGGACTTCCTGCCTTTTCTGCCCCTGGCAGGAGAGGGCTTAGACACCTTCTGCTTCGCTGCCGTTGTCGTCGTCTTCCTAGTGTCCTTAGCTGGAGGGGGCTGCTGAGCTGCTGGAGGTTTGTAAGGCCTAGATGTCAAGGCCTTGTGAATGAGGGAGTCCTGATTGGACTTCCTCCACCTCTCCGCGGCTAGCTCCACGTCCTTTGGCTCAAAACAAGCTCTTACCGACAACGGATGAGTGTCTGAGCTTGCTAACCTTAGAACTGGGGACCTTCTGGTGAAACCTCTCAGCCACTGCGTCCCGACGTTTGAGGATCGTGTTGGCCCACAAGCCCGAGACTTGATGGGCCAGAAACTCAATGGTTCGCGTGCCTGAGAGTAAGAATGTCTCCAGTGCCTTCCTGGAACTTTCTTTGGACAGATCCTCAGAACGTACCAGGATGCCCAGAGACCCCAGCCAGATGTCTAGCCACGAAGTCGCCTGCATGGCACACTTCACAACCTTCTCCTGGCTTAGGATCTCAGTCGCAGAGTAGGACACTTGCCAGTTAGTCTCTCTCTCAAGAGGGACTCCCCAGTGAGTTCTTCCACAGAATGGTGTATTGGAAGGCTCAAACAAGTCTTCTCTAGGATTTCAAAGTACCTCCTCTGATGTACTAGAGGAGGGAGGAGCTTGTTTCCTGCACTGGATCTATTGGAGGAGGCAAGCTCGGAGAGTTGGCCCTCGACCTTGTCTCTAGCACTCTTCATCCCCTGAGACCAGGGCAAAGCTGCACTGGCCCTAGAGGGTTTCTGGGTGCCGTAGATTTGGTTCAGGACCGTATCCTTCCCTTCACGAGAAGGAATCTCTGGGTCTGGGATCCCATTGAGGTTCCTCATGAGAGTCAGGACTCGCCAGAACGCATGTTCTGACTCCTGGTGCTCTCCTCCTGACGGACTAGCAGCGAAGTCTCCCGTCCCCAGAGGCTCTTCCTGGGGAGACTCGTGGACGTTCTCCAATGGTCTATCTGGTTCCTGTCGGGTCCTTGCTGAAGACTTGGGCCTATGAGGCGGAGTAGAAGGCTGGATGCAAGTAGTAGACTGATGTGATACTGATGAGTGTGAGTGCGCAGCAGCACGCTGGCGCGTGTCCGTCAAGACCGGCAGTGGGCGTGATTGCGCAGCCTGGTGATAGCGCGCAGGCGAGCGGTGCACAGGTTGCGCAGTTGCTTTAGGTGATAGCAAGATCACCGGGCGAACAGGCTGAGCAGGAGCCTTGGGCAATCGTAAGATAACCAGGCGCGCAGGAGATCGTGGAAGCGCATGGCACGCATCACCATGTGGGTGCACAGGTGTGCGCTGTTGCGATGGGCGCGCAAGGTGCGCAGCCGCAATTGAACCCGTAGGTTGGGTTGGGCGCGCATTGCGAAACACTGGAACTGGGCGCGCACCTGGAACCTCGCGCGTTACTGGAACCTTGCGCGTTACTGGAACCTTGCGCACAGTCGATATATTTTGCGCAGTTAATAGTGTCTCCAGGGGAACCCGTGAGCGCCCGTGTGCTATCTAGGGAACCTCCTGGACTGCGCGCTGAGATGTAGAAGCGGGCTGGTGCGTTGGCGAGGGCATGTGCGCTATAACAGGAATATCGCGAAGTTGGCGCGCATCACTCTTGGTAATATAAGTGTGTTGGGGATCTAGAGGTACCTGTGAGCGCCTATGCGCTAACTTAGGTGCCTCTTGGACAGCGCGTTTCACAGGAACTGCCATGCGCATTTGCGCGGGCGCGCTAAATCAGGAACTGCTGATGGGCGTGGGCGTGCCCCGAAGGTTGTGGGCGCACAGGGGAACCCTGGCGCGTGACTGGAACATTTGCGCGCACGCGTACAGGTGAGCGCAGTGGTGCTAAATCAGGATCAGCAGCAGCAACAGCAGAAGGGCGCGCAGGTATAACCTGACGCGCGAGGGTTTGATGCGCAGTTTTGCGCTCATTACCCTTTTGCCCCGAAGGGACCGATGCCTGCGCAATGTCAGGTTTAGATGGCACGTAGTGTGCATCATCCTTGAAAGGAGATGGCAGGTCAGCAGGTCTGGAGGGTGATTGGAAACAAAGTGCAAACGGACGACCATCCTCCGACGGGGATCCCGAACGATCTCTGGAGAGGTCTCAGGTGGTAGCTGGCAGGAACGGTGATCGATGAGTTGACTCCTCCGCAAAGGACTGCGAGGATGACAAGCTGAAGGGGCGCCTCCTATCTCCCTTGTGAGGAGAAGGAAGACCTCTACGGCGAAGGGGAGGGCGAGCCCTCCGCTTTATACGTCCATGAGGGGCCGTAGGATCAGAACCCTGACCTTCGTAGGGCCTCCGCAGAGGAGTCTCTGTTAGTGAACTCCCCCGAGGGGGAGAATCACCGGCAGGAGAGACCGAAGGACTTAGTTCCTCCCTCGAAGGATGTTCGGAGGGTGAAACTAAGCCTTCAGCTACCTCAGCAACAACAGGCACAGTTGTTTGATCAGAAACACTCGATGCCTCCATCACAACGACGACGACAACGACAGACAGAGGATCTATCCCTACTGTCGTCGGCGATTGTTCAACAGCTGCACCCAGTTTGATCATGTCAAACAGGGCTTCCTTGGAGGGCAAACCCTGAAGCCCCAAGGAAGCCCAAAGCTGTAATAAATCATTGTTATTAACAGGCAATTGAAAATCAATATCCTCCTCCGGGGGAGGAGGGGTAACTACCTCTCCCGCACCCTGGGATCGGTCAACAGCTATACGGTCTACGCTACCACTTGCCGGCCTCTTGGAAGAGACCGATCGAGTGGGAGCTTCGGAGGAGGAAAGGGCTACGGAAGAAGCAGCCTTGGAATTTTCTCTCTTCAAAGAACCTCTGAAGGAGAAATATCCCTTTTAGCCTCCTTCTTGCGGCGCCGGGCAAACCTCTCCCACTGGGAGGTAGACCACTCCCTACACTCAATACATACGTTAGACCTATCACACCGTTGGCCCCTACATTGAGGGCATAAGGAGTGAGGAACGGTGTCCGTGGCCGACATAAAGGTACCACAAGGGCGGCCGGGTTGTCCAGGGCACGTACACAAGATGAAGGAATAGAGGCCAACTTCTAACACACACAAAGAAAAAGCAAAACAAATTATGGCAGTCAAAACGAAGGAGAGCGCAGACAGGTCTGTCGTCTCTCCGAGCCAAAAGCAAAGTGAAGCACTCAATATGTGGGGGTGGGGAGGGGTAGCAAGCTTCCCCCCCCCCCCTCCCCTGCTAACTAGCGGTGGGGTAGTTAACCCTCGTTAAAATTTTTATGGCTCGTCATTCAGCTACGCCGAAAGTAATTACCCTATGTAAATAGCGTGATTTGTATTTCAGTTACGGAACAAAGCATTTTTTCCTTAGCTATACCAAACTGGGTCATTAATATTGTTCACTTTCACGTTATTTAGTTTCCAAACATAATCAAAGACTTTGCTGAATTCTTGTTACATTGTTACATTGAGTCATTATATCTTACCTGGATTAATGAAGATTCAGATTTACTTGGAGGACACATCTAGCAATTGCATCCTGAGTTTTTACTGATGACTCCTTCATTACATTGGCCACAATACAGTGTGCGCCCACGCAAGCAGATGGGTAATACTGGTTCTCTCGCAGACATTCACAGGTTAGTTTTTTCCGCAAGTTTTGTCCTTTACAGTCTGGTGAACACAGTGAGGTGTTTGGGTCACTGAAATAATGATAAAATTCAGAATTACAGTATTAGGAAAAAAAAAGTCATAGTGAAAAAGACCAAATCTGCTAATCTCAAAAATATAAATGAAAGTGAGCATGACATTTATTAGATGTTATTTTCAAGAAATACGAATACAAAATCAAAATATCCAGAGACCTCTCTAATATACAATCACACTGTACATATAATGTATATTTACATACTTATACATACATTTACAAATAAGGGATTTTGACGAAGGAAAAATCTATTTCTGGGAAGAGACCTGTGACGCCCAGTGAAAGTCCTTCTTTAAACTTTTCTGATATTAATCTTCTAAATATACCAGAGAAAGATAAAAGCATGGAATGCAGAGGTTACTACCCTCGCGCGAGCACCTTGTGGGTGTCGTGTATACAACAGGGGCGTGTGAAAACCACTATTCACAAGCTGTCTTCCATTTAAATAATTCCTTCAAAGGGAAGGGCCGTAACACTCCCTAGAGAACACAGTTGGACCACGCCACCGACACCTAATACGCGCGCCCTCTAGGTCATCCTTCTGCAAGAACATATGGCTTGACAAGGAAAAAGGGTGGGTCCGTACAAAATAACCGGGATGGGTTTCACCGGGCGTCACAGGTCTCTTCCCAGAAATAGATTTTTCCTTCGTCAAAATCCCTTTTCTGGGGCGACCTGTGACGGCCGGTGAAAATGTACCAGAGAATTCCTTCCAAGCCCAATACAATAATAACAATGAGGAGAATACAAACACCATGCAAGACAATAATATAATATAAAACTGTAAGTAAACAAAAATTACAAACTAGCCAAAGGACATAGGGAACGTAAGGCTAAATAGATATGAAGACAAGGAATCATCTGTGTCCAGACGCAAAAGGCATCAAATCTTACATGTCTAAGCATATTTAAAAATTAAAGGAATGGTAAATACAATAACAGTTAAATCATAGGAATTAAACATGGTAAATAACTTAGGGCTAACGAACCACCCGGTGTTGAAGAAGGGTTGCCTTCGAGTCTGCCAGGATTAGCCAGTCGTCCAGGTAACGGAGGATACGGATGGCGATTGTGTGAGCCCATGATGAAATCAGGGTGAACACCCTGTCGAACACTTGAGGTGCTGTGGAGAGACCAAAGCACAGCACCTTGAACTGGTAGATCTTGTCGTCTAGGCAAAATCTCAAGTACTTCCTTGAAGACGGGTGGACTGGGATCTGGAAGTATGCGTCCTTCAGGTCCAGTGTACACATGAAGTCTTGTGGTCTCACTGCAATCCTGACCGTGTCTGCCATCTCCATACTGAACGGAGACTGTTTGACAAACTTGTTCAGAGCTGAGAGGTCGATGACTGGTCTCCAGCCAGCACCTTGAACTGGTAGATCTTGTCGTCTAGGCAAAATCTCAAGTACTTCCTTGAAGACGGGTGGACTGGGATCTGGAAGTACGCGTCCTTCAGGTCCAGTGTACACATGAAGTCTTGTGGTGTCACTGCAAGCCTGACCGTGTCTGCCGTCTCCATACTGAACGGAGACTGTTTGACAAACTTGTTCAGAGCTGAGAGGTCGATGACTGGTCTCCAGCCTCCAGACGCCTTCTTTACAAGAAAGAGTAGACTGTAGAAGCCTGGGGACCCGTCCACAACCTCTTGGAGAGCGTCCTTCTTCAACATGGACTGGACTTTTGCCCGGAAGGCCTGTCCCTTTACCGAATACATGGTAAGGGAGCTCAATGACACTGGATTCGCTGTCAGGGGAGGGAGACATGAGATGAACAGGACGCGATAACCCTGACCGATTACGGAAATCGTTCAGGTATCTGCCCCGAGTTGCTGTCACCTTGTCACGCAAATTTGGTGGAAATGCAGGGGGACTGCCAATCCTAGCAATTACGGCCTTGCCCGCTCCCTCTAGGATTTTTACCTCCTCCCCTGGAGGACTTCCTGCCTTTTCTGCCCCTGGCAGGAGAGGGCTTAGACACCTGCTTCACCGCCGTTGTCGTCGTCTTCCTAGTGTCCTTAGCTGGAGGGGGTTGCTGAGCTGCTGGAGGTTTGTAAGGCCTAGATGTCAAGGCCTTGTGAATGACGGAGTCCTGATTGGACTTCCTCCACCTCTCCGCGGCTAGCTCCACGTCCTTTGGCTCAAAACAAGCTCTTACCGACAACGGATGAGTGTCTGAGCTTGCTAACCTCAGAACTGGGGACCTTCTGGTGAAACCTCTCAGCCACTGCGTCCCGACGTTTGAGAATCGTGTTGGCCCACAAGCCCGAGACTTGATGGGCCAGAAACTCAATGGTTCGCGTGCCTTAGAGTAAGAATGTCTCCAGTGCCTTCCTGGAACTTTCTTTGGACAGATCCTCAGAACGTACAAGGATGCCCAGAGACCCCAGCCAGATGTCTAGCCACGAAGTCGCCTGCATGGCACACTTCACAACCTTCTCCTGGCTTAGGATCTCAGTCGCAGAGTAGGACACTTGCCAGTTGGAGTCTCTCTCAAGAGGGACTCCCCAGTGAGTTCTTCCACAGAATGGTGTATTGGAAGGCTCAAACAAGTCTTCTCTAGGATTTCAAAGTACCTCCTCTGATGTACTAGAGGAGGAGGGAGGAGCTTGTTTCCTGCACTGGATCTATTGGAGGAGGCAAGCTCGGAGAGTTGGCCCTCGACCTTGTCTCTAGCACTCTTCATCCCCTGAGACCAGGGCAAAGCTGCACTGGCCCTAGAGGGTTTCTGGGTGCCGTAGATTTGGTTCAGGACCGTATCCTTCCCTTCACGAGAAGAAATCTCTGGGTCTGGGATCCCATTGAGGTTCCTCATGAGAGTCAGGACTCGCCAGAACGCATGTTCTGACTCCTGGTGCTCTCCTCCTGATGGACTAGCAGCGAAGTCTCCCGTCCCCAGAGGCTCTAACTGGGGAGACTCGTGGACGTTCTCCAATGGTCTATCTGGTTCCTGTCGGGTCCTTGCTGAAGACTTGGGCCTATGAGGCGGAGTAGAAGGCTGGATGCAAGTAGTAGACTGATGTGATACTGATGAGTGTGAGTGCGCAGCAGCACGCTGGCGCGTGTCCGTCAAGACCGGCAGTGGGCGTGATTGCGCAGCCTGGTGATAGCGCGCAGGCGAGCGGTGCACAGGTTGCGCAGTTGCTTTAGGTGATAGCAAGATCACCGGGCGAACAGGCTGAGCAGGAGCCTTGGGCGATCGTAAGATAACCAGGCGCGCAGGAGATCGTGAAAGCGCATGGCACGCATCACCATGTGGGTGCACAGGTGTGCGCTGTTGCGATGGGCGCGCAAGGTGCGCAGCCGCAATTAAACCCGTAGGTTAGGTTGGGCGCGCATTGCGAAACACTGGAACTGGGCGCGCACCTGGAACCTCACCGTTACTGGAACCTTGCGCACAGTCGATATATTGTGCGCAGTTAATAGTGTCTCCAGGGGAACCCGTGAGCGCCCGTGTGCTATCTAGGGAACCTCCTGGACTGCGCGCTGAGATGTAGAAGCGGGCTGGTGCGTTGGCGAGGGCATGTGCGCTATAACAGGAATATCGCGAAGTTGGCGCGCATCACTCTTGGTAATATAAGTGTGTTGTGGATCTAGAGGTACCTGTGAGTGTCTATGCGCTAACTTAGGTGCCTCTTGGACAGCGCGTTTCACAGGAACTGCCATGCGCGTTTGCGCGGGCGAGCTAAAACAGAACTGCTGATGGGCGTGGGCGTGCCCCGAAGGTTGTGGGCGAGCAGGGGAACCCTGGCGCGTGAATGGAACATTTGCGTGCACGCGTACAGGTGAGCGCAGTGGTGCTAAATCAGGATCAGCAGCAGCAACAGCAGAAGGGCGCGCAGGTATAACCTGGCGCGCGAGGGTTTGAGCGCAGTTTTGCGCTCATTACCCCTTTGCCCCCGAAGGGACCGATGCCTGCGCAATGTCAGGTTTAGATGGCACGTAGTGTGCATCATCCTTGAAAGGAGATGGCAGGTCAGCAGGTCTGGAGGGTGACTGGAAACAAAGTGCAAACGGACGACCATCCTCCGACGGGGATCCCGAACGATCTCTGGAGAGGTCTTAGGTGGTAGCTGGCAGGAACGGTGATCGCTGAGTTGACTCCTCCGCAGAGGACTGCGAGGATGACAAGCTGAAGAGGCGCCTCCTATCTCCCTTGTGAGGAGAAGGAAGACCTCTACGGCGAAGGGGAGGGCGAGCCCTCCGCTTTATACATCCATGAGGGGCCGTAGGATCAGAACTCTGACCTTCGTAGGGCCTCCGCAGAGGAGTCTCTGTTAGTGAACTCCCCCGAGGGGGAGAATCACCGGCAGGAGAGACCGAAGGACTTAGTTCCTCCCTCGAAGGATGTTCGGAGGGTGAAACTAAGCCTTCAGCTACCTCAGCAATAACAGGCACAGTTGTTTGATCAGAAACACTCGATGCCTTCATCACATCGACGACAACGACAGACAGAGGATCTATCCCTACTGTCGTCGGCGATTGTTCAACAGCTGCACCCAGTTTGATCATGTCAAACAGGGCTTCCTTGGAGGGCAAACCCTGAAGCCCCAAGGAAGCCCAAAGCTGTAATAAATCATTGTTATTAACAGGCAATTGAAAATCAATATCCTTCTCCGGGGGAGGAGGGGCAACTACCTCTCCCGCACCCTGGGATCGGTCAACAGCTATACGGTCTACGCTACCACTTGCCGGCCTCTTGGAAGAGACCGATCGAGTGGGAGCTTCGGAGGAGGAAAGGGCTACGGAAGAAGCAGCCTTGGAATTTTCTCTCTTCAAAGAAACCTCTGAAGGAGAAATATCCCTTTTAGCCTCCTTCTTGCGGCGCCGGGCTAACCTCTCCCACTGGGAGGTAGACCACTCCCTACACTCAATACATACCTTAGACCTATCACACCGTTGGCCCCTACACTGAGGGCATAAGGAGTGAGGAACGGTGTCCGTGGCCGACATAAAGGTACCACAAGGGCGGCCGGGTTGTCCAGGGCACGTGCGCATGATGAAGGAATAGAGGCCAACTTCTAACACACAAAGAAAAAGCAAAACAAATTATGGCAGTCAAAACGAAGGAGAGCGCAGACAGGTCTGTCGTCTCTCCGAGCCAAAAGCAAAGTGAAGCACTCAATATGTGGGGGTGGGGAGGGGTAGCAAGCTTCCCCCCCCCCCTCCCCTGCTAACTAGCGGTGGGGTAGTTAACCCTCGTTAAAATTTTTATGGCTCGTCATTCAGCTACGCCGAAAGTAATTACCCTATGTAAATAGCGTGATTTGTATTTCAGTTACGGAACAAAGCATTTTTTCCTTAGCTATACCAAACTGGGTCATTAATATTGTTCACTTTCACGTTATTTAGTTTCCAAACATAATCAAAGACTTTGCTGAATTCTTGTTACATTGTTACATTGAGTCATTATATCTTACCTGGATTAATGAAGATTCAGATTTACTTGGAGGACACATCTAGCAATTGCATCCTGAGTTTTTACTGATGACTCCTTCATTACATTGGCCACAATACAGTGTGCGCCCACGCAAGCAGATGGGTAATACTGGTTCTCTCGCAGACATTCACAGGTTAGTTTTTTCCGCAAGTTTTGTCCTTTACAGTCTGGTGAACACAGTGAGGTGTTTGGGTCACTGAAATAATGATAAAATTCAGAATTACAGTATTAGGAAAAAAAAAGTCATAGTGAAAAAGACCAAATCTGCTAATCTCAAAAATATAAATGAAAGTGAGCATGACATTTATTAGATGTTATTTTCAAGAAATACGAATACAAAATCAAAATATCCAGAGACCTCTCTAATATACAATCACACTGTACATATAATGTATATTTACATACTTATACATACATTTACAAATAAGGGATTTTGACGAAGGAAAAATCTATTTCTGGGAAGAGACCTGTGACGCCCAGTGAAAGTCCTTCTTTAAACTTTTCTGATATTAATCTTCTAAATATACCAGAGAAAGATAAAAGCATGGAATGCAGAGGTTACTACCCTCGCGCGAGCACCTTGTGGGTGTCGTGTATACAACAGGGGCGTGTGAAAACCACTATTCACAAGCTGTCTTCCATTTAAATAATTCCTTCAAAGGGAAGGGCCGTAACACTCCCTAGAGAACACAGTTGGACCACGCCACCGACACCTAATACGCGCGCCCTCTAGGTCATCCTTCTGCAAGAACATATGGCTTGACAAGGAAAAAGGGTGGGTCCGTACAAAATAACCGGGATGGGTTTCACCGGGCGTCACAGGTCTCTTCCCAGAAATAGATTTTTCCTTCGTCAAAATCCCTTTTCTGGGGCGACCTGTGACGGCCGGTGAAAATGTACCAGAGAATTCCTTCCAAGCCCAATACAATAATAACAATGAGGAGAATACAAACACCATGCAAGACAATAATATAATATAAAACTGTAAGTAAACAAAAATTACAAACTAGCCAAAGGACATAGGGAACGTAAGGCTAAATAGATATGAAGACAAGGAATCATCTGTGTCCAGACGCAAAAGGCATCAAATCTTACATGTCTAAGCATATTTAAAAATTAAAGGAATGGTAAATACAATAACAGTTAAATCATAGGAATTAAACATGGTAAATAACTTAGGGCTAACGAACCACCCGGTGTTGAAGAAGGGTTGCCTTCGAGTCTGCCAGGATTAGCCAGTCGTCCAGGTAACGGAGGATACGGATGGCGATCGTGTGAGCCCATGATGAAATCAGGGTGAACACCCTGTCGAACACTTGAGGTGCTGTGGAGAGACCAAAGCACAGCACCTTGAACTGGTAGATCTTGTCGTCTAGGCAAAATCTCAAGTACTTCCTTGAAGACGGGTGGACTGGGATCTGGAAGTATGCGTCCTTCAGGTCCAGTGTACACATGAAGTCTTGTGGTCTCACTGCAATCCTGACCGTGTCTGCCATCTCCATACTGAACGGAGACTGTTTGACAAACTTGTTCAGAGCTGAGAGGTCGATGACTGGTCTCCAGCCAGCACCTTGAACTGGTAGATCTTGTCGTCTAGGCAAAATCTCAAGTACTTCCTTGAAGACGGGTGGACTGGGATCTGGAAGTACGCGTCCTTCAGGTCCAGTGTACACATGAAGTCTTGTGGTGTCACTGCAAGCCTGACCGTGTCTGCCGTCTCCATACTGAACGGAGACTGTTTGACAAACTTGTTCAGAGCTGAGAGGTCGATGACTGGTCTCCAGCCTCCAGACGCCTTCTTTACAAGAAAGAGTAGACTGTAGAAGCCTGGGGACCCGTCCACAACCTCTTGGAGAGCGTCCTTCTTCAACATGGACTGGACTTTTGCCCGGAAGGCCTGTCCCTTTACCGAATACATGGTAAGGGAGCTCAATGACACTGGATTCGCTGTCAGGGGAGGGAGACATGAGATGAACAGGACGCGATAACCCTGACCGATTACGGAAATCGTTCAGGTATCTGCCCCGAGTTGCTGTCACCTTGTCACGCAAATTTGTAGGCATCCCCCCACTGGTGGAAATGCAGGGGGACTGCCAATCCTAGCAATTACGGCCTTGCCCGCTCCCTCTAGGATTTTTACCTCCTCCCCTGGAGGACTTCCTGCCTTTTCTGCCCCTGGCAGGAGAGGGCTTAGACACCTGCTTCACCGCCGTTGTCGTCGTCTTCCTAGTGTCCTTAGCTGGAGGGGGTTGCTGAGCTGCTGGAGGTTTGTAAGGCCTAGATGTCAAGGCCTTGTGAATGACGGAGTCCTGATTGGACTTCCTCCACCTCTCCGCGGCTAGCTCCACGTCCTTTGGCTCAAAACAAGCTCTTACCGACAACGGATGAGTGTCTGAGCTTGCTAACCTCAGAACTGGGGACCTTCTGGTGAAACCTCTCAGCCACTGCGTCCCGACGTTTGAGAATCGTGTTGGCCCACAAGCCCGAGACTTGATGGGCCAGAAACTCAATGGTTCGCGTGCCTTAGAGTAAGAATGTCTCCAGTGCCTTCCTGGAACTTTCTTTGGACAGATCCTCAGAACGTACAAGGATGCCCAGAGACCCCAGCCAGATGTCTAGCCACGAAGTCGCCTGCATGGCACACTTCACAACCTTCTCCTGGCTTAGGATCTCAGTCGCAGAGTAGGACACTTGCCAGTTGGAGTCTCTCTCAAGAGGGACTCCCCAGTGAGTTCTTCCACAGAATGGTGTATTGGAAGGCTCAAACAAGTCTTCTCTAGGATTTCAAAGTACCTCCTCTGATGTACTAGAGGAGGAGGGAGGAGCTTGTTTCCTGCACTGGATCTATTGGAGGAGGCAAGCTCGGAGAGTTGGCCCTCGACCTTGTCTCTAGCACTCTTCATCCCCTGAGACCAGGGCAAAGCTGCACTGGCCCTAGAGGGTTTCTGGGTGCCGTAGATTTGGTTCAGGACCGTATCCTTCCCTTCACGAGAAGAAATCTCTGGGTCTGGGATCCCATTGAGGTTCCTCATGAGAGTCAGGACTCGCCAGAACGCATGTTCTGACTCCTGGTGCTCTCCTCCTGATGGACTAGCAGCGAAGTCTCCCGTCCCCAGAGGCTCTAACTGGGGAGACTCGTGGACGTTCTCCAATGGTCTATCTGGTTCCTGTCGGGTCCTTGCTGAAGACTTGGGCCTATGAGGCGGAGTAGAAGGCTGGATGCAAGTAGTAGACTGATGTGATACTGATGAGTGTGAGTGCGCAGCAGCACGCTGGCGCGTGTCCGTCAAGACCGGCAGTGGGCGTGATTGCGCAGCCTGGTGATAGCGCGCAGGCGAGCGGTGCACAGGTTGCGCAGTTGCTTTAGGTGATAGCAAGATCACCGGGCGAACAGGCTGAGCAGGAGCCTTGGGCGATCGTAAGATAACCAGGCGCGCAGGAGATCGTGAAAGCGCATGGCACGCATCACCATGTGGGTGCACAGGTGTGCGCTGTTGCGATGGGCGCGCAAGGTGCGCAGCCGCAATTAAACCCGTAGGTTAGGTTGGGCGCGCATTGCGAAACACTGGAACTGGGCGCGCACCTGGAACCTCACCGTTACTGGAACCTTGCGCACAGTCGATATATTGTGCGCAGTTAATAGTGTCTCCAGGGGAACCCGTGAGCGCCCGTGTGCTATCTAGGGAACCTCCTGGACTGCGCGCTGAGATGTAGAAGCGGGCTGGTGCGTTGGCGAGGGCATGTGCGCTATAACAGGAATATCGCGAAGTTGGCGCGCATCACTCTTGGTAATATAAGTGTGTTGTGGATCTAGAGGTACCTGTGAGTGTCTATGCGCTAACTTAGGTGCCTCTTGGACAGCGCGTTTCACAGGAACTGCCATGCGCGTTTGCGCGGGCGAGCTAAAACAGAACTGCTGATGGGCGTGGGCGTGCCCCGAAGGTTGTGGGCGAGCAGGGGAACCCTGGCGCGTGAATGGAACATTTGCGTGCACGCGTACAGGTGAGCGCAGTGGTGCTAAATCAGGATCAGCAGCAGCAACAGCAGAAGGGCGCGCAGGTATAACCTGGCGCGCGAGGGTTTGAGCGCAGTTTTGCGCTCATTACCCCTTTGCCCCCGAAGGGACCGATGCCTGCGCAATGTCAGGTTTAGATGGCACGTAGTGTGCATCATCCTTGAAAGGAGATGGCAGGTCAGCAGGTCTGGAGGGTGACTGGAAACAAAGTGCAAACGGACGACCATCCTCCGACGGGGATCCCGAACGATCTCTGGAGAGGTCTTAGGTGGTAGCTGGCAGGAACGGTGATCGCTGAGTTGACTCCTCCGCAGAGGACTGCGAGGATGACAAGCTGAAGAGGCGCCTCCTATCTCCCTTGTGAGGAGAAGGAAGACCTCTACGGCGAAGGGGAGGGCGAGCCCTCCGCTTTATACATCCATGAGGGGCCGTAGGATCAGAACTCTGACCTTCGTAGGGCCTCCGCAGAGGAGTCTCTGTTAGTGAACTCCCCCGAGGGGGAGAATCACCGGCAGGAGAGACCGAAGGACTTAGTTCCTCCCTCGAAGGATGTTCGGAGGGTGAAACTAAGCCTTCAGCTACCTCAGCAATAACAGGCACAGTTGTTTGATCAGAAACACTCGATGCCTTCATCACATCGACGACAACGACAGACAGAGGATCTATCCCTACTGTCGTCGGCGATTGTTCAACAGCTGCACCCAGTTTGATCATGTCAAACAGGGCTTCCTTGGAGGGCAAACCCTGAAGCCCCAAGGAAGCCCAAAGCTGTAATAAATCATTGTTATTAACAGGCAATTGAAAATCAATATCCTTCTCCGGGGGAGGAGGGGCAACTACCTCTCCCGCACCCTGGGATCGGTCAACAGCTATACGGTCTACGCTACCACTTGCCGGCCTCTTGGAAGAGACCGATCGAGTGGGAGCTTCGGAGGAGGAAAGGGCTACGGAAGAAGCAGCCTTGGAATTTTCTCTCTTCAAAGAAACCTCTGAAGGAGAAATATCCCTTTTAGCCTCCTTCTTGCGGCGCCGGGCTAACCTCTCCCACTGGGAGGTAGACCACTCCCTACACTCAATACATACCTTAGACCTATCACACCGTTGGCCCCTACACTGAGGGCATAAGGAGTGAGGAACGGTGTCCGTGGCCGACATAAAGGTACCACAAGGGCGGCCGGGTTGTCCAGGGCACGTGCGCATGATGAAGGAATAGAGGCCAACTTCTAACACACAAAGAAAAAGCAAAACAAATTATGGCAGTCAAAACGAAGGAGAGCGCAGACAGGTCTGTCGTCTCTCCGAGCCAAAAGCAAAGTGAAGCACTCAATATGTGGGGGTGGGGAGGGGTAGCAAGCTCCCCCCCCTCCCCTGCTAACTAGCGGTGGGGTAGTTAACCCTCGTTAAAATTTTTATGGCTCGTCATTCAGCTACGCCGAAAGTAATTACCCTATGTAAATAGCGTGATTTGTATTTCAGTTACGGAACAAAGCATTTTTTCCTTAGCTATACCAAACTGGGTCATTAATATTGTTCACTTTCACGTTATTTAGTTTCCAAACATAATCAAAGACTTTGCTGAATTCTTGTTACATTGAGTCATTAAATCTTACCTGGATTAATGAAGATTCAGATTTACTTGGAGGACACATCTAGCAATTGCATCCTGAGTTTTTACTGATGACTCCTTCATTTCATTGGCCACAATACAGTGTGCGCCCACGCAAGCAGATGGGTAAGACTGGTTCTCTCGCAGACATATTCACAGGTTAGTTTTTTCCGCAAGTTTTGTCCTCTGCAGTCTGGTGAACACAGTGAGGTGTTTGGGTCACTGAAATAATGATAAAATTCAGAATTACAGTATTAGGAAAAAAAATAGTCGTAGTGAAAAAGACCAAATCTGCTAATCTCAAAAATATAAATGAAAGTGAGCATGACATTTAATAGAGATGTTATTTTCAAGAAATACGAATACAAAATCAAAATATCCAGAGACCTCTCTAATATACAATCACACTGTACATATAATGTATATTTACATACTTATACATACATTTACAAATAACGGATTTTGACGAAGGAAAAATCTATTTCTGGGAAGAGACCTGTGACGCCCAGTGAAAGTCCTTCTTTAAACTTTTCTGATATTAATCTTCTAAATATACCAGAGAAAGATAAAAGCATGGAATGCAGAGGTTACTACCGTCGCGCGAGCACCTTGTGGGTGTCGTGTATACAACAGGGGCGTGTGAAAACCACTATTCACAAGCTGTCTTCCATTTAAATAATTCCTTCAAAGGGAAGGGCCGTAACAGGCCCTAGAGAACACAGTTGGACCACGCCACCGACACCTAATACGCGCGCCCTCTAGGTCATCCTTCTGCAAGAACATATGGCTTGACAAGGAAAAAGGGTGGGTCCGTAAAAAATAACCGGGAAGGGTTTCACCGGGCGTCACAGGTCTCTTCCCAGAAATAGATTTTTCCTTCGTCAAAATCCCTTTTCTGGGGCGACCTGTGACGCCCGGTGAAAATGTACCAGAGAATTCCTTCCAAGCCCAATACAATAATAACATAATGAGGAGAATACAAACACCATGTAAGACAATAATATAATATAATACTGTAAGTAAACATAAAAATTACAAACTAGCCAAAGGACATAGGGAACGTAAGGCTAAATAAATATGAAGACAAGGAATCATCTGAGTGTCCAGACGCAAAAGGCATCAAATCTTACATGTCTAAGCATATCTAAAAATTAAAGGAATGGTAAATACAATAACAGTTAAATCATAGGAATTAAACATGGTAAATAACTTATGGCTAACGAACCACCCAGGAGAGTGGCGACGTGGTGTGGGTGGCGGGTAGGAGGGAGGAGAGAACAGATGGAAGAAAGGAATCAGCAGAGATTAATGGGGAGAGATAAGACTCCCCGCTGCAACCGTTGGGTATTTAAGGGCCTGTAAGTTCTTTAGATAGTGGCATTCGAAAACCATAGATTTCCAACCCGTATATTTTTCAAGGTCATCAAAGTCCATGTTCTGGAAGTAATTGATGGAGGTAGCTACTGACCGTATATCATGAGCATGGGGAAATGATTCCGGGTTAGCATGTTCAATGAAGTAGAGGATTTGTTGTCTGATACCTTGAATGGAAATAGTACCCCCTTGTTCCCTGATAAACAAGGAGCCAGATTAGCGGGTGGCAGTTCTAGCTAAAAAGGCCCTGAGAGTAGTGACTGGACACAAAGAAGGATCCTGGGGAAGAGAAATAATCTTCCAAGGGGACCACCTATTTTGCGGGTCCTCATTTTTAGCTAGGAAAGCTCTGTCTGGAGAAAGTAGTACTTCGCCTGAAGTGAATATCTGTTTTCCGGGTTACGTGAGAGAGCTGCTAGTTCTGAGATTCTAGCACCTGAGGCCATAGCTGTTAGAAATAAAGTCTTCCTAAGAAGAGTGATATAAGAGCAGGACTCATTGTCCGTGTCTGACGCCAGTTTGAGGACATCGTTCAGAGACCAAGAGACCTTTTGTGGCCGAGCCTAAGGTCGAAGCCTAGCACACGCTTTTGGAATAGATGAGAAATAGGAATCTGCTAGGTTAATGTTAAACCCAACAAGGAATATCTTCTTCAAAGCTGACTTGATGGTGGTTATAGTGCTAGTTGCTAGGCCTTTGTCAAATAGGAACCTAAAAGAACGAGATGGCAAAATTCGGAGACATACGAGTATGGTCTGAATTCTTTAGGAAATCTGCTAGTTTCTTACCGGCCGAATCATATTGACGAATTGTCGAGTCCCTTTTGTCTGATTCGATGAAGAGAACGTTTTCCGGGTCAATATTTGCGTCTCTACGAGCTGCAAACTTCATGAAGTCCACAAAGTTAGGGTTTTGGCTATCCTTGAGGAATCTGACACAGTCTTAGTTTGGATTACTTGGGTCAGTTTGGGGAAGGGAATCCGGAAGGGACGGAGTTTCAACTCGAAGAGGAGAGGAAACCAACTGCTCTTTGGCCAGTGAGGTGTTACTAAAGCCACTGCCCCCCGGAAGGAGCGTAGTTTGTGCAATACTTTCATTAGAAGATTCACTGGTGGAAATAGGTAAATCTTCTTCCAATGGTTCCAATCCAGGGTTAATGCGTCTATGGCATAAGCCTGAGGGTCCAGGTTTGGTGTCACATAACAAGGAAGCTTGTGATTCATCTGAGTTGCGAATAGATCTATTTGGAGGCCCGGAACCAGTCTGAGTATCCACCGGAATGAAATTATGTCTAGAGACCATTCTGATTCTAGTGGTTTCATCCTGGATAGTGAGTCCGATATCACATTCTGGACTCCCGCTAGGTGAGTTGCTGACAGGAACCAGTTCTTTTCTGTTGCCAAGGCGAAGATAGTGACCAGGATCCGATTCAGGTTGGGCGACTTGGATCCTCCTCTGTTGATGCAGTGTACTACGGCTGTGCTGTTTGACACTACTCTGATGTGGGTTGACCTCGGAGGAGAAAGTCTCTTCAGGGTCAAGAACACTGCCATGGCTTCGAGAACATTGATATGGAAGTGTTTCACGGCGGGTGACCAAGTGCCCTGAAACATCTGATGTTCGGAGTAAACCCCCCCCCCCATCCACTTAGAGACGCGTTTGTATGAATTGTCACTTGTGGAGGTGGGAATTGAAGAGGAACCGATTTGGAGAGGTTCTTCGGTTCGGACCATGGGTGTAGTCTCATTTTCAAGACAGAGGGGATCTTCGAGACCTTGTCTCTTAAAGGTACTGTAGCTCTCTTTCTCCAAACTCGATTGATGTCTTTGAGTTTGGCTTTCAATAGGCGATCTGTTACTGAAGCGAATTGGAGAAGGCCGAGGATTCTTTCTAAGGCTCTTCTGGACACCTGTTTGTGTTTGAGAAAATTCTTGATCTTGGAAGCTATTTCTCTTAACTTTTAGGAAGGGAGAGACAGCTTGTGCTTTGAAAGGTCCCACTAAATGCCTAACCATTCGAAGTGGTCTGATGGTAGTAGGCGGGACTTTTGGAGATTGACCCGAAATCCCAGGTTGGCGAGAAAACTAAGTACTTTTTTCGTAGCTCTGTTGCATTCCAGGGCCATCCGAGCCCAAATGAGCCAATCGTCCAGATAAGCAATGATCTGTATCCCTTGGTTCCTGAGTTGTTCCAACACTGTCTCTCCCAGTTTTGTGAATATCCTGGGCGCAATGTTGAGGCCAAAGGGCATGACTTTGAACGCAAAGGCTTTCCTGCCTAGACGGAAACCTAGGTAAGGAGAGAAATTTCGAGCTATTGGTACATGATAATAAGCGTCGGTAAGATCGATAGTGGTGGTGACGGCCCCACGGGGAAGTAAGGTCCGTACCTGAGAGATAGTCAACATCCGGAACTTGTCGCAAAGGATGTAAGAGTTTAGCTTTGACAAGTCCCGGTCCACTCTCAATGCCGACGAGCCTTTTTTCGGAACTGTGAACAGGCGGCCTTGGAACTTCAGCGATCGAACCCGTTTGATTGCTTTTTTCTTGAGTACCTCTGTGGTGTACTCTCTCAGGATGGTAGTGAGTTTCTGGAAGAAGGTCACTGGTGGAGGAGGAGAACCTTGTGACCATTTCCACCCCAAAACCTTTGGAGATTATGCTGTGAGCCCACGGACTGGAGGTCCAATGGTCTCGAAAGTGGTAAAGTCTCCCCCTACCGGAACTATATCATTGCGAGGGAGTGAATCTAGGTCCTTTCCCTCCCCGACCACCCCTTGTCCTAGGTCCGCCTCATTGACGGAACTGTCCTCTACCCCTGTAGGTACCTCTCTGGTGTCCACGAAAGGAACCCGAGGGTTCGTAGCTAGGGTTGTATGCAGGTGAGGGCATCCAAACGGGGTTGGGTTGTGTACCTGGGGGAGCAGTGAGGTAGACCACCTGTTGAGGGGGATTCGGTTGCAGACGTCGAAGCAGAGGGAGACTGTGAAGACGAGTGGGTAACAGACGATTGATGGTAGTGACCCCGGTTCGTCTTGTAAGGGGTAAATCTCTGTTTCTTCTTGAAGAAAGCTTGCTTTTGGGCTTCTACCTTCCTTTTGGCAGTGAGGTCCCACCTCAATTGCAAATTCTGGTTTGCTCTTGCAGCGTCTTGTAGAACCTGGTTCACCTCCTCCTGAGGAAAGAGGGTTTTACCCCAGCAGGGGGAAGCTATCAGCCTGTTCAGTTCACGTCTGATCGAGGCCTCAGAACGTATTTCCTGCAACTAACCCGAGCCGAACAAAACTCGTGTAGGTTGATTTGGAAGGACAGACAGGTTCTTCGTGAATACCTGAAACAAGGTCTCAGTTGGATAAAGTGAGGCGAGAGACTCCACGGAGGTAATGGAGTGGAGAGACCTAGCTAACCTATTCCGTGCCTCAAACTCAGTCTTGAGAAGATTTTCCGGTAATTTGGGAAGCTTCTCGGAAAACAGATTAGAGGCGCAGTCTGGGTCTAACTCCCCTACTGTGAAAGTAGAGGAAGCATCATCCCAGATAGGAGAGGTACTCGGGATGAGCATGGAGGTGGGGTCCGTCTCTTTAAGAGCCGGCATGGCAGATCCTTCTTTGACAGCTTGAAAAGTAAGACCTGCCACTTTATCCGTAATAGGTAAGGTAATAACGGGAGCAGTTGTAAATATGGTATAGGCTCCTTTGTGTGGGGTGAGCTTGGAATTAGTGCACCCCCCGTCCGACATCGTCCTGGCCCAGAGAGCTTGGGCCTGCTCTTAAGGAAATATTACCGTTTCCTTCGGTACCTTATTCAACCTAACCAAGGCATGTTCTTTCAAACGGACGAAGCCGTTGAATGGGAATTCTAGTCCGAGGGTAAAATTCTAGGTCCTCTAGAGGGCGGGTGCCTATGCTCTCCAGAGTTATGGCACCATCTATATATGGAGCATGTAAGGCAAACCACCAAGGGTTGTTTTCATCGAAGGGGGGTAACTTCGATGCATCTGGGGCTGAAGGAGGAGGCATCTGAGTTCCTGAACGGATCAGATTCGCCACCATATCTTTGAGCTCCGTCATAGCTCCTTGATTTGCCCTAGAATGTTGTTGTATCTGCTCTTTAACAATATCCCTGATCAGGTCGGCGGATAAGGAGGGATCCCGAGCACGACCCGCTGACGAAGCCCTGGACTTAGCGGACTTCGACTTTTTAGTAGTCAAGGTTTTTTTAGGTAAAATAATATGAACATCAGGATCCTTTGAGGGTCCAGGGACCGGTGACACAGATAATGGCGAAGCTGAAGGCTTAGAGATACGTAGTGGCTTCACCTTGGGTCGTACAGGAACGGAGGGATCCCGAGGAGAAGCCGTAGGCTTATCAAAGCCGTGAAAGGCAGAAGTAGAGGAAGGAGTGAGAGATGAAAGGGGTTCCACCAACTCATCACCACCTACCTGCTCATCCATGGCTTCGACGTCCAAATCTAGAAAGGACGCGTCCTCCGTCAATAAAGCAGCTTCTTCCGTTGGAATGGTTGCTCTAACTGTCTCAGGTGGAACTGCCGCAGTGGTAGAGCCCGGGAATAGGCGAGAGGCCATGTCTCCATCGAGGAGATAGGGTGTGCCAGACGGAGCATTCCTCCCAAAGCCTGACACCCACGGACGGAGAGCAGCTCTTGCCTCCCGGAGCATCATCAGCCTGAAAGAGGTGAGGGGATTAATGATGAAGCAATAAGTGATGTATATATATATAAA